>NC_057806.1:231789682-232151581 GCF_018294505.1 Triticum aestivum | reverse complement strand
GTCTTCGGGGGAGGAGTGCGTCACGGAGTCATCGGACGATGAGTCCGATACCACCTGGCTTTCGGGTTCCCTTGGCCTTCTTGGTCTTCTCCGGCACCTTGTAAGGAGCCGGAGTCAGCGTCTCTGTCAGGAGAGTGTCTGCAGTGTCTTCGGGCAGAGGGGTCGGACAGTTAATCTGCCCTGACGTCTCCACCCAGTCTTGTCAAAGGAATGGACCTCAGACCCCGCACATGGTTAAGCTAGGGGAAATAAATATCCTACGGGATGTATAGAACTCATCGAATGCGCTAGGCGCTTTGCGCTTAGCCCGCGGTCCTCGGTAAGAGAAGCAGGGACCTCGACGCCCCTGAACAGCACCCTCCAGACGTCCTTGTGCGTCGTGTCGAAGAGCTCGCTTAGAGTCTGGTGTTGGGCCGGGTCAAACTCCCATAAATTAAAATCCCGTTGTTGACATGGGAGGATCCGGCGGATGAGCATGACCTGGACTATGTTGACAAGCTTGAGCTTCTTGCTTGCCATATTCCAGATACATTTCTGGAGTCCATCCAGCTCCACCGATGAACCCCAGGACAGGCCCTTCTCTTTCCAGGAGGTGAGCCGTGTGGGGATTCCAGATCGAAACTTGGGGGCCACCACCCAGTTGGTGTCACGCGGCTCGGTGATGTAGAACCATGCTGATTGCCATCCCTTTATGGTCTCCACGAAGGAGCCTTCGAGCCATATAACATTGGGCATCTTGCCCACCATGGCTCTGCCGCATTCTGCTTGTTGGCCTCCCACCACCTTCGGCTTGATATTGAAGGTCTTCAGCCATAGGCCGAAGTGGGGCCGGATGCGGAGGAAAGCCTCACGCACGACGATGAACGCCGAAATGTTGAGGATGAAGTTCGGGGCCAGATCATGAAAGTCCAGCCCGTAGTAGAACATAAGACCACATACGAATGAATGGAGGGGAAACCCCAGTCCGCGGAGGAAGTGGTGGAGGAAGACTACCCTCTCGTCAGGTTCCGGGGTGGGGACGATCTGCCTCGCAGCGGGCAGCCGATGCGCGATATTCGCGGATAAGTATCCGGCTCCGCGCAACTTTTTGATGTGTCCCTCCGTAACGGAGGAAGCCATTCACTTGCCTCCAGCTCCGGACATGTTTGGGGAAGGTTGAGGAGAAGGATGTGGACTTGGTCGTTGGAGCTCGAGTGCGCGAGAATGGATGAGCAAGGAGGAAGAAGGCGTGGGTAGAAAAAGGTAAAACCTTATCCCTTTATAAGGACGGACGAAACTATGCTCCCCCACTAGCCTGGTGAAACTCTCTTATCCCCCAAAAGCCGCAATTGATGGCGCGATTGGGTTACCCACACCCGTATTGATGAGAATCCCGTAATAAGGGGGACACGATCTCTGCTTTGACAAGACGTGTCAAGAAACCGCCTCGCGTTATGTGTGGGGCTGGTTAAAGAAAAATGGTTCGAATAATCGCTGAGCCATGGCATGATGTCATGTTGCAAAAACATGTCAGCAGATTAGATTTGTGGAAATATTATTCTCTCTACGGTGGTATGTTGGACTTACTTTGCAGGGTCGGACACTATCCTTTCATTCAAACTCTTCTGTGGTGTATCCGGAGGAGGAACCCGCCTTGCAATGCTGAAGACAACACTGCGCGTCGGACTCATCGTCATTGAAGCCTAGTTCAGGGGCTACTAAGGGAGTCCTGGATTAGGGGGTCTCCGGACAGCCGGACTATATCCTTTGGCCGGACTGTTGGAATATGAAGATACAAGATTGAAGACTTCGTCTCATGTCCGGATGGGACTCTACTTGGCATTGAAGGCAAGCTAGGCAGTACGGATATGGATATCTCCTCCTTTGTAAACCGACCTTGTGTAACCCTAACCCCCTCCGGTGTCTATATAAACCGGAGGGTTTTAGTCCATAGGACAACATACTATCATACCATAGGCTAGCTTCTAGGGTTTAGCCTCTCCGATCTCGTGGTAGATCAACTCTTGTAATACTCATATCATCAAGAATAAATCAAGCAGGACGTAGGGTTTTACCTCCATCAAGAGGGCCCGAACCTGGGTAAAACATCGTGTCCCCTGCCTCCTATTACCATCCGCCTTAGACGCACAGTTCGGGACCCCCTGCCCGAGATCCACCGGTTTTGACACCGACAGAGACCTTCTCACCTGTAGCAATGCTTAAGTCTGTCTGAATCATGTTAGCAATTGCCACATTTTGTGATTATGAAATCTAGCAAATGGACGTCAAAACTGCATTCCTTAATGGATTTCTTAAAGAAGAGTTGTATATGATGCAACTAGAAGGTTTTGTCAATCCTAAAGGTGCTAACAAAGTGTGCAAGCTCCAGCAATCCATTTATGGACTGGTGCAAGCATCTCGGAGTTGGAATATACGCTTTAATGAGGTGATCAAAGCATATGGTTTTATACGGACTTTCTGAGAAGCATGTATTTACAAGAAAGTGAGTGTGAGCTCTGTAGCATTTCTGATAGTATATGTGGATGACATATTGTTGATCAGAAATGATATAGAATTTCTGGATAGCATAAAAGGATACTTGAATAAGAATTTTTCAATGAAAGACCTTGGTGAAACTACTTAAATATTGGGCATCAAGATCTATAGGGATAGATCGAGATACTTAATAGGACTTTCACAAAGCAATACCTTGGCAAAAAAAATTGAAGAAGTTCAAAATAGATCAGTCAAAGAAAGGGTTCTTGTCTGTGTTGCAAGGTGTGAAGTTGAGTAAGACTCAAAACCCGACCACGGCAGAAGATAGAGAGAGAATGAAAGTCATTCCCTATGCCTCAACCATAGGTTCTATAAAGTATGCCATCCTGTGTACCTGAACTATTGTGTTTCTTGCCATGAGTTTGGCAAGGGGGTACAATAGTGATCCAAGAGTAGATCACTGCACATCGGTCAAAATTATCCTTAGGTACCGAAAGAGGACTAAGGAAATGTTTCTCGGTTATGGAGGTGACAAAGAGTTTGTCGTCAAGAGTTACGTCAATGCAAGATTTGACACTGATCTAGATGACTCCAAGTCTCAATATAGATACGTATTGAACATGGGAGCAATTAGCTAGAGTAGGTCCATGCAGAGCATT
This sequence comes from Triticum aestivum, assembly GCF_018294505.1. Classification (NCBI taxonomy): domain Eukaryota; kingdom Viridiplantae; phylum Streptophyta; class Magnoliopsida; order Poales; family Poaceae; genus Triticum; species Triticum aestivum. The sequence goes on along the minus strand of NC_057806.1, from coordinate 232,148,447 downwards.
GTAGACATAGAAATTTGCAAAATACATACGGATCTGAATGTGGCAGACCCATTGACTAAACTTCTCTCACAAGCAAAACATGATCACACCTTAGTACTCTTCGGGTGTTAATCACGTAGCGATGTGAACTAGATTATTGACTCTAGTAAACCCTTTTGGGTGTTGGTCACATGGCGATGTGAACTATGGTTGTTAATCACATAAAGATGTGAACTATTGGTGTTAAATCACATGGTGATGTGAACTAGATTATTGACTCTAGTGCAAGTGGGAGACTGAAGGAAATATGCCCTAGAGGCAATAATAAAGTTGTTATTTTATATTTCCTTATATCATGATAAATGTTTATTATTCATGCTAGAATTGTATTAACCGGAAACTTGATACATGTGTGGATACATAGACAGAACACCGTGTCCCTAGTAAGCCTCTACTAGAATAGCTCGTTAATCAAAGATGGTTAAGCTTCCTAACCATAGACATGTGTTGTCATTTGATGAACAGGATCACATCACTAGGAGAATGATGTGATGTATAGGACCCATCCGTCAGCTTAGCATATTGATCGTTCAGTTTTATTGCTATTGCTTTCTTCATGTCAAATACATATTCCTTCGACTATGAGATTATGCAACTCCTGGATACCGGAGGAATACCTTGTGTTCTATCAAACGTCACAATGTAACTGGGTCATTATAAATATGCTCTACATGTATCTCCGAAGATGTTTGTTGGGTTGGCATAGATCGGGATTAGGATTTGTCACTCCGACTATCGAAGAGGTATCTCTGGGCCCTCTCGGTAATACACATCATAAGAAGCCTTGCAAGCAATGTGACTAATGAGTTAGTTGCGGGATGATGCATTGCGGAACGAGTAAAGAGACTTGCCGGCAACAAGATTGAACTAGGTATGAAGATACCGATGATCATATCTCGGGCAAGTAACATACCGATGACAAAGGGAATAACGTATGTTGTCATTACGGTATGACCGATAAAGATCTTCATAGAATATGTGGTAACCATGAGCATCCAGGTTCCGCTATTGGTTATTGACCAGAGAGGTGTCTCGGTCATGTCTACATAGTTCTCGAACCCGTAGGGTCCGCACGCTTAACGTTCGATGACGATTCTGTATTATATGAGTTATGTGATTTGATGACCGAATGTTGTTCGGAGTCCCAGATGAGATCAGGACATGACGAGGAGTCTCCAAATGGTCAAGAGGTAAAGATTCATATATTGGACGTTGATATTTGGACACCGAAAGTGTTCCTGGGGTACCGAGTACATATCTGGTCACCGGAAGGGGTTCCGGGCAACTACATGGGCCTAATGGGCCAAGAAGGGGATAGACCAGCCCCTAGGGGGCTGGTGCACCCCATGTAGGCCGAAATAAAGGGGAAGGAGAGAGGGGAAGAGAGAAAGGAAGGGGAGCAATTCGGCCTCCCCCTTCCTTCTCTCCTCCCTCCTCCTTCCTTCCCCCTCCGGATGAATATGGAAGGGGGGAGGCCGAATTGGGAGGCGCCCAAGTAGGATTCCTCCTACTTGGGGCGCCCCCTTGGCTGCCTCTCCTCCCCTCCAACCTATATATATGGGGGGCACCGCTAGAACATACAACAACATCTGTTAGCCGTGTGCGGCGCCCCCCTCCATGGCTTACGCCTCCGGTCATATTGTTGTAGTGCTTAGGCGAAGCCCTGCGCGGATCACTTCACCATCACCATCACCACGCCATCATGCTGATGAAACTCTCCCTCGACACTTTACTGGATCAAGAGTTCGAGGGACGTCATCAAGCTGAACGTGTGCAGAACTCGGAGGTGTCCTACGTTCGATGCTTGATCAGTCGGAACGAGAAGAAGTTCGACTACATCAACCGCGTTGTCAAACGCTTCCGCTTTCGGTCTACAAGGGTACGTGGACACACTCTCCCCCTCTCGTTGCTATACATCTCCTATATAGATCTTGCGTGAGCGTAGGATTTTTTTTTTAATTCCACGTTACGTTTCCCAACATTACCCTCCCGTGGCAGCGGGGTCCATAAGAAAACTAAGGGATATTAAGACCTCATTTTAATAGAGAACAAGAACAAAGCACTAACACATGGTGAATACATGAACTCCTTGGATTACAGTCATCCCCGAAGAGTATACCAACTATTGTCACTTTGGGGTTTATGGATCAGAATAATAACAAGTGCATATAACTAGCAGACATGATCAAGAACTCAAATATATTCATGAAAACATAGAGGGTTCAGATCTAAAATCGTGGCACTCGAGTCCTAGTGACAAGCATTAAGCATAGCAAAGTCATCGCAACATCAATCTCAGAACATAGTGGATACTAGGGATCAAGCACTAACAAATTGACTCGACTACATGACAAATCTCATCCAACTCCATTACCGTCCAGCAAGCCTACGAAGGAATTACTCACTCCCGATGGTGAGCATCATGGAATTGTTGATGGAGAAGGGTTGATAATGATGATGGCGATGAATCCCCCTCTCTAGAGCCCCGAACGGACTCCAAACCAGCCCCCCTCCCCCGATGAAGAACAGGAGGTGGCGGGGGCTCCATATCGCAAAATGTGATGAAACTTCTTCTCTTATTTTTTCTCGGTAATACAGTATTTATGGAATTGAGATTAGGGTCAGCGGAGCCTCATGGGCCCCACAAGGTAACAGGGTGCGCCTAGGGGGTGGTCGTGCCCTGTTTCCTCGTGGGAAACTAGTGGCCCCTCTCCAGTGGAACTTCGTTCCAGTATTATGTTGGGGAACGCAGTAATTCCAAAAAAAATCCTACACACACGCAAGATCATGGTGATGCACAGCAACGAGAGGGGAGAGTGTCGTCCATGTACCCTCGTAGACCGTAAGTGGAAGCGTTATGAGAACGCGGTTGATGTAGTAGTACGTCTTCACGACCCGACCGATCCAAGTACCGAACGTACGACACCTCCGAGTTCAGCACACGTTCAGCTCGGTGAGGTCCCACGAACTCTGATCCAGCGGATCTTCGAGGGAGAGTTCCATCAGCACGACAGCGTGATGACGGTGATGATGATGCTACCGACGCAGGGCTTCGCCTAAGCACCGCTACGATATAACCGAGGTGGATTATGGTGGAGGGGGGCACCGCACACAGCTAAAAGATCAACTGATCAACTTGTGTGTCTATGGGGTGCCCCCCTCCCCCGTATATAAAGGAGTGGAGGAGGGGGAGAGGACGGCCCTCCTAGGCACGCCCCAAGGGGAGTCCTACTCCCACCAGGAGTAGTACTCCAACCCTTCCAAGAGTAGGAGTAGGACAGAGGGAAGGAGGAGAGAGGGGGAAGGAAAGGGCCCCCCCTCCTTGTCCAATTCGGACTAGAGGGAGAGGGCGTGCGCGGCCTGCCCTGGCCGCCCCTCCTCTTCTCCACTAAGGCCCAACAGACCCATTACACTCCACGGGGGTTCCGGTAACCCCCCGGTACTCCGGTATTTGTCCGAACTTGCCCGGAACACTTCCGAAGTCCAAACATAGTCATCCAATATATCGATCTTTATGTATCGACCATTTCGAGACTCCTCGTCATGTCCGTGATCATATCTGGGACTCTGAATTACCTTCGGTACATCAAAACACATAAACTCATAATACTGATCGTCACCGAATGTTAAGCGTGCGGACCCTACGGGTTCGAGAACTATGTAGACATGACCGAGACTCGTCTCAGGTCAATAACCAATAGAGGAACCTGGATGCTCATATTGGCTCCTACATATTCTACGAAGATCTTTATCGGTCAAACCGCATAACAATATAGGTTGTTCCCTTTGTCATCGGTATGTTACTTGCCCGAGATTTGATCATCGGTATCTCAATACCTAGTTCAATCTCGTTATCGGCAAGTCTCTTTACTCGTTCCGTAATGCTACATCCAGTAAATAACTCATTAGCTACATTGCTTGCAAGGCTTATTGTGATGTGCATTACCGAGAGGGCCCAGAGATACCTCTCCGACAATCGGAGTGACAAATCCTAATCTCGATCTATGCCAACTCAACAAGTACCATCGGAGATACCTGTAGAGCACCTTTATAATCACCCAGTTACATTGTGATGTTTGGTAGCACACAAAGTGTTCCTCCGGTACTCGGGAGTTGCATAATCTCATAGTCATAGGAACATGTATAAGTCATGAAGAAAGCAATAGCAACAAACTAAACGATCATCGTGCTAACCTAACGGATGGGTCAAGTCAATCACATCATCCTCTAATGATGTGATCCCGTTAATTAAATGACAACCATGTCTATCATTAGGAAACATAACCATCATTGATTTAACGAGCTAGTCAAGTAGAGGCAAACTAGTGACAGTATGTTTGTCTATGTATTCACACATGTACTAAGTTTCCGGTTAATACAATTCTAGCAGGAATGATAAACATTTATGGTGATATAAGGAAATATAAATAACAACTTTATTATTGCCTCTAGGGAATATTTCCTTCAGTCTCCCACTTGCACTAGAGTCAATAATCTAGATTACACAGTAATGATTCTAACACCCATGGAGTCTTGGTGCTGATCATGGTTGCTCGTGAGAGAGGCTTAGTCAACGGGTCTGCAACATTCAGATCCGTATGTATTTTGCAAATCTCAATGTCTCCCTCCTTGACTTGATCGCGGATGGAATTGAAGCGTCTCTTGATGTGCTTGGTTCTTTTGTGAAATCTGGATTCCTTTGCCAAGGCAATTGCACCAGTATTGTCACAAAAGATTTCCATTAGACTCGATGCACTAGGTATGACACCTAGATCAGATATGAACTCCTTCATCCAGACTCCTTCATTTGCTGCTTCCGAAGTAGCTATGTACTTCGCTTCACACGTAGATCTCGCCACAATGCTTTGCTTAGAACTGCACCAACTGACAGCTCCACCGTTCAATATAACTATGTATCAGGTTTGTGACTTAGAGTCATCTAGATCAGTGTCAAAGCTTGCATCAACATAACCATTTACGACAAGATCTTTGTCACCTCCATAAACGAGAAACATATCCTTAGTCCTTTTCAGGTATTTCAGGATGTTCTTGACCGTTGTCCAGTGATCCACTCCTGGATTACTTTGGTACCTCCCTGCTAAACTAATAGCAAGGCACACATCAGGTCTGGTACACAGCATTGCATACATGATAGAGCCTTTGGCTGATGCATAGGGAACATCTTTCATTTTATCTCTATCTTCTGCAGTGGTCGGGCATTGAGTCTAACTCAACTTCACACCTTGAAACACAGACAAGAACCCTTTCTTTGCTTGATCCATTTTGAACTTCTTCAAAACTTTATCAAGTGTGCTTTGTGAAGGTCCAATTAGGCGTCTTGATCTATCTCTATAGATCTTGATGCCCAATATATAAGCAGCTTCACCAAGGTCTTTCATTGAAAAACTCTTATTCAAGTATCCTTTTATGCTATCCAGAAATTCAATATCATTTCCAATCAACAATATGTCATCCACATATAATATTAGAAATGCTACAGAGCTCCCACTCACTTTCTTGTAAATACAGGCGTCTCCAAAAGTCTGTATAAAAGCATATGCTTTGATCACACTATCAAAACATTTATTCCAACTCCGAGATGCTTGCACCAGTCCATAGATGGATCGCTGGAGTTTGCACACTTTGTTAGCACCCTTTGGATCGATAAAACCTTCAGGTTGCATCATATACAACTCTTCTTCCAGAAATCCATTTAGGAATGCAGTCTTTACATCCATTTGCCAAATTTCATAATCATAAAATACGGCAATTGCTAACATGATTCAGACGGATTTAAGCATCGCTAGGGGTGAGAAGGTCTCATCATAGTCAACTCCTTGAACTTGTCGAAAACCTTTTGCAACAAGTCGAGCTTTGTAGACAATAACATTACCGTCAGCGTCAGTCTTCTTCTTGAAGATCCATTTATTCTCGATGGTCGATGGCTTGCTGATCATTGGGCAAGTCAACCAAAGTCCACACTTTGTTCTCATACATGGATCCCATCTCAGATTTCATGGCCTCAAGCCATTTTGCAGAATCTGGGCTCATCATCGCTTCATCATAGTTCGTAGGTTCGTCATGGTCAAGTAATATGACTTCCAGAACAGGATTACAATACCACTCTGGTGCGGATATTACTCTGGTTGACCTACGAGGTTCGGTAGTAACTTGATCTGAAGTTACATGATCTTCATCATTAGCTTCCTCACTAATTGGTGTAGGAGTCCTCAGAATAGATTTCTGTGATGAACTACTTTCCAATAAGGGAGCAGGTACAGTTACCTCATCAAGTTCTACTTTCCTCACACTCACTTCTTTCGAGAGAAACTCTTTCTCTAGAAAGGATCCATTCTTAGCAATGAATGTCTTGCCTTCGGATCTGTGATAGAAGATGTACCCAACAGTCTCCTTTGGGTATCCTATGAAGACACATTTCTCCGATTTGGGTTCGAGCTTATCAGGTTGAAGCTTTTTCACATAAGCATCGCAGCCCCAAACTTTAAGAAACGACAATTTTTGTTTCTTGCCAAACCACAGTTCATAAGTTGTTGTCTCAACGGATTTAGATGGTGCCCTATTTAACGTGAATGCAGCCGTCTCTAAAGCATAACCCCAAAACAATAGTGGTAAATCAGTAAGAGACATCATAGATCGTACCATATCTAGTAAAGTACGATTATGACATTCGAACGCACCATTACGTTGTGGTGTTCCGGGTGGCGTGATTTGCGAAACTATTTCGCATTGTTTCAAATGAAGACCAAACTCGTAACTCAAATATTCTCCTCCACGATCAGATCGTGGAAACTTTATTTTCTTGTTACGGTGATTTTCCACTTCACTATGAAATTATTTGAACTTTTCAAATGTTTCAAACTTTGTTTCATCAAGTAGATATACCCATATCTCTACTCAAATCATCTGTGAAGGTGAGAAAATAATGATACCCGTTGCGAGCCTCAACATTCATCGAACCACACACATCAGTATCTATGATTTCCAACAAATCTGTTGCTCGCTCCATAGTTTAGGAGAATGGCGTTTTAGTCATCTTGCCCATGAGGCATGGTTCGCAAGTACCAAGTGATTCATAATCAAGTGATTCCAAAAGTCCATCAGAATGGAGTTTCTTCATGCGCTTTATACCAATATGACCTAAACGGCAGTGCCACAAATAAGTTGCACTACCATTATTAACTCTGCATCTTTTAGCTTCAATATTATGAATATGTGTATCACTACTATCGAGATTCATCAAAAATAGACCACTCTTCAAGGGTGGATGACCATAAAAAATATTACTCATATAAATAGAACAACCATTATTCTCAGATTTAAATGGATAACCGTCTCGCATCAAACAAGATCCAGATATAATGTTCATGCTCAACGCTGGCACCAAATAACAATTATTTAGGTCTAAAACTAATCCCGAAGGTAGATGTAGAGTTAGCGTGCCGACCGCGATCACATCGACTTTGGAACCATTTCCCACGCGCATCGTCACCTCGTCCTTAGCCAATCTTTGCTTAATCTGTAGTCCCTGTTTCTAGCTGCAAATGTTAGCAACTGAACCAGTATCAAATACCCAGGCACTACTGCGAGCATTAGTAAGGTACACATCAATAACATGTATATCACATATACCTTTGTTCACCTTGCCATCCTTCTTATCCGCCAAATACTTGGGGTAATTCCGCTTCCAGTGACCAGTCCCTTAGTAGTAGAAGCACTCAGTCTTAGGATTAGGTCCAGACTTGGGTTTCTTCACTTGAGCAGCAATTGGCTTGTTGTTCTTCTTGAAGTTCCCCTTCTTCCCTTTACCCTTTTTCTTGAAACTGGTGGTCTTGTTGACCATCAACACTTGATGCTCCTTCTTGATTTCTACCTCCACAGCCTTTAGCATTGCGAAGAGCTCGGGAATCGTCTTATCCATCCCTTGCATATTATAGCTCATCACGAAGCTCTTGTAGCTTGGTGGCAGTGATTGAAGAACTCTGTCAATGACACTATCATTGGGAAGATTAACTCCCAGTTGAGTCAAGTGGTTGTGGTACCCAGACATTCTGAGTATATGTTCACTGACAGAACTATTCTCCTCCATCTTGGAGCTGTAGAACTTATTGGAGACTTCATATCTCTCAATCCGGGCATTTGCTTGAAATATTAACTTCAACTCCTGGAACATCTCATATGCTCCATGACGTTCAAAACGTCGTTGAAGTCCCGGTTCTAAGCCATAAAGCATGGCACACTGAACTATCGAGTAGTCATCAGCTTTGCTCTGCCAGACGTTCATAACATCTGGCGTTGCTCCTGCAGCGGGTTTGGCACCTAGCAGTGCTTCCAGGATGTAATTCTTTTGTGCAGCAATGAGGATAATCCTCAAGTTACGGACCCAGTTCGTGTAATTGCTACCATCATCTTACAACTTTGCTTTCTCAAGGAACGCATTAAAATTCAACGGAACAACATCACGGGCCATCTATCTACAACAACATAGACATGCAAAATACTACCAGGTACTAAGTTCATGATAAATTAAAGTTCAATTAATCATATTACTTAAGAACTCCCACTTAGACAGACATCCCTCTAATCATCTAAGTGATCACGTGATCCACATCAACTAAACAATGTCCGATCATCATGTGAGATGGAGTAGTTTTCAATGGTGAACATCACTATGTTGATCATATCTACTATATGATTCACGCTCGACCTTTCGGTCTTAGTGTTTCGAGGTCATATCTGCATATGCTAGGCTCGTCAAGTTTAACCCGAGTATTCTGCGTGTGCAAAACTGGCTTGCACCCATTGTATGTGAACGTAGAGCTTATCACACCCGATCATCACGTGGTGTCTCGGCACGACGAACTTTCGCAACGGTGCATACTCAGGGAGAACACTTATACCTTGAAATTTAGTGAGAGATCATCTTATAATGCTACCGTCGATCTAAGCAAAATAAGCTGCATAAAAGATAAACATCACATGCAATCAATATAAATGATATGATATGGCCATCATCATCTTGTGCCTTTGAGCTCCACCTCTAAAGCACCGCCATGATCACCATCGTCACCGGCTTGACACCTTGATCTCCATCAAAGCATCGTTGTTGTCACGCCAACTATTGCCTCCACGACTATCGCTACAGCTTAGTGATAAAGTAAAGCAATTACATGGCGATTGCATTTCATACAATAAAGCGACAACCATATGGCTCCTGCTAGTTGCCGATAACTGTGTTACAAAACATGATCATCTCATAAAATAAAATTTAGCATCATGTCTTGACCATATCACATCACAACATGCCCTGCAAAAATAAGTTAGACGTCCTCTACTTTGTTGTTGCAAGTTTTACGTGGCTGCTACGGGCTGATCAAGTGATAGAGGCAAGGGTGTCCCGATCGTTCGATGAGATGATAACTATCAATTTCGTGGAGACGACTTTGACGATCCAACTACAAACATGCACGACGTTGCGCCTTAGCAATCGCTAAACCAATCTCCTGAGGTTACTGACTATGCCGGAAGCACGGTCAGCCTGACCACGAAGGTCTATTCCTGCAAGCAATCGAAGAACGAGCAAGAATATGATAAAGCAATCCGAATATTGCGAATATATATGAAGTATTGATAATGGTGGGGATCCGTAAGCGGTCTTGGTTTGGTCGTTGGACACAAACGAAGTACACGAAGTTGCAATGGCTAACTTTTAACTAAACAAATCCCAAGGAAAAAGCTACTAGATGGATCTACTTATATAGGAGCAAGGGGTGGCGGCCAAGGAGGTGGGAGGACGTCCCAAGGCAGCCTAAAACTAACCCTAGGTCATACAAGGCTCATGGGCCCAAGTGGAGGTGATGCAACACCTTTGGGCTTGTAGTTTGACTCGGATTCTGCTGCAACGTCAGATTGTTTCGTCCATAACTCAACGCTCCGGACGAATTTGAAGGTGAACCAATTGGGTTGGAACGAGCACGAAATCTAGTTTCTAACAAATAAAGAATCACCCAATTCGGAGTCTGTATGAAAAAGTTGTTGGTGTTTTGAGTCAGGTATGTCTGTGCAGTCCGAATCTGAATCCAGAACATGAGAGACTTGGACTCTATCTTCTCTTGGCCCAAAAGTGACGTGAGAGGACTTTTTGAACAGAACCTAAACTTATCCTTTTCCCTTATCTTCATATGCGGATTGTACAAATGTCCCATACACCTGCAATTACACAAAACACAAAAATGTGTGAAGTATTTTTGTTCTGGATAACATAAATAGATTATTGAATAGTTTGCATTAGAAATCACTTGACAAATATGCATGTATGCAATATTTTTGGTCGTATCCAAGGTAGTCATGTCCTCATCATCCTCCCCTTTTTGAAAACAAAGCCGTCCTCGGCGTTGCTTAATCTGAAATGTGGCTAACAAAAGAGACAAGGTGTACATGTTGTATATGTATATGTCATCCATTTTAACTTCCCTTGATTTTTGCACATATGACACATGTATACATGAGTAACTTTCATAGTTCATAAAATCTAAAGCCAAAAAATTATCACAAGAAGTAGAAGGCATGAAAATATTGCAACTTAGTTTGCACATATAAGTGAAGCTCTTATTCATTTCAAAAGATTGGCAATGTTCATCATTAAACCATCCCAACTTTGGTGAATAAACCTTGCTTGCATCAAATTTACATGCTACAACATGCTTAAATAAGCAAACATGCAATAAGTCATTGGACACAGAATCATCACGAAGATTGGAGGTCATATCAAAATGATTAAACATTGGTTCTTTTGCATCAACAGTTAATTCAATGGGTGCACTCAAAATTGTTGATATTTCAGTTGTTTGATCACATGACGCATTCATGAAAATAACAAGATTCTCTAAAATAGGTGGTGTGCTCAAATCAATAGGTAACTCAATACATGACGCATTCAAGTTAACTAGGCATGCATCATTCTCATGTGAAGTTATATCATCAATACCTTTACTGTTACCTTGTCGCAAAGATGTAGCTGATGTAGGTACGGACATTGACAATGTACCATACCCTTGAGATGATGCCGCGCTCATAATCCGAGGTGCAACGGTGGAGGAACCAACCAGCGTTGGTGAGCATGAACTGGAATAGTAGTTGTTGTAGTCACCTAATGTATCCTCCTGTATCTGTTTCTCAAAGGTACAAGCACGGACATACATACCAGTAATGCAACAAGGAATATACTGAAATCTTTCCTGCATATCATGGTTCAAACCACCAAAAATCTATTCACTGTATCATTCTCAGATTCTTCTATGTCACAATGATGCATATAAGATTTGAACTCTTGGTAGTAAGCATGAACAGTGTTGTTGCCTTGTTTAAATTGTTCAAATTTGCGAAGCAATTCACGACGATACTAAGGAGGGAAAATTGTTGTCTCATTACAGATTTCAAAACTTTCCAAGTTGTGGGTTGGTTATCAATGTTTTTCTTACAATGTACACTCCACCAAACAGAAGCAAAATCAGTAAATGCTCTAGTGGCTGCTCGCACTCGCTCAAGTTCAGGAAAGTCATGGTGACTAAAAACTTGTTCTACTTCAAGCTCCCAAGCTAGATAAGTAGTAGGATTAAATCTACCCTCAAATGACGGTAAAAAGATAACCTGAGCATGTGCTTGTGTGTGTTGTCCCAACTCTCGTGATGGTGAAGATGTGTCCGTCGTCCAAGAACTTCTATCTTCGGAACCTGTCATGCTTAGTAGAAACAAGAAACAAAATTCAAGAATAATGTTCCTATGAACTACTAGGGTGTGGTGGTAAAGCGCTCACAGTAAAGCAAATATCAATATCTTACAAGTTCTTACCAAGCAGCAGGTGGTGACAGGCAATCAGCGGTGTCAAATAACTCTGAAGATTGTGTAAAGTGATTGCCAGGGGAACGTACGTATACACGGTGTAGAAATATGTGGAGCTGGGTTGGCTATATATGGTAGCAAAAGATTAGCAATAATCAATTCAGAGATGCAATGTTGAATAAACGCTCAACGACGGTACTTTGCTGGTCCTAGGCTAGACCGTACTAGAGACGCGAGCCTAGAACACTAACAAAATCACGGCGTTGCACGTAAACAAGGGAGGAGCACACTTTGAATTTTTTTTCTCTTTTTTCACTTTTTTGCAATTTTTTCTCTTTTTTCTCTTTTTTTCCTCATACTTTTTTTCTTTTTCTTTCTCTCTTTTTTCTCGAACTTTTTTTTCTCTTCTTTTGTTTTTTTCTCTCTCCCTCTTTCCAAAACAAACTAGATAAGATGCAGATTGGATCTAGGGAAGATGTGAACGACCTCAACTATGATTTAGATAATGAACGATGGGTAGCACGTGGTGGGAATTGATGAATGGGTGGTGGACAGTGAAAGGGATAACGATGCAGCGGCGGCGTGACTAATGTGAACAGAACTCGAAACTCTAAACGAACAAGACACTAAGACCAGCAACTCGACACGACGATGCAACCGATAATTCAACTATGCAAGCAATGAAAAGAAAATTGCAAAGGCTCGGACTGGCTTGGACAAAGGATGAATAGATCTAGCTTTTTTGTGGCTTTTTCTTGGACAATAGGTAAGAAAATAAATCTAATCTAGGAAAACTGGAATTTCTCACCGAGCAACCTGAAAACTGATACCACTTGATAGAGGCGAGGGTGTCCCGATCTTTCGATGATATGATAACTATTGATTTCGTGGAGACGACTTTGACGATCCGACTACGAACGTGCGAGACGTCGCGCCTTAGCAATCGCTAAACCAACTTCCGAGGGTTATTGACCACGCTAGAGCACGATCAACCTGACCACGAGGGTCTGTTTCCTGCAAGCAAGCGAAGAACAAGCAAGAATATGATAATGCAATCTGGATATTGCGAATATATATGAAGTATTGATAATGGTGGGGTTCCGTAAGCGGTCTTGGTCTGGTCGTTGAACACAAACAAAGTACACGAAGTTGCAGCTATGGCGAACTTTTAGTCTAAACAAATCCCAAGGAAAAAGCTACTAGATGGATCTACTTATATAGGAGCAAGGGGTGGTGGCCAAGGAGGTGGGAGGATGTCCCAAGGCAGCCTAAAACTAACCCTAGGTCGTACAAGGCTCATGGGCCCAAGTGGAGGTGATGCAACACCTTTGGGCTTGTAGTTTGACTCGGATTCTGCTGCAACGTCAGATTATTTCGTCCATAACTCAACGCTCCGGACGAATTTGACGGTGAATCCAATTGGGTTGGAACAAGCACGAAATCTAGTTTCCAACAAATAAAGAATCACCCAATTCGGTGTCCGTATGAAAACGTTGTTGGCGTTTTGAGTCAGGTATGTCTGTGCAGTCCGAATCTGAATCCAGAACGTGAGAGACTTGCACTCTATCTTCTCTTGGCCCAAAAGTGACGTGAGAGGACTCTTTGAACAGAACCTAAACTTCTCCTTTTCCCTTATCTTCATATGTGGATTGTATAAATGTCCCATACACCTGCAATTACACAAAACACAAAAGTGTGTGAAGTATTTTTGTTCTGGATAACATAAATAGATTATTAAATAGTTTGCATTAGAAATCACCTGACAAATATGCATGTATGCAATATTTTTGGTCGTATCCAAGGTAGTCATGTCCTCATCATCAAGAACCGTTCTTACCTACACATCAAAAACCACAACGCGATATAGTGATTGCTTTTTGATCTCCAGAAAGAACCCTGTTCATTGAATCTGATTCAACTAAAGCTGGAGAAACAGACACCCACTAGCCACTTGTGTGGGAAGCACGTCGGTAGAACCAGTCTCGCGTAAGCGTACGCGTAATGTCGGTCCGGGCCGCTGCATCCAACAATGCCGCTGAATCAAGAATCAACTAGTGACGGCAAGCAATATGTATATACCCATGCCCACAACTCCTTTCTGTTCTGCTCATGCATATGACATCTACGCATAAACCTGGCTCGGATGCCACTATTGGGGAATGCAGTAATTTCAAAAAAAATTCCTACGCACACGCAAGATCATGGTGATGCACAGCAACGAGAGGGGAGAGTGTTGTCCATGTACCCTCGTAGACCGTAAGCGGAAGCATTATGAGAACGCGGTTGATGTAGTCGTACGTCTTCACGATCCGACCGATCCAAGTACCGAACGTACGGCACCTCCGGGATCAGCACACGTTCAGCTCGGTGACGTCCCACGAACTCCGATCCAGCAAAGCTTCGAGGGAGAGTTCCGTCAGCAGACAGCGTGATGACGATGATGATGATGCTACCGACGCAGGGCTTCGCCTAAGCACCGCTACGATATGACCGAGGTGGATTATGGTGGAGGGGGGCACCGCACACGGCTAAAAGATCAATTGATCAACTTGTGTGTCTATGGGGTGCCCCCCTCCCCGTATATAAAGGAGTGGAGGAGGGGGAGAGGCCGGCCCTCCTAGGCGCGCCCCAAGGGGAGTCCTACTCCCACCGGGAGTAGGACTCCAACCCTTCCAAGAGTAGGAGTAGGAGAGAGGGAAGGAGGACAGAGGGGGAAGGAAAGGGGGGCGCACCCCCCCCCCTCCTTGTCCAATTCGGACTAGAGGGAGAGGGGGTGCACGGCCTGCCCTGGCCGCCTCTCCTCTTCTCCACTAAGGCCCAACAGGCCCATTACACTCGCCGGGGGGTTTGGGTAACCCCCGATACTCCGGTATTTGTCTGAACTTGCTCGGAACCCTTTCGAAGTCCAAACATAGTCATCCAATATATCGATATTTATGTTTCGACCATTTTGAGACTCCTCGTCATGTCTGTGATCATATCTGGGACTCTGAACTACCTTCGGTACATCAAAACACATAAACTCATAATATTGATCATCACCGAACGTTAAGCGTGCGGACCCTACGGGTTCGAGAACTATGTAGACATGACCGAGACTCGTCTCCGGTCAATAACCAATAGCAGAACCTGGATGCTCATATTGTCTCCTACATATTCTACAAAGATCTTTATCGGTCAAACCGCATAACAACATACGTTGTTCCCTTTGTCATCGGTATGTTACTTGCGCGATATTCGATCATCGGTATCTCAATACCTAGTTCAATCTCATTACCGGCAAGTCTCTTTACTCATTCTGTAATGCTACATCCCGTAACTAACTCATTAGCTACATTTCTTGCAAGGCTTATTGTGATGTGCATTACCGAGAGGGCCCAGAGATACCTCTCCGACAATCGGAGTGACAAATCCTAATCTCGATCTATGCCAACTCAACAAGTACCATCAGAGACACCTGTAGAGCACCTTTATAATCACCTAGTTACGTTGTGACATTTGGTAGTACAGAAAATGTTCCTCCGGTACTCGGGAGTTGCATAATCTCATAGTCATAGGAACATGTATAAGTCATGAAGAAAGCAATAGCAACAAACTAAACGATCATCGTGCTAAGCTAACGGATGGGTCAAGTCAATCACATCATCCTATAATGATGTGATCCCATTAATCAAATGACAACTCATGTCTATGGTTAGGAAACATAACCATCATTGATTTAACGAGCTAGTCAAGTAGAGATAAACTAGTGACACTCTGTTTGTCTATGTATTCACACATGTACTAAGTTTCCGGTTAATAAAATTCTAGCATGAATAATAAACATTTATCATGATATAAGGAAATATAAATAACAACTTTATTATTGCCTCTAGGGCATATTTCCTTCATATTATTCTTTTATTCCATAAAAAATCTCCAAAAAGTTTCATCCCATTCTGAGAACTTTTATTTCTGCACAAAAAATAACACCATGCTAGTTCTGCTGAAAACAGCAGCAGTTCGGGTTATTTTCATTCAAATCATGCAAATTAGAGTCGAAAACAAGAGCAAAAGTGTTTAGAAAAGTAGATACGACAGAGATGTATCAACAATTAATCGAGAATCTAGCCACTAATCATGCCGGCCCACTATGGCCAGAATCCCCAAAATAGGGTCTCCCCTTCAGTAGCCTCCCGCACATCACACTCAATCCCATGTTCGATAGGACATGTGTTTGTAGTGTTTTCCTATTTTTTTTCATTGACTCATTGTTTGACATGTAATATGTTGTTATATGTATTGATGTAGTGTTGTCTCATTTAAAGGCTTAGTCACATTGATGGTTCTTTTCATTTTTACCTTATTAGTGCTCGAAACTTGAGAATTGCAAGCAAAAACTGACCGATTAATAGTCGTGTAATTTTTGATTAATCTCTAATCCCCAGCCAACCAAAACGTTAACAATAAGTGGTATCCTCAAATTGAAATCAATTTCACCGAATTTGTAGTTCATTAAAGTGTGTAAGTTTACTGAAATTTAGATGAACCGAATTTACAAACCGAACTTTGTACTCCTACTACTGATTTACAAACTGAACTTGTGCATAACCTAGTAGTACTATTACAGTAACCTAACAGTACACATCTTACAAACTGAACTTGTGCATAAACAATTTATACTCCAACAAACTGTTGGACTATAGTGACTAAATTTTTACTCAAATTCTAAATGATTGGGTACAAAGTGGACTTGGACCTTGGTGGACTGGGGATACCATTATCCCTCTAACCATCCAACCACAGGTTGGTTCGCGACGGTGGAAGTACTTGAGTAGTAGAGATTTTGTGAAAAGTGTTAGAAAATAGAGATTTTGTGAGCTACTATTCCAGCCGAGAGTCCTAAAGGATCTTTCAGGGGAAGGGGTTGCTCGCCTTGCGGCTTCGGCTAATGCGGGTGACTCGGCTGCTGTGAGCAATCCTTTTAAGTTCAATGTTGTAAAAACTGCTAAGCAAGACCACCCTAAGAGGAAGGGGAGGAAAGATAAAAAAAGTAGGAGAGATGGGCAACTCTGAGAACGCTCGCAAGGAAATAATAGGTAAAAAAGGAGACACACAGTAGAGGCTCGCTCGACGGGTAGTGATATAGTTTTTTCTTTTGAAAAACATATGGATAGTTATGAGCACTTGTTGTATGATGATATGGATGTTTCATCCAAGCGAGTTTGTATGGGGAGAGTGGGAACAGTGACGGACAAAGATGGTGTGGTCACACATGTAGCTAAGGAGATAGATGAAAAGGAAGAGGAATATGTGTAGAAGAAGAGGGAACCAGTTGGAGAAGAGAAAGGAGATGTTGGCGCATCGGCGAAGAGGGGGGTCGCCGGGCCAAATGAAAATACTAGGTTGGAACTGCCATAGTATGCTCTCCCACACGACAACTTGCGAGCTCTTCGATCTACAAGGGCCCATCAAGGCCGAGTTAGTATTTCTCTCAGAGTCTCATTTGAATAAATGTAAAGCCAATGAGCTACGTCGTGTTTTAAGTTTTGATTCGATGTTTGTAGTGGAGAGTGATGGTCGGGCCGGTGGCCTTGTTTTGTTTTATCAAAAGATGAATAAAGTTGTTTTGAACTATGTGTCAGCTCATTTTATTGATGTTCTGTTTATGAATGAAGATGTTGTACAGTGACATTTTACTGGTTTTTATGGTCACCCGAATTGGAATGAATGTAATCTATCTTGGGATCATACCCGCAATCTGCATAATAAGGGTGACCACCCCTGGGTCGTTTTGGGAGACTTTAATGAAATTTTACTTTCTTCGGAAAAAGAGGGAGGGAATGCGAGGCCTAATGCAATGATGAGAGAATTTCGTAATTGTTTGGGAGAGTGTGGTCTAGAAGATATAGGCTATATCAGTGATCTATTCACTTGGAGGAGAAGCGAGATTAGGGAGAGACTTGATCGTGTGGTTTGTAATGTGGAGTGGGCGAATAAATTCCCTCGGTCTGCAATCATAAACGAAGAACATGTACACTCTGATCATCGACCCCTTGTCCTGGACACGGAATATTATGATGGTAACATGTTTAATCAACCTAGAAGTTGATACGTCTCCAACGTGTCTATAATTTTTTATTGTTCCATGCTATTATATTATCTGTTTTGGATGTTTTATATGCATTAATATGCTATTTTATATTATTTTTGGGACTAACCTATTAACCTAGAGCCTAGTGCCAGTTCCTTTTTTCCTGTTTTTGAGTTTTGCGGAAAAGGAATACCAAACGGAATAAAACCTTCGCGATGATTTTTCTTGGACCAAAAGACAACCAGGAGACTTGGAGATGAAGTTGGAGGAGCCACAAGGTGGCCACAAGGACGGAGGGCGCGCCCAGGGGGTAGGGTGCGCCCCACCCTTGTGGGCCCCTCGTGCACCTCCTAAACTAATTCTTGCGCCTATATATTCCCATATATCCCCAAACCAACAGGGGCATCCACGAAAACACTTTTCCACCGCCGCAACCTTCTGTACCAGTGAGATCCCATCTAGGGACCTTTTTCGGCACCCTGCCAGAGGGGGATTCGATCACGGAGGGCTTCTACATCAACTCTATTGCCCTTCCGATGAAGCGTGAGTAGTTTACCACAGACCTATGGGTCCATAGGTAGTAGCTAGATGGCTTCTTCTCTCTCTTTGATTCTCAATACCATGTTCTCCTCGAAGTTCTTAGAGGTCTATTCGATGTAATGCCTTTTTGCGGTGTGTTTGCGGAGATCTGATGAATTGTGGATTTATGATGAGCTTATCTATGAATATTATTTGAATCTTCTCTGAATTCTTATATGAATGATTTGATATCTTTGTAATTCTTTTCGAACTATCGGTTTGGTTTGGCTAACTAGATTGGTTTTTCTTGCAATGGGAGAAGTGCTTAGCTTTGGGTTCAATCTTGCGGTGCCCTTTCCCAGTGACAGTAGGGGCAGCAAGGTACGTATTGTATTGTTGCCATCAAGGATAAAAATATGGGGTTTTCATCATATTGCTTGATTTAATTCCTCTACATCATGTCATCTTGCTTAATGCGTTACTTCGTTCTTTATGAACTTAATACTCTAGATGCATGCTAGATAGCGGTCGATGTGTGGAGTAATAGTAGTAGATGCAGAATCGTTTCGATCTACTTGACATGGACGTGATGCCTATATTCATGATCATTGCCTTAGATATCGTCATAACTTTGCGCTTTTCTATCAATTGCTCGGCAGTAATTTGTTCACCCATCGTATTATTTGCTATCATGAGAGAATCCTCTAGTGAAACCTATGGCCCCTGGGTCTATTTTCCATCATATAAGTTTCTGATCTACTATTTTGCAATCTTTTACTTTCCGATCTATAAACCAAAAATACCAAAAATATTTACTTTATCGTTTATCTATCTCTATCAGATCTCACTTTTGCAAGTAACCGTGAAGGATTGACAACCCCTTTATCGCATTGGGTGCAAGTTGTTTGATTGTTTTGCATGTATTCGGTGACTTGTGCGTTGTCTCCTACCGGATTGATACCTTGGTTCTCAAACTGAGGGAAATACTTGTCTTTACTTTGTTGCATCACCCTTTCCTCTTCAAGGGAAAAACCAACGCAAGCTCAAGAAGTAGCAGGAAGAGTTTCTAGCGCCGTTGTCGGGGAGATCTACGCCAAGTCAAGACATACCATGTACCCATCATAAACTCTCATCTCTTGCATTACATTATTCGCCATTCGCCTCTCATTTTCCTCTCCCCCACTTCTAAAACGATTTTCGAAAAGATTTGCCTTTTCTTCGCCCTTCTTTCATTCGATCTTATGTTTGCTTGTGTTTCCATGCGCCTTCTATTTTGCTTTCATCTTTGCTTGCTAAAAATCTATTGATATGGATCCAGTCAAAGTTTTCTACCTGGATCATCTTCGATCCATATGCGCTCGTGCTAAAACCCCAACTAGTTTAGTTGAGGGAAAATCTTTAGATGAGCATGCTCACTTTGTGTGTCATCGTTTGTCTGAAAAAGGGAGACTTTTATGCAATCAAATAAATTGTTTGCTATGTTATGCTTGGAATCTTTGTGAACTTTGTGATTTCACTTGTTGCTCTAAGAACCCTAAGAAACACCTTCCCTACCTGTGCGAGTTTAATAATAATGAAATCTTATCTTCTTATGAAAAGGGTGTTTATAGTTACTATGATATCGAACAAATTGAAGAATTTGTTGCTTTTAAGGGTGCTTATGAAGTTGCTTCTTTGATTGAAAAGTATGATATTACTCTCTACAAATCTGAAAATTTTGACATACTTAAATATTGCTATGAAAACAATGCTCATAATGTCTATGACAGAATTTTTTGAGAGAATGACCGTTGCTTTGGAAGAAAATAATGATATGCATGAATCTATAGATAATTATGATTTCGATGATTTGATTGAAATATCCCTTGATGAATGTGATGCTTGCTATTCTTATGGCCATGATGCCAATATTTATGGAGATGAATTTGTGATAGTTCCTTATGTTAAACATGAGATTATTGCTATTGCACCCATACTTGATAGTTCCTTGAATCAAAAGCATGATTGCAATGATGTTATTATAAATTCTATTAGTGTCAATTTTGCTAATAATATGCAAAACCCCAAGCTTGGGGATGCTAGTTTTGCTATGTCCCCTACTTACTGCAATGATCATGATTGGGGTGATAATGCTTCTTATGATCTTGAAAATTTATTTAGTCCTCATGATGAATACGTTTGCTATGATATTGAAAGTGGGTTTGGAAGAGTGTCAACTTTAGGAAATTATTATCCCACTACTTTGGAGATTGATAAATCTTGTGAATTTTTTGATAAAAGTGGGCTTGGAGAGGTCATGACTTTATTTTATGATAATCCCATGATTTTGGAAGAGTGTCAACTTTGCATGCATGTGGATCATAAAGAGAAAATTTTATGTGATAGCTATATTGTTGAATTTGATTATGATCCTACATGTAATTATTATGAGAGAGGAAAATATGGTTGTGAAAATCTTCATGTTACTAAATTACCTCTCGTTATGTTGCGATTGCTATTGTTTCTTTCTTCTTATTTGCATATGCTAGGATTTGCTTGCCTTGATAATTTGTTTGCCTATAAGATGCCTATGCATAGGAAGTATGTTAGACTTAAATATGTTTTTCAAGTACTATATGATGCTCTCTTTGTGCTTCAATTCTTGTCTTTAATGTGAGCATCATTAAAATAATACATTGCCTAGCTAAGGGCGCCAAACGATAGCGCTTGTTGGGAGGCAACCCAATTTTATTTTTGTTATTTGCTTTTTGGTTCTGTTTTGCAATAAATAATTCATCTAGCCTCTGGTTAGATGTGGTTTTTTGTGTTTTAATTAGTGTTTGAGCCAAGTAAGACCTTTGGGATGGCTTACGGTGATAGTTGATTTGATCTTGCTGAAAACAAGAAACTTTTATGCTCAGGAAAACAATTCTCGTTTTTAAAAGAAGCGTGATAAAATACTGATTCTTTTTTCATAAGATTAATAAACAAATTCCTTAGGTTTTCCTAATTTTTCAGAATTTTTGGAGTTACATAAGTATCGTAATATCCAAATTGATACAGATTGTTCTGTTTTTGACAGATTCTGTTTTTTATGTGTTGTTTGCTTATTTTGCTGAATCTATGGGTAGTATCGGGGGGGTATGAACCATGGAAAAGTAGGAATATAATATATATTACACCAATATAAATAAAGAATGAGTTCACAACAGTACCAAAAGGCTGATTTATTTTCTTATACTAGCGGAGCTTATGAGATTTTCTGTTGAGTTTTGTGTTGTGAAGTTTTCAAGTTTTGGGTAAGGATTTGATGGACTATGGAATAAGAAGTGGCAAGAGACTAAGCTTGGGGATGCCCAAGGCACCTAAGGTAATATTCAAAGACAACCAAGAGCATAAGCTTGGGGATGCCCCGGAAGGCATCCCCTCTTTCGTCTTCGTCTATTGGTAACTTCACTTGAGGCTATATTTTCATTCACCACATGATATGTGTTTTGCTTGGAGTGTCTTGTATGATTTCAGTATTTGCTTTTTAGTTTGCCACAATCATCATTTCTTTACACACCTTTTGATAGAGACACGCATGAATCGTGATTTATTAGAATACTCTATGTGCTTCACTTATATCTTTTGAGCTAGGCAATATTGGTCTAGTGCTTCACTTATATCTTTTTAGAGCACGACGGTGGTTTTATTTTACAAAAATTGTTGAACTCTCATGCTTCACTTATATTATTTTGAGAGTCTTTAAACGGCATGGTAATTTGCTTTGGTTATAAATTTAGTCCTAATATGATAGGCATCCAAGAGGGATATAATAAAAACTTTGATATTAAGTGCATTAAATACTATGAGAAGTTTGATTCCTTATGATTGTTTTGAGATATGAAGATGGTGATATTAGGTTCATGCTAGTAATTAATTGTGAAGTTGAGAAATACTTGTGTTAAAGTTTGTGATTCCCGTAGCATGCACATATGGTGAACCGTTATGTGATGAAGTTGGAGCATGATTTATTTATTGATTGTCTTCCTTATGAGTGGCGGTCGGGGACGAGCGATGGTCTTTTCCTACCAATCTATACCCCTAGGAGCACGCGTGTAGTACTTCGTTTTGATAACTAATAGATTTTTGCAATAATTATGTGAGTTCTTTATGAATAATGTTGAGTGCATGGATTATACACACTATCACCCTTCCATCATTGCTAGCCTCTCTAGTGTCGAGCAACTTTCGCCGGTGCCATAAACCCACCATATACCTTCCTCAAAACAGCCACCATACGTCCATACCTACCTATTATGCATTTACATATCCATTCCGGGATATATTGCCATGCAACTGTCCACCATTCCGTTCATTATGACACGTTCCATCATTGTCATCTTGCTTTGCATGATCATGTAGTTGACATCGTATTTGTGGCAAAGCCACCGTTCATAATTATTTCATACATGTCACTCTTGATTCATTGCACATCCCGGTACATCGCCGGAGGCATTCATATAGAGTCATATTTTGTTCTAAGTATCGAGTTGTAATTCTTGAGTTGTAAGTAAATAAAAGTGTGATGATCTTCATTATTAAAACATTGTCCCATGTGAGGAAAGGATGATGGAGACTATGATTTCGAGACTCCGAACGAAAAAAAGAGGCCAAAAAAATGAGAGAAGACCCAAATAAAAAAATGAGAGATAAGATAGAAGGGGCAATGCTAAACCACACTTGTGCTTCAAAGTAGCACCATGATCTTCATGATAGAGAGTCTCCTTTATTGTCACTTTCATATACTAGTGGGAATTTTCATTATAGAACTTGGATTGTATATTCCAATGATGGGCTTCCTCAAATTTCCCTAGGTTTTCGTGAGCAAGCGAGTTGGATGCACACCCACTTAGTTTCTTTTTGAGCTTTCATAAACTTATAGCTCTAGTGCATCCATTGCATGGCAATCCCTACTCACTCACATTGATATCTATTGATGGGCATCTCCATAGCCCGTTGATATGCCTAGTTCATGTGAGACTATCTCCTTCTTTTTGTCTTTGCCGCAACCACCTTCTATTCCACCTATAGTGTTGTGTCCATGGCTCACGCTCATGTATTGCGTGAAAGTTGAAAAAGTTTGAGAACATCAAAAGTATGAAACAATTGCTTGGCTTGTCATCGGGGTTGTGCATGATTTAAATATTTTGTGTGATGAAGATGGAGTATAGCCAGACTATATGATTTTGTAGGGATAAGCTTTCTTGGCCATGTTATTTTGAGAAGACATAATTGCCTTGTTAGTATGTTTGAAGTATTATTGTTTTTATGTCAATATTAAACTTTTGCTTTGAATCATACGGATCTGAACATTCAGCCACAATAAAGAAATTACATGGATAAATATGTTAGGTGGCATTCCACATCAAAAATTCTGTTTTCATCATTTACCTACTCGACGACGAGCAAGAATTCAGCTTGGGGATGCTTGATACATCTCCAACGTATCTATAATTTTTGATTGTTCCATGCTATTATATTATCTGTTTTGGATGTTTTATATGCATTAATACGCTATTTTATATTATTTTTGGGACTAACCTATTAACCTAGAGCCCAGTGTTAGTTCCTGTTTTTTTCCTTGTTTTTGAGTTTCACGGAAAAGGAATGCCACACGAAGTCCAAACGGAATAAAACCTGCGCGGTGATTTTCCTTGGACCACAAGACACCAGGAGACTTGGAGATGATGTCGGAGGAGCCACGAGGCGGCCACAAGGACGGAGGGCGTGCCCAGGGGGTAGGGCGCGACCCCACCCTTGTGGGCCCCTCGTGCACCTCCTAACCTGATTCTTGCGCCTATATATTCCCATATATCCCCAAACCAACAGGGGCATCCACGAAAACACTTTTCTACCGTCGCAACCTTCTGTACCCATGAGATCCCATCTAGGGACCTTTTCCAGCACCCTGCCAGAGGGGGATTCGATCACTGAGGTCTTCTACATCAACTCTATTACCCTTCCGATGAAGCGTGAGTAGTTTACCACAGACCTATGGGTCAATAGCTAGTAGCTAGATGGCTTCTTCTCTCTCTTTGATTCTCTGTAACGCCCGGATAATCTTGCTACAGTAATCCCACGCTAATCATGGCACGTCATCCCGATTACTGTTGCTATCCTCGCAATAAATCGAAACCGTTCAAATTCAAAATTCAAATTGATGAAAACAATAAAAGTTTTCAAAATTTAAAATAAAATTGTTCGGTGGTTGACGAATATTACAAGGGTAATTATGATGCAACAAACAAATTTTTATTAAATGCCTAAGTGTTTATAGATAAATAAATAAAAACATAAAAGAAAATAAATAAAAGGAAAACAGAAAACAATACAAAAAAAAGAGAAAAGAAACCCCCTGGGCTTCGGCCCAGCTGACCACAGGCCAACTGGGCCACCACCAGGCCCGGCCGGCCCCCACCCCTCTCCCCTTATCCCCCCACGACGGAAACCCTAGCCCGCTCCCGATCCCCACTCCCCCCTCACTCCCCCGATCTGGATCGAGATCGGGGCGACCACGCCACCGCCCCGGATCGCCGTCGCCTTCTCGCCCCCCCTGGCCTCGCGCGACACCCCCCCCCCGCCTGAGGACCCCGTCGCCCTCCGCCTCGCTTCCTCATCTCCCTCCCTGCCCGATCTGGATCGGGGCAGCCCCCCCGATCCCATCTCGACGCCGAACCGCCGTTGCCCGCGCTCGCCTCGGACGTCGTCGTCTCCACCCGCCGCCGCGGGATCGTCCCCGACCTCCCCCGCCTCACCGGACCCCCTCCCCGACGCCGGCGGCCGCCTTCCCGACTCCCTCCTCGCCGGTCGCCTCCAAGCTCCACCGTGCCCTCCTCCTAGACCCTACGCGTCCCCCCCCCCATGAGCTCTCCCCCCCCTTCGCTTCCCCCGATCCCCCTGGGGATCGATCCCCTCGCTCCCCTCGTCTCCCTCCCGAGCGCCCCTTATCGCCACCACCGTCGCCCGCTCGCCCTCTGGCCTCGTGCCACTCGGCCCCGCTCTCCGGCATCGATGCCGCCGTCGCTCGGTTCCGCCCCGGCGGCGCCCAGCCCCTGCGCCCATTCTTGGCCGGCGCCGTGTCCCTCGCCGTGGCCACCGGCCTCCCTCGCTCCTCCTCCTCCCCTGAACCCCCACCACCTCGCCCCGACCTTGCTTCGTCCGCCCCGACGCACCGCCCGGCCACCACCGCCTCCTTCCCGCGGCTCCTGGCCGCGCCCGCCAGGGCCGTCGCCGTCCGGGGCCTTCCCTGCTCCCCGCCCCCTGCCGCTGTCGGGCGAGGCCGCCGACGCAACTGGGCCTCGCGCCCTCGCTGCGGTGCCCTCGGGCACGGGTGCCCAGTGCCCAGTCGGGCTCGCACCCGCACCCGCACCGCCCTGTGCCCGCTAAGGCCCCCGGGCCACTGACTAGGGGGCCCCGCCCCAGAACGTTAAAAAAAATAAAAATAAAAAAAATAAAAAAATAAATAAATAATAAAATAAATAAAAACAGTAAATATAATTAATAAAATTAAAATGATTTAATAAAATTATTAATTAATTAGTTAATTAATTAAGTTAATTAATCCGGTTTAATTAAATTAATTAACTAGTTAAGATTAATTAAACTGTAATTAGATTAACCTAAACCCTAATTAACCTAAATAGAGAATGACAGGTGGGTCCCACTGGACCCACATGTCAGGGTTGACTCAGTCAACCCCTGTTGACTGCTGACGTCAGCATGACATCATGCTGACGTCATAAACACCTTTTTTCGAATTAATTAAATAAATAATTAAATTCCAAAATTATTAAAATCTTTTAAAAAATCATATCTTTTAATCCGTAACTCGGATTAAAATATTTTCAACATGAAAGTTGCTCAGAACGACGAGACGATTTCGGATACGCAGTCCGTTCGTCCGCCACACACCCCTAACCTATCGAACTCGCAACTTTCCCCCTCCGGTTCATCTGTCCGAAAACGCGAAACACCGGGAATACTTTCCCGGATGTTTCCCCCCTTAACTGGTACCACCTCATACCACGTTAGGGCCCACCTAGCATCGTTACTTGTCATGTCGTGCATCGATATGCATTTGTTTGCATTGTATTCATTGTTTCTTCCCCCTCTTCTCTCCGGTAGACTACGAGACCGACGCTGCTGCTGCCCAGTTCGACTACGGAGTTGACGACCCCTCTCTCTTGCCAGAGCAACCAGGCAAGCCCCCCCCCCTTTGATCACCAGATATCGCCTATTCTCCTCTATACTGCTTGCATTAGAGTAGTGTAGCATGTTACTGCTTTCGTTGATCCTATTCTGATGCATAGCCTGACATTGTTGCTACATCTGTTGATACCTTACCTGCAATCCTAAATACTTAGTATAGGATGCTAGTTTATCATCATTGGCCCTACATTCTTGTCAGTCTGCCTTGCTATACTATTGGGCCGTGATCACTCGGGAGGTGATCACGGGTATATACTATACATACATACATACTATACAGATGGTGACTAAAGTCGGGTCAGCTCGAAGAGTACCCGCGAGTGATTCACGGATTGGGGGCTGAAAGGACCTTTGTCCCGACGGCCCTCTGTGTGGATCTTTGTGGCGGAGCGACAGGGCAGGTTGAGACCACCTAGGAGACAGGTGGGCCTGGCCCTGTTCGGCGTTCGCGGATACTTAACACGCTTAACGAGATCTTGGTATTTGATCTGAGTCGGCTACGAGCCTATACGCACTAACCATCTACGCGGGAGTAGTTATGGGTATCCCGACGTCGTGGTATCAGCCGAAGCACTTCAGACGTCAGCGACGGAGCGGCGCGCGCCGGATTGGACTGGAACGCCTACTAGGCTAGGTCTGCTTCCGGCCGCCCTCGCAACGTGCAGGTGTGCTCAGGGCGATGGGCCCAGACCCCTGCGCGCTTAGGTTTAGACCGGCGTGCTGGCCTCTCTGTTGTGCCTAGGTGGGGCTGCGACGTGTTGATCTTCCGAGGCCGGGCATGACCCAGGAAAGTGTGTCCGGCCAAATGGGATCAAGCGTGTTGGGTTATGTGGTGCACCCCTGCAGGGAAGTTAATCTATTCGAATAGCCGTGATCTTCGGTAACAGGACGACTTGGAGTTGTACCTTGACCTTATGACAACTAGAACCGGATACTTAATAAAACACACCCTTCCAAGTGCCAGATACAACCGGTGGTCGCTCTACCTCAGGGATATGAGGAGGGGATCGCCGGGTAGGATTATGCTATGAGATGTTACTTGGAGATGCTACTTGGAGGACTTCGACCTACCCTCTTCTGCCTGTTGCAAGACGAAGGTGACCAGAAGCGTAGTCTTCGATAAGACTAGCTATCCCCCTCTTATTCTGGCATTCTGCAGTTCAGTCCACTGATATGGCCTCCTTACACATATACCCATGCATATGTAGTGTAGTTCCTTGCTTGCGAGTACTTTGGATGAGTACTCACGGTTGCTTTCTCCCCCTTTTTTCCCCTTTTCCTTCTTTCTGGTTGTCGCAACCAGATGCTGGAGTCCAGGAGCCAGACGCCACCGTCGACGACGACCCCTACTACACTGGAGGTGCCTACTACTACGTGCTGCCCGCTGATGACGACCTGGAGTAGTTTAGGAGGATCCCAGGCAGGAGGCCTGCGCCTCTTTCGATCTGTATCCCAGTTTGTGCTAGCCTTCTTAAGGCAAACTTGTTTAACTTATGTCTGTACTCAGATATTGTTGCTTCCGCTGACTCGTCTATGATCGAGCACTTGTATTCGAGCCCTCGAGGCCCCTGGCTTGTATTATGATGCTTGTATGACTTATTTTATTTGTAGAGTTGTGTTGTGATATCTTCCCGTGAGTCCCTGATCTTGATCGTACACATTTGCGTGCATGATTAGTGTACGATTGAATCGGGGGCGTCACAAGTTGGTATCAGAGCCGACTGCCTGTAGGAATCCCCCTTCCACACTCCTTGGCCGAAGTCGAGTCTAGTCACTACAAAACTTTTACTAACATGGCTGTGTGCCTTACGGGCCCACGTCGCCATTGGGTGGTACTAGGATCTTTTACTCCTCGACCTTTACTCTGGGACTCTGAACTCTTTTCTACTCGGGTTAAACGAATTTACTAACTCTGACATTAGGATCCCGTTACCACGTTCACCCCAAAGTTGGATAAGCCATAGTTATTCTGCAGGATAGCATTTTGAATAGTGCCCGTGTTGTCATTTGACTCCATTGAAACATCTTTGTTTTCAGATGGAACCCGCGAGGCAGGTCGTGCGCCACACTGCGGCCATTGGTGCCTCAGGATCACCTGCTGTGCTAGCTGATATGATGACCTATCTGGGTTATCGCTGGCACCCTGAGTACACCGTCTACGAGGAGTACCAGGACTTTAACCAGGAGCAGTACCGTGCCATCGTCCACCTCTACTCTCGGGAGTATGAGTCCACTACCGTGCTGCACACCGCTCATGGTGTTGGAGTGACCATCGAGATGGCAGTCCACGATGCGGCTCATGCTGCTCTGACACGTCTTCGTGGAGAGTATCAGGCATTGGACACTTCCCCTTTCAGGCACATTCCTATCGCATCTGACGTTGGTGCGGAGGGATACTACACTGCCGCCTACTCCACCGTCACCCGAGAGCCTTTCCACCATCAGCGCCTGGTTCTGCATGCTGATGGGCTGGACCGAGCTAACAGAGCTCTTCGCCACGAGTTGTACACCACTCGTCAGCACCTTTACAGGGCTCTGACGCGGTTGCACCCCTTTGTCCGGTCTGGACAGCTGCCGCGTTCTGCGATCTACCCAGCCAGGACCGTGATGCCCCACGGTGTCGGATGGCCAGAGGTGGGAGGCTACTCTCCCGCACTTGGTCCTCTTCTGCCACCTGAGCGTCGGGTTCTACACCAGAGTATCCGCGGCCCCCAGGCCACTGACGTGGAGGACTATCCGTTGCCTCACTACCAGCTGTCAGGTTACAGCTACCTTCACAGTACCTCCTGGGACTGATGTAGTCTTGCTCATTAGTCTTAGATGCACTCGCGAGCCTGCGTGCCGCCTATGATGACTTAGTCTATGTACGGAACTCTGTGTACTGAACTCTATGTCCGACCCCTTTTGTAAGTTATGCCGACTATCTATGTGGTATCTGTCGTGCTCCTTTCATTATGCATGTTTCATCATG
The DNA here is from genome assembly GCF_018294505.1 of Triticum aestivum. Lineage (NCBI taxonomy): Eukaryota > Viridiplantae > Streptophyta > Magnoliopsida > Poales > Poaceae > Triticum > Triticum aestivum. Next base: position 232,118,754 of record NC_057806.1, on the reverse strand, counting down.
AATGACTCTTGTCTATGCAAATTTCTCAATACTGAACTACCCCTGTTATATATTAGCAGGATGGTTAGACCAGCTGGTCGTGGTCGTGGTGGCAACTTCCCACCACCGCCTGAGTACATGGCTGGTATGATCCAACAGCTTGAGATGAATCGCCAGTTCATGGAAAACATGATGGCTCAGTTTCCTCGCCCCAATATGAACCAGCATCCAAACACAACAACTCTGCAGGATTTCATACGCCTCAACCCAAGTGTGTACCGCAGCTCAACCCAGCCGCTGGATGCTGATGACTGGCTCCGTGACATCACCTATGAGATGGAGTCTGCTGATGTAGCCCCTGCCAGCTATGTCACTTTTGCTTCCTTCTTCCTGAAGGGACCCGCAGCTCAATGGTGGGACAGCCATAGGCGTACTCTGCCAGTTGGGACAATCATCTCCTGGCCAGACTTTCAGGCTGCCTTCCGTGCCCGCTTCATTCCTCAGGGAATCATGGACAGGAAGAAGCGTGAGTTTCCGCAACCTCACCCAAGGGCAACAAAACTGTTGAAGCTTATCAGCGGGAGTTTCTGGACTTATCCCGCTATGCTGAAGAAGACATTGCAACTGATGCTCGCAGACAGGAGAAGTTCCGTGAAGGCCTTCAAGCTGACATCAAGCTCACACTTCTAGTGCATGACTTTGCCGATTTCGCCACCTTGGTGAACAAGGCCATCAATGTCGAGACTGGTCTGCAAGAACACCAGAGCTCTCAAAGGCGCAACCGTGACACGGGCTCATCTTCGGGCCCGCCCTCGCAGAAGCGTAAGATATGGATCCCGAACAGCATGTACCGTCCAACTGCACCTGCCCCAAGGCAGTCTTATGCTGCACCTCGTCTGCCGGCTGCTCCAACTAGGCAGCCGAGGCTTCCAGCTCCACCACCCCAAGCTCCTGTTCCTACCCCCGAGAATGGGTTGTGCTTCAGGTGCGGACAACCAGGGCACCGTGCTAGGGAATGCAACCAGAAACAGAATCAACTGGCCCTTCCAGCAACTGGCCGTGGGAACAACCAGGCCCGCAACAACAATGCCAAGTCTTATGGCCGTGTTCATGCCAACCACATTGATCTGAATGAAGCTCGAGACCAGCCTGCTACTGTGATGGGTACACTCCTCGTAAATTCAGTACCAGCATCTGTTTTATTTGATACAGGAGCATCGCATTCATTCATGTCAGAAGATTTTGCATTCATGCATGGCATTAAAAGTGAAGACATGAACGCTTCTCTATTAGTGCACACCCCTGCGGGCCAATGTCGAACCTCCATGATTTGCAACGACGTCCCTGTAGAAATTGAAGGACTGGAATTCCTTGTCTCTCCCATCGTACTGAAGTCCTGTAGCATTGATCTCATTCTGGGAATGGATTGGTTAAAGGCGCATACTGCTTCTATCGTTTGCGCCACCAAGACCGTCCATCTGCTACACCCTTCTGATGAAATAATTAGCTACGATGCTCATCTGGTTCGGAATGCCGAGGCCAGACTTTATGCCTTAAACGCATTGAACGCTGCACCACTTGAGGGCATTGAAAACATTCCCGTCGTGCGTGAATTCCTAGACGTCTTTCCTGAAGAACTCCCAGGGATTCCCCCTGCTAGAGCTGTCGAATTCGTCATCGACTTGAAACCAGGCACCACTCCTATAGCCAAGAGACCCTACAAGATGCCGCCGCATGAACTCCTTGAGCTTAAGGAGGAAATCGATAAATCTCTTCAAAGTGGTTTCATTCGCCCAAGTTGCTCTCCTTGGGGAGCACCTTCTCTCTTTGTCAAGAAGAAAGATGGGACAAACCGATTGGTCCAAGACTACCGTCCTATAAATCAAGCTACCATTCAGAATAAGTATCCTCTTCCTCGGATCAATGATCTGTATGATCAATTGGCTGGATCATCAGTGTTCTCTAAACTCGACTTGAGGTTGGGTTACCACCAGATCCGTGTTCGTGAGGAAGATATCCCCAAGACCGCATTCGTGACTCGTTATGGTTCATACGAGTACACCGTCATGTCTTTCGGCTTAACCAATGCTCCAGCCACCTTCTCTCGCCTGATGAACTATATATTCATGGATTACCTCGACAAGTTCGTCGTGGTTTATCTGGATGATATTCTGGTATTTTCCAAGAACGAAGAGGAACATGCTGAACATCTTCGCCTCGTGCTGGAAAAGCTACGAGAGCATCAACTTTATGCCAAGTTCTCCAAATGTGAATTCTGGCTTCCCGAAGTAACCTATCTCGGGCATGTCATCTCTAAGGATGGTATTGCCGTCAACCCTGAACGAGTTCAGGCTATTCTCGATTGGACTCCTCCGAAGAACGTTAAGCAAGTCAGAAGTTTTCTCGGTCTCGCCAGCTACTGCCGTCGATTCGTCGAGAACTTCTCCAAGATTGCCAGGCCTCTGACTAACCTATTGCATAAGGGCGTCAAGTTCCAGTGGACAGACAAATGTCAGGAAAGCTTCCAGGCACTCAAAGACAAGTTGACTTCTGCCCCAGTACTAGCTCCACCTGATACTAAGAAGGACTTCGTCATTTACTGCGACGCTTCCCGTCAAGGATTAGGCTGTGTCCTAATGCAAGAGCGCAAAGTGGTTGCTTATGCCTCTCGTCAATTGCGCCCTCACGAAGAGAACTACCCAGTTCACGACCTCGAACTTGCTGCTGTCATTCATGCACTAAAACAGTGGCGACATTACCTACTCGGTAATCGTTGCGAGATCTTCACTGACCACCAAAGTCTGAAGTATCTGTTTACTCAGCCAGACCTGAACCTCCGTCAGCAGAGATGGATGGAGACTGTTGCAGACTTTGATTTGGGTATTTCCTATACACCAGGCAAGGCTAATGTAATGGCTGATGCCTTGAGCCGCAAGTCTTACTGCAACCACCTCCAGGTTCACAAAGTTCAGCCCTCACTTGTTGAAGAATTCAGAAAGCTAAACCTCCATATTGTTCCTCCGGGTGCACTCGCTCCCCCTCCTCCGGAGTTCCGCAAGATGAATCTCCGTGTTGTTTCCCAGGGTTCCCTCTATACCCTGGCTGTTGAACCCGATCTCGTGGGCACCATAAAGACAATGCAGGGATTTGACTCTGAAGTCTACAAGATTAAGCAAGACCTCAAAGAAGGAAGTCCCTCATCCTTCACTATTGCTGATGATGGCGCCTTGTACTTCAAAGGCCGCCTAGTGGTGCCGTGTAAGAAGGAAAACCTGAATATGACTCAGGAGGTTATGAAAGAAGCTCATGATACGCCTCTATGTATCCATCCTGGTAGTACGAAGATGTATCAAGACATCCGCCAGAGATTCTGGTGGTCTAACATGAAGCAAGACATTGCTCGTTATGTTGCTGAATGTGACGTTTGCCGTCGTATCAAAGCAGAACATCAAAGGCCTGCTGGAACTCTGCAACCTATATCTATTCCTGAATGGAAATGGGACCATGTCGAGATGGACTTCGTTACTGGATTCCCCAAATCGCAGAAAGGCAATGATGCTATTCTTGTCGTCATTGACCGACTTTCTAAAGTTGCACATTTTCTGGCTGTCAAGGAAACGATCACTGCTAGTCAGCTGGCAAACCTCTACATGACCAGAATTGTCTCGCTTCACGGTATTCCATTGGTTATCAGTTCAGACCGTGGCAGTTTATTCACTTCAAGATTCTGGGCAAGTTTCCAAGAAGCTATGGGCACTCATCTGTCTTTCAGCACTGCTTTTCATCCTCAGTCACAAGGGCAAGTTGAACGTGTCAACCAAGTTCTCGAAGACATGCTTCGAGCTTGTGTTATTTCCTTCGGCAAGAAATGGGAGGAATCTCTTCCGTATGCTGAGTTCTCTTATAATAATAGCTATCAAGCTAGTCTGAAGATGGCCCCCTTCGAAGTGTTATATGGACGAAAGTGCCGAACCCCTCTGAACTGGTCAGAAACTGGGGAACGTCCACTCTTCGGTCCGGATATTATCCAACATGCCGAAGAACAAGTCCGCATTATTCGCGAGAATCTCAAGACTGCTCAGTCACGTCAGAAGAGTCAGTATGACCGTCATCATAAACACATGGTCTATCAACCTGGCTAAAGGGCCTATCTTCGCGTTACACCAATGAAGGGTGCTCACCGCTTCGGGATCAAGGGCAAGCTAGCTCCTCGCTATATTGGCCCATTCACTATCCTCGAGAGGCGTGGAAAAGTGGCATATCAATTGGAGCTTCCGCCGAACCTTTCTCAGGTTCACGATGTGTTCCATGTGTCACAACTCCGCCGTTGCTTCAAGGACCCAATCCGAGCTGTGGATCATGAAGTGCTCGAATTGCAACAGGACCTCTCCTATAAAGAGCATCCGGTCCGCATTCTCGACCAAGCTGAACGCCGCACACGTCAGAAGGCGATCAAGTTCCTGAAGGTCCAGTGGTCGAATCACTCTGAAGACGAAGCCACCTGGGAACGCGAGGATCGTCTTCGTGATGAATACCCCGCACTGTTTCCTTCTACCTCCTAAAATCTCGGGACGAGATTTCTTGTAGTGGAGGAGATTTGTAACGCCCGGATAATCTTGCTACAGTAATCCCACGCTAATCATGGCACGTCATCCCGATTACTGTTGCTATCCTCGCAATAAATCGAAACCGTTCAAATTCAAAATTCAAATTGATGAAAACAATAAAAGTTTTCAAAATTTAAAATAAAATTGTTCGGTGGTTGACGAATATTACAAGGGTAATTATGATGCAACAAACAAATTTTTATTAAATGCCTAAGTGTTTATAGATAAATAAAAAAACATAAAAGAAAATAAATAAAAGGAAAACAGAAAACAATACAAAAAAAGAGAGAAAAGAAACCCCCTGGGCTTCGGCCCAGCTGACCACAGGCCAACTGGGCCACCACCAGGCCCGGCCGGCCCCCACCCCTCTCCCCTTATCCCCCCACGACGGAAACCCTAGCCCACTCCCGATCCCCACTCCCCCCTCACTCCCCCGATCTGGATCGAGATCAGGGCGACCACGCCACCGCCCCGGATCGCCGTCGCCTTCTCGCCCCCCTGGCCTCGCGCGACACCCCCCCCCCCCCCCCGCCTGAGGAACCCGTCGCCCTCCGCCTCGCTTCCTCATCTCCCTCCCTGCCCGATCTGGATCGGGGCAGCCCCCCCGATCCCATCTCGACGCCGAACCGCCATTGCCGCGCTCGCCTCGGACGTCGTCGTCTCCACCCGCCGCCGCGGGATCGTCCCCGACCTCCCCCGCCTCACCGGACCCCCTCCCCGACGCCGGCGGCCGCCTCCCCGACTCCCTCCTCGCCGGTCGCCTCCAAGCTCCACCGCGCCCGCCTCCTAGACCCTAAGCGTCCCCCCCGTGAGCTCTCCCCCCCCTTCGCTTCCCCCGATCCCCCTGGGGATCGATCCCCTCGCTCCCCTCGTCTCCCTCCCGAGCGCCCCTTATCGCCACCACCGTCGCCCGCTCGCCCTCTGGCCTCGTGCCACTCGGCCCCGCTCTCCGGCATCGATGCCGCCGTCGCTCGGTTCCGCCCCGGCGGCGCCCAGCGCCCTGCGCCCATTCTTGGCCGGCGCCGTGTCCCTCGCCGTGGCCACCGGCCTCCCTCGCTCCTCCTCCTCCCCTGAACCCCCACCACCTCGCCCCGACCTCGCTTCGTCCGCCCCGACGCACCGCCCGGCCACCACCGCCTCCTTCCCGCGGCTCCTGGCCGCGCCCGCCAGGGCCGTCGCCGTCCGGGGCCTTCCCTGCTCCCCGCCCCCTGCCGCTGTCGGGCGAGGCCGCCGACGCAGCTGGGCCTCGCGCCCTCGCTGCGGTGCCCTCGGGCACGGGTGCCCAGTGCCCAGTCGGGCTCGCACCCGCACCCGCACCGCCCTGTGCCCGCTAAGGCCCCCGGGCCACTGACTAGGGGGCCCCGCCCCAGAACGTTAAAAAAAAATAAAAAAAAAATAAAAAAAATAAATAAATAATAAAATAAATAAAAACAGTAAATATAATTAATAAAATTAAAATGATTTAATAAAATTATTAATTAATTAGTTAATTAATTAAGTTAATTAATCCGGTTTAATTAAATTAATTAACTAGTTAAGATTAATTAAACTGTAATTAGATTAACCTAAACCCTAATTAACCTAAATAGAGAATGACAGGTGGGTCCCACTGGACCCACATGTCAGGGTTGACTCAGTCAACCCCTGTTGACTGCTGACGTCAGCATGACATCATGCTGACGTCATAAACACCTTTTTTTCGAATTAATTAAATAAATAATTAAATTCCAAAATTATTAAAATCTTTTAAAAAATCATATTTTTTAATCCGTAACTCGGATTAAAATATTTTCAACATGAAAGTTGCTCAGAACGACGAGACGATTTCGGATACGCAGTCTGTTCGTCCGCCACACACCCCTAACCTATCGAACTCGCAACTTTCCCCCTCCGGTTCATCTGTCCGAAAACGCGAAACACCGGGAATACTTTCCCGGATGTTTCCCCCCTTAACTGGTACCACCTCATACCACGTTAGGGCCCACCTAGCATCGTTACTTGTCATGTCGTGCATCGATATGCATTTGTTTGCATTGTATTCATTGTTTCTTCCCCCTCTTCTCTCCGGTAGACTACGAGACCGACGCTGCTGCTGCCCAGTTCGACTACGGAGTTGACGACCCCTCTCTCTTGCCAGAGCAACCAGGCAAGCCCCCCCCTTTGATCACCAGATATCGCCTATTCTCCTCTATACTGCTTGCATTAGAGTAGTGTAGCATGTTACTACTTTCGTTAATCCTATTCTGATGCATAGCCTGACATTGTTGCTACATCTGTTGATACCTTACCTGCAATCCTAAATACTTAGTATAGGATGCTAGTTTATCATTATTGGCCCTACATTCTTGTCAGTCTGCCTTGCTATACTATTGGGCCGTGATCACTCGGGAGGTGATCACGGGTATATACTATACATACATACATACTATACAGATGGTGACTAAAGTCGGGTCAGCTCGAAGAGTACCCGCGAGTGATTCACGGATTGGGGGCTGAAAGGACCTTTGTCCCGACGGCCCTCTGTGTGGATCTTTTGTGGCGGAGCGACAGGGCAGGTTGAGACCACCTAGGAGACAGGTGGGCCTGGCCCTGTTCGGCGTTCGCGGATACTTAACACGCTTAACGAGATCTTGGTATTTGATCTGAGTCGGCTACGAGCCTATACGCACTAACCATCTACGCGGGAGTAGTTATGGGTATCCCGACGTCGTGGTATCAGCCGAAGCACTTCAGACGTCAGCGACGGAGCGGCGCGCGCCGGATTGGACTGGAACGCCTACTAGGCTAGGTCTGCTTCCGGCCGCCCTCGCAACGTGCAGGTGTGCTCAGGGCGATGGGCCCAGACCCTTGCGCGCTTAGGTTTAGACCGGCGTGCTGGCCTCTCTGTTGTGCCTAGGTGGGGCTGCGATGTGTTGATCTTCCGCGGCCGGGCATGACCCAGGAAAGTGTGTCCGGCCAAATGGGATCAAGCGTGTTGGGTATGTGGTGCACCCCTGCAGGGAAGTTAATCTATTCGAATAGCCGTGATCTTCGGTAACAGGACGACTTGGAGTTGTACCTTGACCTTATGACAACTAGAACCGGATACTTAATAAAACACACCCTTCCAAGTGCCAGATACAACCGGTGGTCGCTCTACCTCAGGGATATGAGGAGGGGATCGCCGGGTAGGATTATGCTATGAGATGTTACTTGGAGATGCTACTTGGAGGACTTCGACCTACCCTCTTCTGCCTGTTGCAAGACGAAGGTGACCAGAAGCGTAGTCTTCGATAAGACTAGCTATCCCCCTCTTATTCTGGCATTCTGCAGTTCAGTCCACTGATATGGCCCTTTACACATATACCCATGCATATGTAGTGTAGTTCCTTGCTTGCGAGTACTTTGGATGAGTACTCACGGTTGCTTTCTCCCCCCTTTTTTTCCCTTTTCCTTCCTTTCTGGTTGTCGCAACCAGATGCTGGAGTCCAGGAGCCAGACGCCACCGTCGACGACGACCCCTACTACACTGGAGGTGCCTACTACTACGTGCTGCCCGCTGATGACGACCTGGAGTAGTTTAGGAGGATCCCAGGCAGGAGGCCTGCGCCTCTTTCGATCTGTATCCCAGTTTGTGCTAGCCTTCTTAAGGCAAACTTGTTTAACTTATGTCTGTACTCAGATATTGTTGCTTCCGCTGACTCGTCTATGATCGAGCACTTGTATTCGAGCCCTCGAGGCCCCTGGCTTGTATTATGATGCTTGTATGACTTATTTTATTTGTAGAGTTGTGTTGTGATATCTTCCCGTGAGTCCCTGATCTTGATCGTACACATTTGCGTGCATGATTAGTGTACGATTGAATCGGGGGCTTCACATTCTCAATACCATGTTCTCCTTGATGTTCTTGGAGATCTATTCGATTTAATGCCTTTTGCGGTGTGTTTGCCGAGATCCGATGAATTGTGGATTTATGATCAGCTTATCTATGAATATTATTTGAATCTTCTCTGAATTCTTATGTGCATGATTTGATATCTTTCTAATTCTGTTCGAACTATCGGTTTGGTTTGGCCAACTATATTGGTTTTTCTTGCAATGGGAGAAGTGCTTAGCTTTGGGTTCAATCTTGCGGTGTCCTTTCTCAGTGACAATAGGGGTAGTAAGGCACGTATTCTATTGTTGCCATCGAGGATAAAAAGATGGGGTTTTCATCATATTGCTTGAGTTAATTCCTCTACATCATGTCATATTGCTTAATGCGTTACTCCATTCTTTATGAACTTAATACTTAATAAACAAATTCCTTAGGTTGTCCTAATTTTTCAGAATTTTTGCAGTTACAGAAGTATTCTTAATATCCAGATTGCTACAAACTGTTTTGTTTTTGACACATTCTTTTTTCTATGAGTTGTTTGCTTATTTTGATGAATCTATGGGTAGTATCGGGGGGTATGAACCATGGAAAAGTTGGAATACAGTATATATTACACCAATATAAATAAAGAATGAGTTCACAATAGTACCAAAAATGTTGATTTATTTTCTTATACTAACGGAGCTTATGAGATTTTCTGTTGAGTTTTGTGTTGTGAAGTTTTCGAGTTTTGGGTAAGGATTTGATGGACTATGGAATAAGGAGTGGCAAGAGACTAAGCTTGGGGATGCCCAATGAACCCTAAGGTAATATTCAAGGACAACCAAGAGCATAAGCTTGGGGATGCCTCGAAAGGCATCCCCTCTTTCGTCTTCGTCTATCGGTAACTTTACTTGAGGCTATATTTTTATTCACCACATGATACATGTTTTGCTTGGAGCGTCTTGTATGATTTGAGTCTTTGCTTTTTAGTTTGCCACAATCATCCTTTCTGTACACACCTTTTGAGAGAGACATGCATGATTCGTGATTTATTAGAATACTCTATGTGCTTCACTTATATCTTTTGAGCTAGGCAATATTGGTCTAGTGCTTCACTTATATCTTTTTAGAGCATGACGGTGGTTTTATTTTATAGAAATTGTTGAACTCTCATGCTTCAGTTATATTATTTTGAGAGTCTTTAAACAACATGGTAATTTGCTTTGGTTATAAATTTAGTCCTAATATGATAGGCATCCAAGAGGGATATAATAAAAACTTTCATATTAAGTGCATTGAATACTATGAGAAGTTTGATTCCTTATGATTGTTTTGAGATATGAAGACGGTGATATTAGATTCATGCTAGTAATTAATTGCGAAGTTGAGAAATACTTGTGTTAAAGTTTGTGATTCCCGTAGCATGCACCTATGGTGAACCGTTATGTGATGAAGTCGGAGCATGATTTATTTATTGATTGTCTTCCTTATGAGTGGCGGTCGAGGACGAGCGATGGTCTTTTCCTACCAATATACACCCCTAGGAGCATGCGCGTAGTACTTCGTTTCGATAACTAATAGATTTTTGCAATAAGTATGTGAGTTTTTTATGAGTAATGTTGAGTCCATGGATTATACGCACTATCTCCTTTCCATCATTGCTAGCCTCTCTAGTGCCGCGCAACTTCCGCCGGTGCCATAAACCCACCATATACCTTCCTCAAAACAGCCACCATACCTACCTATTATGGCATTTACATAGACATTCTGAGATATATTGCCATGCAACTTTCCATCGTTCCGTTCATTATGACATGTTCCATGTCATCTTGCTTTGCATGATCATGTAGTTGACATCGTATTTGTGGCAAAGCCACCGTTCATAATTCTTTCATACATGTCACTCTTGATTCACTACACATCCCGGTACACCGCCGGAGGCATTCATATAGAGTCAATTTTTTTTATAAGTATCGAGTTGTAATTCTTGAGTTGTAAGTAAATAAAAGTGTGATGATCTTCATTATTAGAGCATTGTCCCATGTGAGGAAAGGATGATGGAGACTATGATCCCCCACAAGTCGGGATGAGACTCCGTACAAAAAAAGAGGCCAAAAAAATGAGAGAAGACCCAAATAAAAAATGAGAGAAAAGAGAGAAGGGGCAATGCTACCATCCTTTTACCACACTTGTGCTTCAAAGTAGCACCATGATCTTCATGATAGAGAGTCTCCTTTATTATCACTTTCATATACTAGTGGTAATTTTCATTATAGAACTTGGCTTGTATATTCCAATGATGTGCTTCCTCAAATTTCCCTAGGTCTTCGTGAGCAAGCGAGTTGGATGCACACCCACTTAGTTTCTTTTTGAGCTTTCATACACTTATAGCTCTAGTGCATCCATTGCATGGCAATCCCTACTCACTCACATTGATATCTATTGATGGACATCTCCATAGCCCGCTAATACACCTAGTTGATGTGAGACTATCTCCTTCTTTTTGTCTTCTCCACCATCACCTTCTATTCCACCTATAGTGCTATGCCCATGGCTCACGCTCATGTATCGCGTGAAAGTTGAAAAAGTTTGAGAACATCAAAAGTATGAAACAATTGCTTGGCTTGTCATCGGGGTTGTGCATGATTTAAATATTTTGTGTGATGAAGATGGAGTATAGCCAGACTATATGATTTTGTAGGGATAAGCTTTCTTTGGCCATGTTATTTTGAGAAGACATAATTGCCTTGTTAGTATGCTTGAAGTATTACTATTTTTATGTCAATATTAAACTTTTGTTTTGAATCATACGGATCTGAACATTCATGCCACAATGAAATTACATGGATAAAAATGTTAGGTAGCATTCCACATCAAAAATTCTGTTTTTATCATTGACCTACTCGAGGACGAGGCAGGACATTAAGCTGGGGATGGCTGGATACGTATCCAACGTATCTATAATTTTGATTTGTTTCCATGCTATTATATTTATCTGTTTTGGATGTTTATATGCTGCATTAATATGCTATTTTTATTATTTTGGGATAACCTATTAACCTAGAGCTGTGCCAGTTCCTGTTTTTTTCCCTGTTTTTGAGTTTTCGAGGAAAAGGGAATACCAAAAGGATTTCCCAAACGGAATAAAACTTTTGCGGTGATTTTTCTTGGACCACAAGACAACCAGGAGACTTGGAGATGAAGTCGGAGGAGCCACGAGGCGGCCATAAGGACGGAGGGCGTGCCCAGGGGGTAGGGCCGCGCCCCCACCCTGTGGGCCCCCTCATGCATCTCCTAACCTAATTCTTGCGCCTATATATTACCTATAGTCCCCAAAAACAACAGGGCATCCATGAAAACACTTTTCCACCGCCGCAACCTTCTGTACCCATGAGATCGCATCTAGGGACCTTTTCCGACACCCTGCCAGAGGGGGATTCGATCAAGGAGGGCTTCTACATCAACTCTATCGCCCTTCTGATGAAGCGTGCGTAGTTTACCACAGACCTACGGGTTAATAGCTAGTAGCTAGATGGCTTCTTCTCTCTCTTTGATTCTCAATACCATGTTCTCCTCGATGTTCTTGGAGATCTATTCGCTGTAATGCCTCTTTGCCGTGTGTTTGCCGAGATCCGATGAATTGTGGATTTATGATCAACTTATCTATGGATATTATTTGAATCTTCTCTGAATTCTTATATGCATGATTTGATATCTTTGTAATTATCTTTGAACTGTTGGTTTGGTTTGGCCAACTAGATTGGTTTTTCTTGCAATGGGAGAAGTGCTTAGCTTTGGGTTCAATCTTGCGGTGTCCTTTCCCAGTGACAGTAGGGGCAGCAAGGCACGTATTGTATTGTTGCCATCGAGGATAAAAAGATGGGGTTTTCATCATATTGCTTGAGTTAATTCCTCTACATCATGTCATCTTGCTTAATGCATTACTCCGTTCTTTATGAACTTAATACTCTAGATGCATGCTGGATAGCGGTCGATGTGTGGAGTAATAGTAGTAGATCTACAATCATTTCGGTCTACTTGACACAGACGTGATGCCTATATTCATGATCATTGCCTTAGATATCGTCATAACTTTGCTCTTTTCTATCAATTGCTCGGCAGTAATTTGTTCACCCACCGTATTATTTGTTATCATGAGAGAAGCCTCTAGTGAAACCTATGGCCCCCGGGTCTATTTTCCATCATATAAGTTTCTGATCTACTATTTCACAATCTTTTACTTTCCGATCTATAAACCAAAAATACAAAAAATATTTACTTTATCGTTTATCTATCTCTATCAGATCTCACTTTTGCAAGTAATCGTGAAGGGATTGACAACCCCTTTATCGCGTTGGGTGCAAGTTGTTTGATTGTTTGTGCGGGTATTCAGTGACTTGTGTGTTGTCTCCTGCTGGATTGATATCTTGGTTCTCAAACCGAGGGAAATACTTATCTCTACTTTGCTGCATCACCCTTTCCTCTTCAAGGGAAAAACCAACGCAAGCTCAAGAAGTAGAAGAAGTCGAGTGAAAAAGTTTGAAGCTCGATGGCTCAAAGAAGAGACAGTGGTAGAAATTGTACGCACAACATGGAAAAAGAGAGAATGTTGGGTATTGGACCGTCTCTCGCTGCACGTACTAGGACGGTGCATGCGGATTTGCATACCTGGGATCGTGATGTACTGAAGGGACCAAAAATAAGAATAAATAAACTCACAGATTTAGAAAAACTGCAAAGGGGACCTATGAATGCGAAACTCAAGTGCAACAAAAGGATACCCTACTTCTTACTGAAAATCTTTTGGAACAAGAAGAGATCTAGTGGTTACAACGGGGCCGAGCAAACTGGCTATTACATGGTCATCATAACACCTATTTTTTTCACAATGCGGCAACGACTAGAAAGAAGAGAAATCAAATTAAAATATTGCTTGATGAGAATGGTGTTTGGGTGCAAGATACGGAGATGAAAACCCACATTATGGGGTATTTTTCAAAGCTTTTCACCTCAGAAATGCCCAACCGAATCCGGAGGTTCTATCTCTTGTCAAAAGGAAAGTGATTGATGAAATGAATAATGCGCTTCTCGCACCTTATACGGAAGAGGAGGTTCGGAAGGCCCTCTTTGACATTGGAGACTTAAAAGCACCATGATGAGGACATGACTACCTTGGATACGACCAAAAATATTGCATACATGTATATTTGTGAGGTGATATCTAATGCAAACTATGCAATAATTTATTTATGTCATCCAAGACAAAAATACTTCACAGACTTTTGTGCCATGTCTAAATGCGGGTGTATGGGACATTTGAACAATCAACATATGCAGATAAGGGAAAAAGAGAAGTTTATGTGATGTTTAAAAAGTCCTCTCATGTCACTTTTGGGACAAGAGAAGATAGAGTCCAAGTCTCTCACGTTCTGGATTCAGATTCGGACTACACAGACATACCTGACTCAAAACACCAATAACTCTTTCATACGGACTCCGAATTGGGTGATTCTTTTTTTCTTGGAAAGTAGATTTCATGTACTTTACAACACAATTGGATTCACCTTCAAATTCATCCGGAGCATTGAGTTATGTACGAAACAATCTGACGTTGCAGCAGAATCTGAGTCAAACTACAAGCCCAAAGGTGTTGCATCACCTCCACTTGGGCCCATGAGCCTTGTACAACCTAGGGTTAGTTTTAGGCTGCCTTGGGAGGTCCTCCCACCTCCTTGGCTGCCACCCCTTGCTCCTATATAAGTAGATCCATCTAGTAGCTTTTTGCTGGGGTTTTATTTAGATAAAAGTTAGCCATCGCTGCAACTTCGTGTACTTCGTTTGTGTCCAACAACCAGACCAAGACTGCTTATGAAACCCCACTTTTATCAATACTTCATCCGTACTCGCAATATTCAGATTGCTTAATCATATTCTCGCTTGTTCTTCGATTGCTTGCAGGAATAGACCTTCGTGGTCAGGTTGATCATGCTCCAGCGTGGTCAATAACCTCTCGGAGTTGGTTTAGTGATTGCTAAGGCGCAACGTCGTGCATGTTTGTAGTCGGATCATCAAAGTCGTCTCTGCCAAATCGATAGTTATCATCTCATCGAAACATCGGGACACCTTCGCCTCTATCACACCAGGTCCGGATGGTCTGCACGCTATTTTTTATAAAGATTTTGGTCCACGTTGGGGGATGACCTGACTAAAGAGGTACTTCAGACGGTAAATACTTGTTCTATTCCTGATGGCTGGAATGATACTATAATTATAATGATCCAAAAGGTGAAATATCCAGAAAAGGTAACTCGGTTTAGACCAATAAGTTTGTGCAATGTGGTGTATAAGGTTATTTAAAAATGATTGCAGCTCGCTTGAACATAATCCTATCAGAAATTATTAGTACGACTCAGAGTGCATCTGTGACCGGGTGTATGATTACTGATAATATTTTAGTGGCGTATGAGTGCTTCCATACAATAAAGAGAAAAATAATGGTAATGAAGGCATGTGCGCTATCAAACTGGACATGCACAAAAGCGCATGACCGAGTAGAGTGGCCTTTTCCGAAGGAAGGCAATTATGCTCAAATTGGGATTCAAAGAGAACTGGGTAAATCTGATTATGCAATGTGTATCCTCTGTGGAATACCGGGTTCATTTTAATACGGAAGAAACAGAGAGTTTTAAACCTACTAGAGGATTGAGGCAAGGAGAACCCCTCTCTCCATACTTATTCCTGGTATGTACAGAGGGACTAACTGCCCTTTTAGAAAACACGAAGGAGGACAGAAATATATCTGGAATAAAGGTTAGTAGAGATGCACCCTCAGTTCAAACCCTCTCTTTGTTGATGATTCCCTAATCCTCATGAAAGCAAGTACTATGAATGCATAGGATTTGAAACCAGTCTTGGATTCATATTGTGCCTCCTCGGGGCAAATGGTAAGTGTTGAGAAGTCTAGTATATTCTTTAGTCCCAATACAAAGGTGGAAGACAAGGCGCAAATATGTACAATTATGAATATTATGACTGAAGCACTCAATGATAAATATTTGGGTTTGCCTACAAATGTGGGTATGGACAAAAGTGATTGCTTCCAATTCTTGATTGATTGAATTATCATGAAAAAAAGTGGATGGAAAGAAAAATTGTTATTTATTGGAGGAAAGAAAATATTTCTCAAATCTTTTGTACAAGCTATCCCAACTTATGCCATGTCCGTCTTCAAAATTCCTAAAAAAAATTGTAAAGGAATCATTGACGTGATGTCGTAGTTTTGGTGGGGTGACAAGGACAACAAGAAGGGGATGCATTGGATGGCGTGGTGGAAGATGTGTGTCCCAAAAAATTATGAAGGTATGGGTTTCAGAGATATACATTGTTCCAATCTGGCTTTGTTAGCTAAACAAGCATGGTGATGAGGACATCAATACCATTGTTACACCCACAGCCCCTACTGCTACATATACTGGACCAATTACTATAGCTCGTGCACGCTAATTAAATTATCAGGTACTTTCGTTTCTTGGTAATGATTCTAATGTTCATGAGAATATGATGTTGCCTAAATTGGATACATTTGTTTTGCTTACAAATGAAGGCCTGGCATGGATAAGCAGGATGAACACTGGAGCAAGACCAAGCATGGAGATGATGGCATGCGCAAGGGGAACAAGAACGGAGTTACAAGTGATGATTTCAGGACTTTGAAGCCACCATAAGGAATGCATGAAGCCTTGGATGAAATATACAAGATGCCACTTCATAAATTTCGTCCAAAGGCTATTCTAGGTGCCGTGTCACCTTATTATTGGGTCATGCCCATGTAATTTCGAAATACTTAAGTATAGGCTGTTTTTAGAGTCCATATGTGTGGGGAAACAAGAGTTAGGGTTGGTTTCGGACCCCTCCTCCAAGGGCCACGAAATTCCCCCCTCTTCCTCCATATATACAACCCTTAGGGCGTCGTTTAGACTTTGGGTTTTGTTTAGATTAAAAGTTCACCATAGCTGCAACTTCATGTACTTTGTTTGTGTTCAATGACCAGGCCAAGACGTCACGGAACCCCACCTTAATTAATAAAGCTTTCCTCTTATATTCGCAATATCCAAATTGCAATTTTAGTTTCTTGCTTGTTCTTCGTTTGCTTACAGGAAATAGACCTTCATGGTCAGGTTGATCGTGCTCCGGCGTGGTCAATAACCCCTTGGAGTTGGTTTAGCGATTGCTAAGGTGCGACGTCCTCGCATGATCGTAGTCGGATCGTCAAAGTCTACTCCACCGAAAAAATGATAGCCACCATCTCATTGAAAGACGGGACACCTTGGACCCTATCAAGTGGTATCAAATTTCCAGGTTGCTTAGTGAGATTTTACAGTTTTTCGTGGTTTAGATCGAGTATGTTCTTCATACCTACAGTCCACGAAAAGCCACAAAAGAATTAGGGTTAGTTCATTATATCCGAACCAGTCTAAGCCTTTGCATAGTCTGTTCAGTTTTTTGCTTTGTTGAATTTGCGGTTGCATCGTCGTGTCTAGTTGCTGGTCTTAGAGTCTAGTCTTTTAGAGTTTCGAGTTCTGGTCACAAGTTGTCTGCCGCCGCCCCACCATCATCATCGGCCCTGCCATCTACCACCACCGCTTATCCGCCATCGATCTGTATCCATATACCACCACCATATCCATATACCACCATCGCTGCCATATCTTACCATCATATATCCACCACCAATCTGAGTTCTTTTTATATTAGGTTTGTTTTCAAGATCCATCTATTTTCCGATTCACATTTCCTTGCCTAAGTAGGTTTCAAAAAAAAAAGAGTTTGGAGACCCCCGGGCAGTTTTTAGGCCAAAATTTTGGCAGCCGAATTTTTTTCCCTATCCTGTTTTTAGGTTTTTCCGAGTCTTTTGAGACACTCGCCATCATAGTGATTTTTTGTCGCACTTTTTCATCGTCGCTGCCCTGATTTCCGAAAAAATGTTAAAAAAATTTCGTGCCTATCCTGTTAGTTTGACTTGGGAAGAGTTTTGAGACACTCGCCATTATAGTGATTTTTCGCAAAAAAAAAAGAGGAGCCCAAAAAAGAGCGAAAAGAAAATTCAGAGTGTGCTTTTCCCTTGTTAACGTGCCGCACCGTGATTTTGTTCGTGAGGCTCGCGTCTCTAGTACGGTCTAGCCTAGGACCAGCACAGTACTGTCGTTGAGTGTTTATTCAACTTTGCATCTCTGAATTGATTATGCTATCAATCCTCATGGTTTATATATGCCTTTGTCTGTACCTAGTGTTCCTTGGGACGATATATCTATGGACTTTGTTTTAGGTTTACCTCGAACAAAGAAGGGGAGGGATAGCATATTTGTTGTCGTGGATAGGTTCTCGAAAATGACACACTTTATACCATGCCATAAAAGCGATGATGCTGTTAATGTTGCTGATTTGTTCTTTCGTGAAATTATTCGCTTGCATGGTGTGCCAAATACAATTGTTTCAGATCGTGATACTAAATTTCTTAGCCACTTTTGGAGATGTTTATGGGCTAAGTTGGGGACTAAATTGCTTTTTAGTACTACATGTCACCCCAAACTGATGGCCAAACTGAAGTAGTCAATAGAACATTGTCTACTATGCTTAGGGTTGTTTTGAAGAATAACAAGAAAATGTGGGAAGAATGCTTGCCTCATATTGAATTTGCTTATAATCGTTCATTGCATTCTACTACTAAGATGTGTCCTTTTAAAATTGTGTATGGTTTCCTTCCTCATGCACTTATTGATTTGTTGCCTCTTCCATCTTCAGAGAAGGTTAATTTTGATGCATAACAACGTGCTGAATTGATCTTAAAAATGCATGAGCTAACTAAGGAGAACATTGAGTGTATGAATGCTAAATATAAACCTGCTGGAGATAAGGGTAGAAAACGTGTTGACTTTGCACCTGAAGATCTTGTTTGGTTACATTTGCGTAAGGATAGATTTCCTAATTTGCGCAAATCAAATCTAATGCCACGTGATGATGGTCCATTTAAGGTGTTAGAGAAAATAAATGATAATGCATATAAACTTGAGCTGTCTGCAGATTTTGGGGTTAGTCCCACTTTTAACATTGCAGTTTTGAAGCCTTATTTGGGTGAGGAAGATGAGCTTCCATCGAGGATGACTTCATTTCAAGAAGGGGATGATGATGAGGACATCAATACCATTGTTACACCCACAACCCCTACTGCTACATATACTGGACCAATTACTAGAGCTCGCACACGCCAATTAAATTATCAGGTACTTTCGTTTCTTGGTAATGATTCTAATGTTCATGAGAATATGATGCTACCTAATTTGGATACATTTGTTTTGATTACAAATTAAGGGTCTGGCATGGATAAGAGGGATGAACACTGGAGCAAGACCAAGTGTGGAGATGATGGCATGCGCAAGGGGAACAAGAACGGAGTTACAAGTGATGATTTCAGGACTTTGAAGTCACCATAAGGAGTGCATGAAGCCTTGGACGAAATATACTAGATGTCACTTCATAAATTACGTCCAGAGACTATTCTAGGTATTGCGCCACCTTATTATTGGGCCAGGGCCATGTAATTTCGAAATACTTAAGTATAGGCTGTTATTATAGTCCGTATGTGTGGGGAAACAAGAGTTAGGGTTGGTTTCGGACCCCTCCTCCAAAGGCCACGAAATTCCCCCCTCTTCCTCCATATATACAACCCTTAGGGCATTGTTTAGACTTTGGGTTTTGTTTAAATTAAAAGTTCGCCATAGTTGCAATTTCGCGTACTTCGTTTGTGTTCAACGACCATACCAAGACATCACAGAACCCCACCTTCATTAATAAACCTTTCCTCTTATATTCGCAATTTCCAGATTGCAATTTTAGTTTCTTGCTTGTTCTTCATTTGCTTGCAGGAAATAGACCTTCGTGGTCATGTTGATCGTGCTCCTGCATGGTTAATAACCCCTTGGAGTTGGTTTAGCGATTGCTAAGGCACGACGTCCTCACACGATCGTAGTTGGATCGTCAAAGTCTACTCCACCAAAAAACGATAGCCACCATCTCATCGAAAGACGGGACACCTTGACCCTTATCACATGGCGTCTGATTGATAATCCCGACTCCTTATGTGCTTTTATATTGAGAGCTAAATATTTCCCGGAAGGGGATTTAATGGCAAACCTAAAAAAGGTTCCTCTTTTACTTGGCAAAGTATTATGGCGGGAGTGGATTCTCTACAAAATGGTTATATCCGGCGGGTTGGAAATGGACAAAATATTGATATTTGAAGAGATGCATGGATTCCAAATTGTGTGAATAGGAGTCATTACTCCTAGAAGAGGGCATCTTTTACAAAAGGTTTCTGATCTCCTTGATCCAGTCACGAGTTCTTGGGATGAAGATTTGGTGAGACAAACGTTGTGACCAATTTTTTCAATAAAGGGCGTTTTATTATATAAAAATGTAGCATCAAGCGAATACAAAAGCGTTATGAGTGACACCCGGCCTCTGCATAATTAAGATGCACACAACCAATTCTAAAAAGTTTGACAGAAAGAAAAGAAACAAAACCAACAAAACATTATGGCCAATTGATGCTCAAAGGGTGCTCGCAATCCCCCTCCGATGCATAATATGTTGGATTTCATTGCTTGGAGCTATAGAAAAAATGACCTTTTCACTGTACGATCGGCTTATTTGGAGGAATGGAACAAATAAGGGCGGAGCTTCGTTGGGGCCAAACCTGCCATGGCCCGCCCAGGAATCTCATGATTGTGTTTATACATATGCTTTGTTTGGTAGCCCACTCATCCTAGTTACGAACTTACGATCGATCCAAGTCTCGAGGTTTGGCATGAGCACACCACCTGCCTGCAACTCGCGCAGCTCATATCTTGCGTCAGAGAGCCAGCGCTCATCCCCCTTCCAGGCTCCAAGTCCCACCTTTGGCCCTTCCCCGGCCGCACATATCGCACAGCCTCGCTGCTAAATACACACTTCCTGCCGCCTGCTTCATGGCTCCACCCACCTTCTCGTGACCTCGCCATGGCGCCATCCTTCCTTCGGCCCTTCCTTCCAGGCTCCGGCATCCACACCGGCCAGTTCTGTCCTTGGCCGTCGGGATGATTCCACTATGCCGCCTAGATGCCTCCGACCCTTCCTCCTCTGACCACTGCAGTACACTGTGCTACCAACCAACTAGGTTCGCCGGTCCGCTGTCGAGTGCCAACGCTGAGTAGAGCTCAACACTATGTTCACCTCCTGATGACGCTGTTGCTGGGTAGTTTCTAATTATGTCTAGAGCAGCATGCTTTTGTTATGAATTGAGCAGCATTAATGCATTTTATTATCAATTCATATGTAGAATTACATAATAAAGAGATATTTTTTCTTTGTGCCTGACATGTAATATTTTTTGATAAGTGCATTTTAGTGTAGGAAGATCATTGAAACAATGCATAATAAGTTACAAGATGAGTCTCTTAGTAGTAACTTGTTTGCTAACATACTGGGTGAAAATTGAACTAGAACAAAAGGGACCAACAAGTGACTAATGCCTACAAAAATTCAGGCTCTTCCTTAGCTTGGCCCACCCAACTTTTTCTTCCAAGCTCCGCCACTGGGAACAAACAACATGGGATAAAATTGCAACATGCAAATGGTATGGGAAGAACCAATGTTAATCCTATTTGGGGTAAGATTTGGAAACTATCTTATCCTGCAAAGGTAAAAAATTTAATCTGGCATACTTTGCATGGAACCCTCCTATGCCGTGCTACGCTTGCTAATAGGCACATGAAAATATCACCCATTTGCCCATCATGCTCAAAAGGGGCAGAAAATACAAAACACGTCTTATTTATGTGTCGAAAGGCAAAAGAGGTGTGGGACAAGTTAGGATTACATGAGGCAATTAGTAAAGCTTGAGCTGTTGATCATGCGGGGGAGACGGTATTGGAATTCTTACTTCTTATGCCAGATCAAGATTTAATGATAGCGGGTTCTCAAAATGCACGTGAATTGATTGCTATTACAACTTAGTATTTATGGTGGGACAGACGTAAACTGGTACATGAAGGAAAATTTTAAGATGCACACCAACACGCGGATGGAGCAGACCTCCTATGAGTTTTATTAAGCTGAATGTAGATGCCTCTTTCAATTGCTTCCGGGCAAGCTGGGGCTATCCCCATAGATGACAAAGAAAGATTCATTGTTGGTGAAAACTGAAGGATTGATTGGTGTGCTGATACTTTAACAACAGAAGTTTTGGCTCTAAGATTCGGCCCATCCCTTGCACAGAAGGCGGGATGCAATCGCCTTGTCGTGAACTCTGACAATATGGAGGTGGTTGACACAATAAAGAATGAAGGACATTCGGCGGAAGCGGCAGCGGCAGTGTTCGACGATTGCTATTTCATAGCTTCTGATTTTTCTTTTATTAGGTTGGAATATTGTAATAGGGAAGTAAATAAGGTGGCTAATGAATTTGCTAGGCTAGCGAATTTTTTCGTCACTAGGGATTGGTTTGAGAAACCTTGATATTGTACCTTTTCCCATTGACGATGTATAACTATTATTCCTAATTAATAAAATTGATGTATTTTTTTTGAGATTTTGTGAAAAAAAAGAGCGTCACGACTGAAAGGGAAACAAACCAGACAGCAAACGCGAGCAAGAACAAACGCTCCGACTGACTGAGCTGGCCTGCTTGCCTGCCTAGCTAGCACACCACCGAAGCCTAGTCGCTGGTCGCAGCTGCTGCGCGGCGTCCATCGTGTCCTCGTCGTCTTCCTCTCTCCAAACCGGAAGACCTCTCGCGCCACGCCATACCCCTACTACTTTACCCTCTCCTGCCGCTCTACTCCAGATCTCGAGGTCCACCGCGCGGGTCCGCTTGCCGTCCGAGAGGTACCCGACGTTCGTATCGCCCGCCTCGCCGGATTTGGCCGTTGGCCTTTAAAATTATATTACGCAGCGGTGGTGATTTCCTTGGTCTGGGTGATTTTTGTTGGTAGTTTGGAGTCGGGGGTTCGCGAGTTTGGGCCTCTGATTTTGGTCGGAGCGAGGGTGAAGGGTGCTAGGGTTTATCTGTAATTCGCGGCGAGATAGTGCCTACCTGATGCGAGACTTGTGAGACCTGGCTAGATTTTTTTTTGGTCTCGGGAGCATAGCCCCTTTGGTACAGGTTTCGAGTTTAGGCGTTGGATTTTAAATATAGTAGCTAGGGTTTTGTTAGGTGTAGTTTGTGCTTAAGAATTGGCCTTCTTTAGTAGGAAACCTGACAGGCGCGGTAGGTATTTTTTATTAGAGGTTGCTTCAAGCCTTCAAGATTCTTTGTATGTAGTTTATGTTAATGCTTCACTCCTCGCTGTGTTTCCAATCGTCATGTTGGGATGTAGGTTTTGAAGATTTGGATGGTTCATGGGTTTATATTTTTCACCATTCTATTTTGGGGGATCTACTAGGGTTTTGTTGGTGCTTTATTGAGTTTGCATATGTGGCTGGTAGCACCTGGAACTAGTTTTAAAACACCACATGTTACTGTTTTTGTAGATTTTGGGTAGCATAATGCAGCGCTGTAGTAGAATTGTAGCTGTTGGGTTTATGGCAAATTTGCTGTTTCTTTTTTTTTTGAGGGTTCAAATTTGCTGTTTCTAAAAGGTTTAAATTCTGTGGTCCATGGGATTTTCTGCGTTTTTTTGAGAGAGCATTGGCTTGTCTGTTCTATGAAGGACATGAACCACAAACTGTGTAATCTGAAGGTAACTCGACCAGTACTTTGTGATAAAAGGATACTAAGTTAACTGTGTTGCAATTGTGTTGTGGTCACCTTGACGAAAATCAAGCTAATATTTTTAACAAAGGAGCTTTATAGTTATTTTGAGCAGTTAAGTTGGCCTTCATTATTGTAATTTGTTAAACCAAGTCGGTTTTGTACACTACTATTTCTTGAAGCCTTTTATACTTCCTTCCCAACTGTTGGAAGAATTTGAGATCATGAAATAGATGGGATCTTGAGAAAGTGGCTGACGTAATCAAGGTTTTAAAAAAACGCTAGGCATAAGTAGGTTGCCTCTGCCTAGCACCTAGGTGGAGCTTACGCGCCCTAGGCGCAGCCTAGTCGGTCATACAGTTTTGACTAGCAGGGTTGTATTTGGGGTATTATATGCGTATAGACATTAATTTAGAGCATGAAATGAGTAAACTACCAGCTATTGCCATCTGAAAATGGTCCATTTGGCCTGTCAGTGTGACATGGCATGATTTCTTGCTGGAGTGGACAATTTCTTACTTGCCCTGCCTAGACTTTCACTTATGCTCTAGGTGAGGCGTTTGTCTGTCACCTAGCGTGCCTAGCACCTTTTCCAATCGAGGACGTAATACAGTTTTGCTAAATTTTAGCTTACTTATGTTCTTTGTATGGCCAATTCAGGTTTCACTTTATGCCACTTTGTGTGACTGTGGACAATGGAGTGATTGCTGCCCTCTTTCTGTGAGTCACCATGGGAAGCAGTGAAGCAGAGACACCTGCTAAGGCAAACAAGGCATCTGCACCTCAGGTTTTCAATGCTGGAATTGTGGCATTATCTCCGTAGTCTGTACCAAAAATAGTGAATGTGTCTTCCTAAAAATTTGTCCTTCCCTGTAACAGGAGCAGCAGCCACCTGCTACTTCGAGTATTGCAACACCGACAGTTTACCCAG
Source organism: Triticum aestivum (assembly GCF_018294505.1). NCBI lineage: Eukaryota > Viridiplantae > Streptophyta > Magnoliopsida > Poales > Poaceae > Triticum > Triticum aestivum. The sequence continues at coordinate 232,094,614 of NC_057806.1, read as the reverse complement.
ATTGGACCAGCTTTCAGGTGAGGAAGTTCTCTTCCCTGTTTTGGAGATGGATGACTCAAAACATGTATCCCTCTTGTGTGAAAACACAAGGAAAGTGGGAAATAAGTACGTAGGCAGCGACATTTTTTCGATAATAATTGCAAATACAACTACCCACCCTCAATTTTAAGGATCATTACTGATTTTGGCTGCAATGTGGTCGTTCTATTTTTTCCCTTTTGTTAATTCTGGTTACAATTGACAAAATAGCTTTCTCGTGTGTCATATTATTTTCTCGTTGCACTTATTTCCCTTCTTGATTCACACATATCAATATATCTATCATTAATACATAGATCACATGTACTATCTACCCTAGGCTGCTCATCATGTTCTCCATTGGTTTTTTCAGGGATATCCTCCAATTCCACCACATGGGTTCTTTCCCTCTCCTGTGGTGTCAAACCCACAGGGTCATCCATACATGTGGGGACCTCAGGTAAGGTTTCATGTTTCTTTTATAATGGTAGTTAACTACTCTATAGTTTTGTTCCCCTATTCTCTGTCTGTGGTATTACCTCAGAAGATAGAGCACAGAGCCTCTAAAGATATATAATTCTTCATCATAGGGAAAGATCAAATGTGGGTCAAACTTTTGCTAGGAGGAGGATTTTCTATCAACCTTTGCTAGAGAAATAGCTGTGGGAATAGTTGGCATCCGGCTCGCGATTCGAACCGTTGGCTGGGTTCCTTTTCCATCCGATTTGGTGAATTATTGGAGATAGATGTTAGACCACTATTGGTGCTGACAGAAACCTGCGTCAGGTGGTCACAGTCCACGCGTTTGGTTGAATCGCTGTCACGAACGTGTCTAGAATAGGTTCCACATCTTCAAAATGCAGGCGTGCATGTTCTGCAATGTATGGAACACATCACGGCCCTCTTTTTACCCATGTGGTACCCGACATCCCGCAAATAACAGTTTGGTCCAGCTAAGACGACGGATCCAAACACTCCATCCAATTGAACCTATAGCTACTAGGTGCAGAACCTCTTTGTTTTGGTCTTGGGCCACACTCTTTGCCCCGTGCTAGAATGCCATGTACGAAGCGATTCTACACACATTCAGAGGTGAGAAGTTACACATGGATGAACAAGAAGTCATTGTTTTTCAGTTCCATACATACTTAGGTTGATATAGGACCAAGTCTTAATTGATGCCCAATCTTCACAATTTTGAGGTGACCAAGGGGAAAAACACAAGTAACTCTAAACTAGACGAACAAGTTTCCATCACACATGTTCTCTCAAAACATCCAAAACAAGAGATACATATAGACCCACAATCAACAAAGGAGAAGGTAAAAGGATAGAGTTCTTCCCAAATCGTTAAGAGAGATGGGGCCTTGAGAGATGTTCTTCTCCAAACCCTGGTTGTTCTTGATCCTGTGGAGAATCCTTCTTCCTTAGGAGGTCTTGATCCTCTAGGAGGTGGCAAGATGAGCAAAGCTCTCCCAAGGTCTAGATATATGCTTTGCTAACTCTAATATGGGTCCATGGTACGGTTTATATATAGCTAAGAGGCGAAAGGGTAGGTGAGAGGGGATACATGGCCTCTTGGCCAGACCTGCATGCAGGCAGTGGTCGGACAGTCCGGGTTGGTGGCCGTATAGTCCCGGCTGGTGGTCGGACAATCCGGGTTGCTAGCTGGACAGTCCGGCTGCTGACGCAGGCTTGGGTCCGGGTTGGCGAAGTCTTCGGGAGCAGAGCAATCTCCAAGGGCCGGATAGTCTGGGTTGCTACCCAGACAGTCCGGCTGATGGCCAGATGAAGAGCTGGATGAAAGGTCAGAGGACTTTGCCCGGCTTCGATTTGTGGGTACTGATGTTCCGGGCACTTCATGTCGGGCAATTCGGGTTGGTAGCTAGACAGTTCGGCTGCTAAAGCTGTGGATCATTTCTTCCTCTTCTCCTCCATGATGCGGCCTTCTTCCGCCGCTCCTTCATGGAAGGATCCTTGGTATCTGAGTATGCATAGGGTCTTGGATTGAAGTAGTAGCCAGGTCCCGAGTGAATGCATAGGAAGTTTGAAGAGGAAAGTGTTCACCTCGTATTCAATGGTAAAGGCATGGGCTCCAGCATTGGTCCAATTGGCGCTTGGGGTGTTGTTGGAGGATCCATGGTGATGTCCATGGGCTGCTCCACACCATCCCCTCCCCCCTCCCCTTGGGGAAGATCCGTCCTCGGAACCAAAACCTCATCACGATGGAATGGAACCAAGTCGAAGACGTTGAAGGTGTCTCTCACTGAGTACTTGTTGAGTGGATTGTCGATCTTGTAAGCGTTGTTGTTGATCCTTTGTAGCACCTTGAAGGGTCCATTGACTCCTAGAAGCAATTTGGATTTGTGCTCTTCCGGAAAGCGGTCTTTGTGAATGTGGAGTCAAACAAGATCTCTGAGTTGGAACACCATGGGCTTCTTGTTGGTGTGACCTTGGAGGCATGCCTTTGGACTTGCCGATGGCGGTCCTTTTATCTGCATGCATCTTTCTCATGAACTCAGCTTGGTCATTGGCATCCATGTTGACTCGCTCTTGTAGAGGAAGTGAAGTGCAACTTCGAATGAACAACCTGCCGTGAATTTAACACACAAACACGACCATGGTATTATACTATGATCATTGTCCGACGTTCTGAACATGGCACATTCATGGCTATCCAACGCCATGGCATGCAAACATGCATAAATCATCCAAGACAAACATAATACAAACTAGTACTGTGTACGGCCAGTGCCAGCCGCACATAAATATAGAGTGATTAACAAGTCTGGACTTTTTAGTCACGAACATGAATATACAGTGCTTACAGGAAAGGAGTATGAAGTTTATACAATACTTTATGTTGGAAGTAGTATGGAGATAAACATTTGTAGTGGTGTACGTCTAGTTGAGATATTTGATATAAACTACATGACACGGCATGTACATGCGCCATACATATGTGATGGTACGCATTCATCCACACGTACTGAGGCAGGCACCCTTGCAGCAGCAATGGCTTCTCATGTCCACCACTATAGCCTAGGTGATAACAAGATCATAGTGGCTAGAGCCTGCCGATGACAGATGAGTTCGACATCGGAGTATCATGTGTAGACGCCACTATAATGTCATGATTCCACTGCCGTCGAGTATCAATCACGGACGAGGTGAAATGTCTTTGCTTCAGCGTGCGTGCTCGGCACCTGCATTGCTCCACCTTGGGATCCCGGCGACCATTGTCATGCAGTTGATGGCATGACGCATGACTGCAGATTTGCAAAAGGAAAATGAGTGTGATAAGACACCAGTTAGCAAGCTGCACATCCTCGCGTTTTAATCAACCAGTGCCTTCCAAACATACATGCATGCTCCAGTACCAGATATGATGTTTGCAACACCAATGGAGAGAGCAAAACATCAAGTTTAGACCGTCTCACCGGGGAGATCAGCGTTCATCTGGCACACGGCCATTGCCATGTCCACCTAATCCGATGGTATATTTTCCGGGAGACGCGCAAGACCAATGCCTAGCAGGGTGTCCATCTAAAATTAAAAAGGCAATTAGCAAGACACATGTATAGAAATGAATCACATAAATTCGTACTACCTCTTTTGTTGCTCACATCGTTCACAATCCAATTGTTTTGCCGGCACTGGTTTTGGTTCATGGGAGAGAGAGAAGAGAGAGAAACAGAAATAAATAGCGCTGAGAGATAGAATTGTTTAGATTGCATGCAGATCCAGTTAATTTTACAGCTACGATAGACAGGATCGGAATGACCAAGAAAATAGGAAGACCCGTGGGCCAACTAATCAGGCAAAGAAAGATCACTTTTGCTGTGCATGCGACCTGTTTAAAAACATTCAAGATCTGAATAAGATCAGAAGGTAGTAATTGTGGGGGTAACTACCCTTGGTTGTAGGATTTATTTTCCCGGACATCTCTTTTGTACTCCCTAGGAGTACATACTCCCACCCAGATAGTTTGAGTTGGATATACCCAATAAAAAACTAACCGAGAGAAAAAAGTCAACCTGCTGTGTGTGCATGGCGGCATGCGACTACTTGATCTTATTATCAAGGAAGTATATGGGTTTTCAATCAAAAAAATATGGCGATGATTTGTACTACGTAACACGCACCTACTCTCCTTTTTAAATATGGTGATGGGGAATTTATATTGAATTATATGAGATATTGAGCATTACCGTACAAAATTTTGGTATATATATTGCCATGGGGGGTATATACTGTTTTTTAAGTAGTATATACTACTACTCCCTCCGTTCACAATTATAAGATGTTCTAACTTTTTTGTGAATTGGATGTGTATATATGGTTGTGTGTTTGTTCACTCATTTCGGTCCGTATGTAGTCCATATTGAAATATCTAAAACATCTTATGTTTGTGAACGGAGGGAGTACTTTTTAAAAGAGTATATGGTAAACCTTTTCAAAGAAGTATGTATTTTTCATCATGGTAATTACTATCTACTCCCTCCGTCCAGAAATGCTTGTCATCAAGATGAATAAAAGAGGATTTATCTAGATGTATTTTAGTTCTAGATACATTCTTTTTTATCCATTTTGATGACAAGTATTTTCGGACGGAGGGAGTACTAGTTTCTGTAAAGTAGTATATAATGTTTTTTTTCTTCTCAAAGGAGTATATGCTGAATTTTTTCCGAAGGAATATATACTGAAATTGTCTAATGGAGTGTAGAATATTTCTGTTTAAGGAGTATGTACTGGTGTTTTGTAAGGAGTATATATTAAAACAAGCACTAGTATATTCAACCGATGGAGACGTATATTCATGCCCAAGATAGAGTACATATGTGCATCAGAAGGAGTATATATTCTCGATTGTACATTCGATTGTACAAGTGCAAAAGAAACACCATTTACGTACTAGCCACATGGATGTGATGTATGTTTGGACTCTGAAATAAACTGAACTTGGCTAAATATCTGAAGTGTCGTTACATACATCCGACAACAGCAACAAACAAGATTCCAATTGATACGAGTATGTGTGTATTTTAGACCACAACACGAGTTCACAGGCTGCACATAAGAGATGTGTCAGTCATGTGTCGTGCAGTCCCATCACGAGCACACCGCACCATCCGGCCAAACAAGCCGCTGTCGTCGAACACCACCGGAGCCGCAACGATCCATCATGCCGATCAAATGATTGTCGTCGTGTGGGAGGAGTTCAATTGACACACTAGGCACAGAAAAGAAGCAGATGTGTCTGCCAAAGACTGATGTATCTTGGGCCGAAGATGCTTGATGTGCTTCACTGTGGTAGTGCTGTTATCTTAGTCGACCATCCTGGTTGGGCAATCCTGCGTGCATGCATATATAAATTAATAGGAGCGAGAAAGCTATTCCTTATGATAACCAGGGATGCAAAAGTTTTACATTGACGAGAGTTGGGCGGCGCTCTTGTTCCGTCCATGGAGTTGGCTGTCGCCGTAGCCGGATATGAGATGCATCTGCTCATTGCCCACCGGTGCAGAGTGTATGCCGGTCTTTAACCGTGGCGAAAGCAAGGGATGAGTTGCTGGCTGCCGGTCGTCATCGTCGCCACTGCTATGTCCACTGGGATTGTGTTACCGGAGGATGAGATAATTAACCATCTAATATAATTTGTGGAACTTCTCTGCAATCGGTCACCAAAACAAAGGAGACTGTTAATATGGTCCAACACTAATGTGTAGCTGTTGTAATACTCTGCATGCACTTTAAAGAGTATTTTTTTCTCATGAGTTTCTTGTTGCCTTTTGTCAGCCTATGATGCCACCATATGGGACTCCACCATATGTCATATACCCTCCTGGAGGAATTTATGCTCACCCATCAATGCGACCGGTATGCTTCAGCATGTTGCTGTAGTTTTCAGTATATACCTAAAATGGTACTGCTTAGAGTCTGACATTTGCTGAGTCATTGCATAATCCTGCAGGGTGCACACCCATTTGCTCCCTATACCATGACTTCTCCAAACGGCAATCCTGATGCTGCTGTAAGACGAGGCATTCTTAGATTGACTGATCTTCTCTTTCATTGTGGAGTCTAATGGACCTAATATTTCAGGGAACTACCACCACTGCTGCTACTGCTGGTGGTGAAACAAATGGCAAATCCTCTGAAGGAAAAGAAAAAAGTCCCATTAAAAGATCCAAAGGAAGTTTGGGTAGCTTGAACATGATTACAGGGAAAAACTGTGTCGAACATGGTAAGACCTCAGGGGCATCAGTCAATGGAACCATCTCTCAAAGGTTAGTGTGTGGTCAATTTCAGTAATAACGAGACTTCCTCCTTGTTTGCAACATTCAGTTTGTGTTACCTCTTTTCTTGCAGTGGGGAAAGTGGAAGTGAAAGTTCAAGTGAGGGAAGTGAAGCGAATTCTCAGAATGTAAGCTATGGTTCTGCAGCGTTTAATCTTTTTTGATCAGACGTGCATACTTGCCTGTACATTTTTAGGCAGCATATGCACCTTGAGTTTAAATTTGCGGCATTTATGATTCCAGACACGCTATACCATTTCATGTTTATTTCTTGTGAGAAGTCTTAATATCTTTGCATTTTTGAGTAATCTTTACAGGATTCACAACACAAGGAAAGTGGACAAGAACAAGATGGAGGTATGCCGATGAAAATTCTTATGGTTCTTGCTTTCATGTTTGCACTTTATGAAGCTTCTTAACTTTGTTGTGCGTGCTATCAGATGTCCGAAGTTCCCAGAATGGTGTATCACCTTCACCATCCCAGGCGCAGTTGAAGCAAACTTTGGCAATTATGCAAATGCCATCAAGTGGTCCAGTGCCTGGCCCAACAACAAACTTGAACATAGGAATGGACTACTGGGCAAATACAGCAAGCTCCTCTCCTGCATTGCATGGTAAAGTGACCCCAACTGCAATTCCAGGGGCTGTGGCCCCAACAGAGCCGTGGATGCAGGTTTCTTCTAAGACCTTATCCTGGGAATTATAGATTATACCCTTCCCTATTTTTGTAGCCTCTACTTCTCTGCTTCATAAATACTTTTGTATTGCTTGGTTTGTAGCCAATATACCAATTTTTTGGCTATGACCAAAACTTTGGTCTTGGTTTGGATGGTTGCCAACTTTTTGGCCATGCCAGTTGCTCCTTTCCAACTCTGCTCCGTCTTTTTAGCCAAAGTTGCCCAACTCTTGGGCACACATAACCTTGACCAAGATTTTGGCTAGCCAAGTATTTGGTGGGGCAACCGTAGACTCAAACCATACACACCCTTTGTGCCCAACCTTGTATATTTTGTCAGACCAAGAAATAAATCTTTTGCGATACAGGTATCTATCCGAAAGATCTCTGTGTTTAGGATAACTTCATACTTCTGTACTAGGAATATAATTGGACATAGGCTGTGTTAGCATTGTGGTGGATTACCATAATCGCATTTGCCCCACCCGCTTTTGCCTATTTTAGTGCTTGTTTGACCCGCTTTTGCCTACTTTTGTGGCTAATCTTCAACAGCAGATTTTAAAAATAAGCACAGCTCATCACAGTTCAGCAAGCTCAAACTGTGAGCCATAACTACTTTACTCATCATGAATTTTATTTACTTTCCCCATCTTGCATACCATGCACTGTAGGAGGTTTATCACCCTTTTTTCTTGTCTAGTAAATACTAAATAGTAATGATAATTATTTGTCAGATTGCAGTTACCTAAAATATAAACCATTGCTACTTTATTGAAATATACCAATAAACAAAATAAATCCATAATTCAGTTTTAAGACTATTGAAGAGGCACTTCAGTATCAGTAGTTTCATGGATAAAAATCTGAAATCTTAGTTTGGCAAATGGAGAAACTAAATATTTTGACTACCCATTATCCAGGATGAACGTGAACTGAAAAGGCAGAAAAGAAAGCAGTCAAACAGGGATTCTGCTCGCAGATCTAGGCTGCGCAAGCAGGTATTTTGTTTGTTCATCTCAAGACATACACTTTTGTCCCCTCCAGTTGATGAAGCAACTGTGTATTTTTGCAGGCTGAATGTGAGGAGTTGGCTCAGCGCGCTGAAGTATTGAAACAGGAAAATGCTTCACTTAAAGATGAAGTGAGCCGGATCAGAAAGGAGTACGATGAACTTCTGTCAAAGAATAGCTCACTGAAGGTTTGTCTTCCACTTTTTTCCTAGTTTGATACTCTGAAGCATGTTTGTTAACATTTGAGTTTTGTTTTATTTCTTCTTCTTTTCGTTTGTTGCTCTGTAGGATAACGTTGGAGACAAACAACACAAAACTGATGAGGCAGGACTTGACAATAAGCTGCAACATTCTGGCGATGACAGCCAGAAGGACACTAATTGAGCTATCATGCAATGCTATCAGATCATAGCCCTAACTAGATTGTTGCTGGCGCAGTTGTAGTATGCGTATTGACTCCATACTTATTGCATTTAATTATTACCAGGTCGTGGTAAATCTTAATGCCAGCCTCGTGTGCTGGTTCCTGTTTCACACATGTCTTGGCTTATCTTTTAGAAGTCAAGATGTGACTGAAAATGTAGGTTGTGAACCAGTTCACTGTATCTGTTAGAAATTGTTGGTACTTTCAACTTTACAGATCTGTATTGCTGATTGTTATTGTTATGTATACCTGAAGAAATATCAGTCTTTTAATTGTCAGGTTGCCGTTTGGCTAGGCTTGACTGGTGCATAGGTTATGTTAAATATGAATGCATCAATCTTTCTCACACATTTGATATGATATAGTGAACAAATGGAGGACTTCTGCTTTGCCGAGTGTCTCAAACGTTGTAACTATCAGAGACTATCTTTTTTTGTTTCAATTTTTTAGTTTTGCTTCTTTCAATTCACCTGAGTTGTGCTGTGGGTATGCTAAATTTTGGAGTGGTGATCAGAATATTCGTTTCAAGCTCATAAACTGCTTTGCCATATGCACTGTTGGTAAAAAAAAATGTGTTCTTAATTCTCACTGATAACAATTTGTTTTGACCTTTATGTGTTGGGAGTAGTATTTAGCTCAAATTTTGTGATTGCCATGATCCACATAAAATGTTTACCATTCGGCACCTCTCCTTAACAGTTGTATTCAGTTTGTGTGCAGGAATGAAGTTCTAGGAACATGATGGAAATTTCTCTCATGGAATAAGCTGTGCTTAGCATAGGTATGTCTGCCCTACAAGGAAATAGTTTATTTGGGAGTTCTGTTTGTATAAGTTGTCAATTATGATCTCTTGACTAATGTTTTATTGCAAGTGTCTCGTATAGTACTCCAGAAAGAGTTCTTTTATCCATAACAAGCCAAAACGCTAGTAGGTTGAACTAGTCGTTGGGGAAAGGAGACATCTGTTGAGCATGGATCTGCCCCTGGATCCTAGAAAATGGAGAACATCAAAACTATCATCAAGGTAGTACAAGATGATCGAGGTTGTAATGCACAACTGTCTGAGTTCTGTGGGCATTCTGCTGATTCCAGAGTAGGACTTCTGGCAGAACCCTCACGCTGCGAGATGTTTGCAGCAGAAGCTGCTTCTAGTGCTATAGTTTTTTTTTTGGACGAGTGCTATAGTTGTTGGAGCTGTGTAGGAGGGGTATGCTGAACTATTCCTCTTCGTGTCACTGTTGGCCTTAAAAGTCCATCTATTCCGTGGCACCTCAAGTTCCTCAGCGGCAGATTTCTGGACTGGTGAGCTCAATGTTGTTCAAGTAAAGCTTCTGGTGCTCCCTGTTGGTTACTGTGATCATCTGGTTTGTGTGGTGTGTGCGAAGTATCATTCTGTTGGGAAGCCGGCTGAGGTCATTGAACATGAGAGGCGCTGGGATGGATTCCGCAGCCGGAGTGTAGGCAGTAGCAGAAGGTATGGGCTCCGAGGTTTGCTCCTCTACAATCCACTATTATGGGTGTTGAACAGGATGAGTGTACTGCCCATGCACTTATTTCCAGCTTGAACTACTACTGCGGCACAGGCTTTGCGCATGTTGAGAGGTTGGTGCACCGTCAGCTGTTAAGGTGGCGCTAACTGTTCTAGTGTGTAGGCTGAAACATCATGCGATTGATTTCATCAGTTAGTCTAACTAATGATAACTCAGCAAATGAAGGTGGTCTCACATCGCGCTGTAGCCTTGGGAGTTTGGTTGCCAACAAAGTTTCCACGTACTAAGAGTCTGTTTGGGTGCTCTTGTCCGCGGCTCCAACCAAACAAACACCTATTTTTTGGTGGAGCAACTAGTTTAGGGGCAACCCTGGTTAACGAACCAACATGTGTGCCTGCTCGAGGATGATGTACCAGCTTTCGCCAATTTTAGTTCAAAATTTGAATTGTGCCATGGAATATTACAATTTAGACCTTTTACTCCACCAATTTGTTGATTTCTACTGTTTTTTCTTTTTAAGGAAGTTTGTTCCTGATGTGGATCATCCCACGGTCATCTCCACGGACCCACCATTGTCTTATCAAGCACCAAGTGGACTGATGACAATAGCTCGTGCGAACATTCGGCCTAGGGCCCGGACATTTGGGGTCTTTCATCGGGCTGGACATCTGCCCCCAACCTTGTCACCCGGCACCTGTGCATGCACAACCGGGCCAGAGGCTTCATGTATCCCCTCTCCTCTCTTATTTCGTGGAACACTATATATAGACCCGCTCCATCTAGTTAGGATCAGCCAACATTATGATGAATTAAAGGGGAGCTTTGCTCATCTACCCTTCTCTTGGAGAATCAAGACCTCTTGGAGAAGATCCCTCGAGGATATTGGCCTCCTTAAGGAGAAGATCCCCCAAGTGGATATCAACACCTCAACTTCTTCAAGGATTGGGATGAACTAGTTCGTCTCTACCTTTTTGTGTTGGATTTAGACCTTTTGTATCCCTCTATGTGTATGTGAATTTAGCACACATGTGATTGGATCTTGATCAATTGAGTATTTTTGTGTTTGTCTCTTGATTTGCTCCTTTCCTGACCTCCAAGTGTGAAAACATCATGAACTAAGGTTTCACCCTACAATATCCATGAATCAGAGCAATGTTGATTCACATCTTGGAGTCCTATCCCCCACTTTCTAGCATGATTTTGTTTGCTTTTGCCCAATTTCGAAAATTCCCACAAAAATAGCCAAACCATTTTTTTTATGATTTGTTGGTTTGATGATGTATCGTTGATTTTGATCCATATTTGAAGTGTTGCAGGTGGATCTAGCTTCTTCACACCAACCCCACCATTTCCATGCACGAAATTTGTCCAATTTTGGCAAAAAAGAATTCTTCTCCAAGGTCATCTCCCCGAGAGTTCTTCCACGGATCTCAGCAGCCAAAAATCCGGCCCGACGCCTGGACATCCGACACGTCGCAGCCAACACCTCCACCTTTCCCAATTTTGGCCGTTTTCCCAACATGATGAGGACATCAATACCACAATTACACTCATGACCCCTGCTGTTACATACATGGGACTAATCACTAGAGCTCGCGCACGCCAATTAAATTACCAGGTACTTTCGTTTTTTGGTAACGATTCTAATGTTCATGAGAATACGATGCTGTCCAAATTAGATACATTTGTTTTGCTTACAAATGAAGTGCCTAGCTTACACAAGAGGGATGAACATTGGAGCATGATCAAGCATGGAGATGATGACATGCGCAAGGGGAACAAGAACAGAGTTTTTGGTGGAGTTTTCAGCATTTTTGAGCCACCATGATGACGTACAAGTGCATGGACGAAATATGCAAGATGTCCTTTTATAAATTTCGTCCATAGCTTAATATAGGTGCTGCACCACCTTATTTTTGGGCTAGGTCCATGTAATTTCGAAATACTACATATATGCTATTTTTAGAGTCTGTATTATAGGGGAAACGACTCAGGAGGTGTTTTAGTCACACCTTGCCAAGGAGGGACGAAATTCCCTATCTTTCTCCCTACAAATACAACCCTTAAGGCATCATTTAGGCTTTGGGTTTTGTTTAGATTAAAGTTCGCCATAGCTGTAACTCGCGTACTTCGTTTATGTTCAACGACCAGACCAAGACGTCACAGAACCCCACTTTCATCTTATATCCGCAATATCTAGATTGCAATCTTAGTTTCTTGCTTGTTCTTCGTTTGCCTGCAGGACTAGACCCTCGTGGTCAGGTTGATCGTGCTCCGTCATGGTCAATAACCTCTCGGAGTTAGTTTAGCGATTGCTAAGGCGCGACGTCTTCACACATTCGTAGTCGGATCGTCAAAGTCTACTCCACCAAACGATAGCCACCATCTCATCAAATGATGGGCCACCTTTGCCTCTATTAAGTGGTATCAGGTTGTTCGGTGATAATTTCTAGTTTTTCGTACTTAGATCGCTTCTGTTTTGTAGGATCGAAAGTATGTCTAGAGGGAGGGGGGGGGGTGATTAGACTACTTGACCAAATAAAACTTACCCTTTTCCCAATTTTAGTTCTTGGCAGATTTTAGCAACTTTGGACAAGTCAAGCAATCTTAACACAATTCAAGCAAGCATGCAAAGAGTATATGAGCAACGAAAAGTAAAGCATGCAACTTGCAAGAATATAAAGGGAAGGGTTTGGAGGATTCAAACGCAATAGGAGACATGGATGTTTTTGTCGTGGTTCCGATAGGTGGTGCTATCGTACATCCACATTGATGGAGACTTCAACCCACGAAGGGTAACGGCTACGCGAGTCCACGGAGGGCTCCACCCACGAAGGGTCCACGAAGAAGCAACCTTGTCTATCCCACCATGGCTGTCGCCCACGAAGGACTTGCCTCACTAGCAGTAGATCTTCATGAAGTAGGCGATCTCCTTACCCTTACAAACTCCTTGGTTCAACTCCACAATCTTGTCGGAGGCTCCCAAGTGACACCTAGCCAATCTAGGAGACACCACTCTCCAAGAAGTAACAAATGGTGTGTTGATGATGAACTCCTTGCTCTTGTGCTTCAAATGATAGTCTCCCCAACACTCAACTCTCTCTCACAGGATATGGATTTGGTGGAAAGAAGATTTGAGTGGAAAGCAACTTGGGGAAGGCTAGAGATCAAGATTCATATGGTAGGAATGGAATATCTTGGCCTGAACACAAGTGTAGGTGGTTCTCTCTCAGAAAAAGTAAGTTGAAAGTGTAGGTTCGTTCTGATGGCTATATTGAGCATCCAGGTTCCGCTATTGGTTATTGACCGGAGATATGTCTCGGTCATGTCTACATAGTTCTCAAACCCGTAGGGTCCGCACGCTTAACGTTCGATGACAATTCATATTATGAGTTATGTGTTTTGGTGACCGAAGATTGTTCGGAGTCCCAGATGAGATCACGGACATGATGAGGAGTCTCGAAATGGTCGAGAGGTAAAGATTAATATATTGGACGATGGTATTCGGACACCGGAATGGTTCCAGAGTGTTTCGGGTATTTATCGGAGTACCGGGAGGTTATCGGAACCCCCCGGGGAAAGTAATGGGCCAACATGGGCCATAGGGGAGAGAGAGAGGGCAGCCCACAAGGGATGGCGTGCGCCCCCATTGGGACTCCGAATTGGACAAGGGGAGGGGGCACGGCCCCCCTTTCCTTCTCCCTCTCCTTCCCCTTTCCCCCTCCGAAAGAAAGGAAGGGGGGGACTAGGACTAGGAGTCCAAGTCGGTTTCCCCACATGGCGCGCCCCTAGGGCCGGCCTCCTCCCTCCCCTCCTTTATATACGGGGGTAGGGGCACCCCAAAGCACATCAATTGTTCTCTTAGCCGTGTGCGGTGGCCCCCTCCACAGTTTACACCTCCGGTCATATTGTCGTAGTGCTTAGGCGAAGCCCTGCGCAGATCACATCACCATCACCGTCACCACGCTGTCCTGCTGACGAAACTCTCCCTCAACACTTTGCTGGATCAAGAGTTCGAGGGACATCATCGAGATGAACGTGTGCTGAACTCGGAGGTGCCGTACGTTCGACGCTTGATCGGTTGGATCGTGAAGACGGTCGACTACATCAACCGCGTTAAGCTAACGCTTCCGCTTTTGGTGTACGAGGGTACGTGGACACACTCTCCCCCTTTCGTTGCTATTGCATCTCCTAGATATATCTTGCGTGATCATAGGATTTTTTTTTGAAATTGCATGTTGCGTTCCCCAACAGTGGCATCCGAGCCAGGTCTATGCGTAGATGATATGCACGAGTAGATCACAAAGAGTTGTCGGCGATCATAGTCATACTGCTTACCACCAATGTCTTATTTTGATTCAGCGGTATTGTTGGATGAAGGGGCCCGGACCAACCTTACATGACCACATTCATGAGACCGGTTCCACCGACAAAAATGCAACTTGTTTTGCATAAAGGTGGCTAGCGGGTGTCTGTTTCTCCAACTTTAGTTGAATCGATTTTGACTACGACCGGTCCTTGTTGAAGGTTAAAACAACACACTTGACGAAAAATCGTTGTGGTTTTAATGCGTAGGTAAGAAGGGTTCTTACTAGAAGCCCGTAGCAGCCACGTAAAACTTGCAACAACAAAGTAGAGAACGTCTAACTTGTTTTTGGAGGGCATGTTGTGATGTGATATGGTTAAGACATGATGTGATATACGTAATTGTATGAGATGATCATGTTTTGTAAAAGTTATCGACAACTAGCAGAAGCCTTATGGTTGTCGCTTTCTGGTATGAAATGCAATCGCCATGTAATTGCTTTATTTTATCACTATGCGTTAGCGATAGTTGTAGAAGCAATAGTTGGCGAGACGACAACGACGCTACGATGGAGATCAAGGTGTCAAGCCGGTGACGATGGAGATCATGACGGTGCTTTGGAGATGGAGATCAAAGGCACAAGATGATGATGGCCATATCATGTCACATATTTTGATTTCATGTGATGTTTATCTTTTATGCATCTTACTTTGCTTAGTACGGCGGTAGCATTATACGATGATCCCTCACTAAATTTCAAGGTATAAGTGTTCTCCCTGAGTATGCATCGTTGCGACAGTTCGTCGTGCCGAGATACCACGTGATGATCGGGTGTGATAAGCTCTACGTTCACATACAAGGGGTGCAAGCTAGTTTTGCATGTGCAGAATACTTGGGTTAAACTTGAGAAGCCTAGCATATGCAGATATGGCCTCGGAACACTGAGACCGAAAGGTCAAACGTGAATCATATAGTAGATATGATCAACATAGTGATGTTCACCATTGAAAACTACTCCATCTCACCTGATGATCGGACATGGTTTAGTTGATATGGATCACGTGATCATTTAGATGACTAGAGGGATGTCTATCTAAGTGGGAGTTCTTTAGTAATATGATTAATTGAACTTTAATTTATCATGAACTTCATACCTGATAGTTTTTGCATATCTATGTTGTTGTAGATCAATGGCCCGTGCTATCGTTCCCTTTAATTTTAATGCATTCCTAGAGAAAGCTAAGTTGAAAGATGACGGTAGCAACTACACGGACTGGGTCCATAACTTGAGGATTATCCTCATTGCTGCACAAAAGAATTATGTCCTTGATGCACCGCTAGGTGCAAGGCCTGTTGCAGGAGCAACTCCGGACGTTATGAACGCCTGGCAAGCTAATCTGATGACTACTCGATAGTTTAGTGTGCCATGCTTTATGGCTTAGAATCGGGACTTCAAAGACGTTTTGAACGTCATGGAGCATATGAGATGTTCCAGGAGTTGAAGTTAATATTTCAAGAAAATGCCCGAGTTGAGAGATATGAAGTCTCCAACAAGTTCTATAGCTGCAAGATGGAGGAGAACAATTCTGTCAGTGAACACATACTCAGAATGTCTAGGTACCATAACCACTTGACTTAGCTGGGAGTTAATCTTCCGGATGATAGTGTCATTGGCAGATTTCTTCAATCACTACCACCAAGCTATAAAGGCTTTGTGATGAACTATAATATGCAAGGGATGAACAAAACGATTCTCGAGCTCTTCGTAATGCTCAAGGCTGCGGAGGTATAAATCAAGAAGGAGCATCAAGTGTTGATGGTTAACAAGACCACTAGTTTGAAGAAAAATGGCAAAGGGAAGAAGGGGAACTTCAAGAAGAATAGCAAGCAAGTTGCTGCTCCCGGGAAGAAGCCCAAGTCTCGACCTAAGCCCGAAACTGAGTGCTTATACTTCAAAGGGACTGGTCACTGTAAGCGGAATTGCCCCAAGTATTTGGCAGATAAGAAGGATGGAAAAGTGAAAGGTATATTTGATATACATGTTATTGATGTGTACCTTACTAATGCTCGTAGTAGCGCCTGGGTATTTGATACTAGTTCTGTTGCTCATATTTGCAACTCGAAACAGGGGCTACGGAATAAACGAAGATTGGCTAAGGAGGAGGTGACGATGCGCGTCGTAAATGGTTCCAAGGTGGATGTGATCGCCGTCGGCACGTGTAACGCCCCGAGACCGTTGCACCAGGTGTCGTCCAGTTATTCGCTGTTGTTGCCATGTCATTCGCTTGCGTGTTGCATCTTGTCATGTCATCATGTGCATTGCATCATCATGTTTTCAAAACTTGCATCCGTCCCGGTCTCCTCGTTCCGTCCGTTGTCCGTTCTGAGCCCAGACACACTTGCACGCGCCCGCGGCATGTCCAAAATATTATTTTATAAGTGGCCGAAAAATGTTCTCGGAATGGGGTGGAAGTTGGCATGCGGTCTTGTTATGGTTTAGGTATGCTGCCTGCCAAGTTTCATCGCATTCGGAGTCCGTTTGACGCCCCAACGGATAACTATAGCGGCAATATAGCCGGTCTAACGTCGGACGTTTTCGGTCTCCGGAAACAGATGCCGGCCCCCCTCTCTCTCTTCTCTCCTCTCAGCCTCGCCACAGCCCACCTAGGCCATCCTCCTTCCCCTCTTCGCTTTTGGAGTTGTCCGATGCGACCGCACGGTCCGAAACCCTCTCTGCACAGTGCATCGAACCCCTCACGTGAGCGTCCGAAAGTTGTCCCAGACCCGACCCGGGGTGTCGCCACCGTTGTGTCCGGATCATCCCCAAACGTCTACAAAACGTCACCGTTTTCTTATTTGGACTTCCTAGCTATTTTATTCGCGATCGTCCTATTGCGGTCGTAGGGTCGAGATAGCCCCTAACCTAATCCGTGATGTATATTTATAGTCCACCCCTAGTCTAATTTCAGACCAAATCCCTAAATTCTAGGGATTCTCCCAGCCGCCGCCGCCACACTCTTTCCCCAACATCGGGATCCCCATCGCTTGAACCAAATCCATCTCCTCCTCGTTTTCACCACAAGCCCAACCAGCGAGCTCCTCCTCCTCTCGATCCATCCCCACGCCCCTCCGTGGTTGGGCCCGAGCAGGATCACCAAGAGCCGCAGCGCTGCCGCCATCAGGCTAGGACCTCCCGTCGCCCGCAGCCTCCTCGATCTGTTCTGGATCGGGAAAAGAGCTCCCAGGTCGCTCAATCCAGGAGGCCTGGCCTCCCATCGCTCGCCGACGCCTCAACCAGACCAGAACCCCGTCGCCCTGCCTTTCTCCTTCCTCCCTTCGTCTCCTCCTCTCATCTTCCTCGTTCTTCTCCTACAACAGGCGCTCCTTGCGCCATGGATGCCGCCATGGAGGCTGACCTTCTCCACCGCACTGTGACGAGCCTCCCCATGCTCCTCCACCTCGCATCCTCGGGTGCCCGCGCCTACCGCCAGCCGGCCACGGCCAGGTCGCCTCGCCTCCTCTCGATCTCACTCCGGCCCTCTCTCTGTCCCTGCCTCGTGACTGAATTCTTCCCTGCCAGGGCCCTGTCGTTCCTCCCCGCCTCAGAGCTCCCTTGCGCCGCCGGATCAGAGACCCATCGCCCGGTCCTGCCCGTTCCCGGCGCTTGCGTCATCATCAGCCACCGTCGCCGGAGTTCCTTGTCGGTTCGCGCGCCGACCTGCAAGTCCCACGCCGCCGCTGCTCTGCTTCTGTTTCTGCTTCCTGTCGAGAAGAGGACACGCCTCCTCTGCATCGAACAGGGCCGCTCCAACGCCCGCTGACTCCTCCAGCTCAGGCCGGCCCAGCCCAGCGAGCCTCCTCAGCCTGGCAGCGACCGGCCCAGCCACCTGCCTCATCCAGCCCAGCACCAACCGGGCCAAGCCCAATGTGAGAAGCCCCCCTCCAGCCCCTGTGCATTGTTGGGCTTGTCCCAAATTTCAGCCCAGTAGTGTTTTTTTTCCAGCGCCTGCGAATTTAGTATTTGTTCCAAAGAACGCAGTTTTACAGAAAAGTCCCCCTAGTTCATGCATTTAATAACTCACTAACCGTGCATCGGATTAAAATGATTTATATATGAAACTTGCTTAGAATTTTGTCTAGATTCATAATATGCAACTTTCATCCATGTTTAAAATGTTTAAATTGATGTTTGGTTAAATTTGCTCCTATGCCATGTTAAAATGATTTAATTCATAACTATTCAACTGTAGCTCCAAATCTAACAAACTTTATATGTAAATGGGGTAGAAAAATGCCTAGTTTAACATGGTGACCTTTATTTGCATGTTAAACAACTCTAAAATTGTGTTTAGGGCAGAACAGTACCAAATCTATAATATGCTCATGAGGAGTTTCCGGAATTGTTGTTCGTTGCTTCCGGCCTCATTTAACCTTGACTAGATAGGTAGTTTTCATTTGCTTTCACCTCTTGCCATGCTAACAACATTTAATCTTGTTGGGTACATAAACGAGAGAGAACTAAATAAGTCATGTGGTTTTTTCGTCAATATGCAACTCGTTGCATATTGAGCTCCACTTAATTTGTAGTGTTGTTTGTTGCATTTTGCCATGCCATGCCCTCTTTAAACCGGACATGCATCATTCTTGTTTGCGCATCATGCCATGTCTATGTCGTGGTTGATTACTATATTGTTTGATTTCTTTCCGGTGTTGCTTCTTCGGGTTGGTTCCGATTACGTCGTGATTGTGAGGACCCGTTCATCTACGTCCGTTTGTCTTCTTCATGGACTCGTTCTTCTTCCGTGCGGGATCTCAGGCAAGATGACCATACCCTCGAAATCACTTCTATCTTTGCTTGCTAGTTGCTCGCTCTTTTGCTATGCCTATGCTGCGATACCTACCACTTGCTTATCATGCCTCCCATATTGTTGAACCAAGCCTCTAACCCACCTTGTCCTAGCAAACCATTGATTGGCTATGTTACCGCTTTGCTCAGCCCCTCTTATAGCGTTGTTAGTTGCAGGTGAAGATTGAAGTTTGTTCCTTGTTGGAACATGTAGATGTTGTTCCTTGTTGGAACATGTTTACTTGTTGGGATATCACAATATATCTTATTTAATTAATGCATCTATATACTTGGTAAAGGGTGGAAGGCTCGGCCTTATGCCTAGTGTTTTGTTCCACTCTTGCCGCCCTAGTTTTCCGTCATATCGGTGTTATGTTCCCGGATTTTGCGTTCCTTACGCGGTTGGGTTATAATGGGAACCCCTTGACAGTTCGCTTTGAATAAAACTCCTCCAGCAAGGCCCAACCTTGGTTTTACCATTCGCCACCTAGCCTTTTTCCCTTGGGAGTCGCGCATCCCGAGGGTCATCTTTATTTTAACCCCCCGGGCCAGTGCTTGTCTAAGTGTTGGTCCAAACTAGAGCCACTTGCGGCGCCACCTCGGGGAAACTTGAGGGCTGGTTTTAGCTGTACATAGTGTTCATCCGGTGTTACCCTGAGAACGAGATATGTGCAGCTCCTATCAGGATGTCGGCGCATCGGGCGGTCTTGCTGGTCTTGTTTTACCATTGTCGAGGATGTCTTGTTGTACCGGGATACCGAGTCTGATCGGAATGTCTCGGGAGGAGGTATATCACTTCGTTGACCATGAGAGCTTGTGATGGGCTAAGTTGGGACACCCCTGCAGGGATTTGAACTTTCGAAAGCCGTGCCCGTGGTTATGGGCAGATGGGAATTTGTTAACGTCCGGTTGTAGAAAACTTGAAGTTGACCTTAATTAAAATGCATCAACCGCGTGTGTAACCGTGATGGTCTCTTTCCGGTGGAGTCCGGGAAGTGAACACGGTTGTTGGAGTTATGCTTGACGTAGGTTGTTCTAGGATCACTTCTGGATCATAGTTGTTCGAACGTGCTTTGCCTTCTCTTCTCGCTCTCTTTTGCGTATGTTAGCCACCATATATGCTAGTCGCTTGCTGCAGCTCCACCTCATACCTTTTACCTTACCCATAAGCTTAAATAGTCTTGATCGCGAGGGTGCGAGATTGCTGAGTCCCCGTGACTCACAGATACTTCCAAAAACCAGCTTGCAGGTGCCGATGAGTCCGTGCAGATGATGCAACCAAGCTCAGGAGGAGCTCGATGAAGATCTTGTCCTTTGTGTTGCTTCGTTCTACTTGATCAGTAGTGGAGCCCAGTTGGGGTCGATCGGGGACCTTGTCGCATTTGGGGTTCTTCTTTTATTGTGGTTCCGTAGTCGGACCTTGATTGTATTTGGATGATGTAATGCTTTATTCTTGTAATTATGTGAAGTGGCGATTGTAAGCCAACTATGTAACTTCTTCCCCTATTTTATTACATGGGTTGTGTGAAGATTACCTCACTTGCGACATTGCTTTCAATGCGGTTATGCCTCTAAGTCGTGCTTCGACACGTGGGAGATATAGCCGCATCGAGGGCGTTACAGCATGCTACCTCTACATCTACCTTCAGGATTAGTTTTAGACCTGAATAATTGTTATTTAGTGCCAGCATTGAGCATGAACATTATATCTGGATCTTGTTTAATGCGAGACGGTTATTCATTTAAATCAGAGAATAATGGTTGTTCTATTTATATGAGTAATATATTTTATGGTCATGCACCCTTGATGAGTGGTCTATTTTTGTTGAATCTCGATTGTGGTGATACACATATTCATAATATTGATGCCAAAAGAAGCAAAGTTAATAATGATAGTGCAACTTATTTGTGACACTGCCGTTTAGGTCATATTGGTGTAAAGCGCATGAAGAAACTCCATACAGATGGGCTTTTGGAATCACTTGATTATGAATCACTTGATGCATGTGAACCATGCCTCATGGGCAAGACGACTAAGACTCCGTTCTCCGGAACAATGGAGCGAGCCACTGACTTATTGGAAATAATACATACTGATGTATGCGGTCCGATGAGTGTTGAGGCTTGTGGCGGGTATCGTTATTTTCTGAGCTTCACAAATGATTTGAGCAGATATGGGTATATCTACTTAATGAAACATAAGTCTGAAACATTTGAAAACTTCAAAGAATTTCAGAGTGAAGTGGAAAATCCTCGTAACAAAAAAATAAAGTTTCTACGATTTGATCGCGGAGGCGAATATTTGAGTTACGAGTTTGGTCTTTATTTAAAACAATGTGGAATAGTTTCACAACTCGCGCCACCTGGAACACCACAATGTAATGGTGTGGCCGAATGTCGTAACTGTACTTTATTAGATATGGTGCGATCTATGATGTCTCTTACCGATTTACCACTACCATTTTGGGGTTATCCATTAGAGACAACTGCATTAACGTTAAATAGGGCACCATCCAAATCCGTTGAGACAACACCATATTAGCTTTGGTTTGGCAAGAAACCGAAGTTATCGTTTCTTAAAGTTTGGGGTTGCGATGCTTATGTGAAAAAGCTTCAGCCTGATAAGCTCGAACCCAAATTAGAGAAGTGCGTCTTCAAAGGACACCCAAAAGAAACTGTTGGGCACACCTTCTATCACAGATCCAAAGGCAAGATATTTGTGTCTAAGAATGGGTCCTTTCTAGAGAAGGATTTTCTCTGAAGATAAGTGAGTGGGAGGAAAGTAGAACTTGATGAGGTAGTTTTACCTTCTCGCGAACTGGAAAGTAGTTCATCACAGAAATCAGTACCTGTGATGCCTACACCAATTAGTGAGGAAGCTAATGATGATGATCATGAAACTTCAGATCAAGTTACTACCGAACCTCGTAGGTCAGCCAGAGTACGTTCTGCACCAGAGTGGTACGGTAATCCTGTTCTAGAAGCCATGTTACTAGACCATGACGAACCTACGAACTATGAGGAAGCGATGATGCGCCCAGATTTCATGAAATGGCTTGAGGCCATGAAATCTGAGATGGGATCCATGTATGAGAACAAAGTATGGACTTTGGTTGACTTGCTCGATGATCGGCAAGCCATAGAAAATAAATGGATCTTCAAGAAGAAGACTGACGCTGATGGTAATGTTACTGTCTACAAAGCTCGACTTGTTGCAAAAGGTTTTCGACAAGTTCAAGGAGTTGACTACGATGAGACCTTCTCACTCATAGCGATGCTTAAGTTTGTCCGAATCATGTCAGCAATTGCCGCATTTTATGATTATGAAATTTGGCAAATGGATGTCAAAACTGCATTCCTTAATGGATTTCTTAAAGAAGAGTTGTATATGATGCAACCAGAAGGTTTTGTCGATCCTAAAGGTGCTAACAAAGTATGCAAGCTCCAACGATCCATTTATGGACTAGTGCAAGCCTCTCGGAGTTGGAATATACACTTTGATAGTGTGATCAAAGCATATGGTTTTATACAGACTTTTGGAGAAGCCTGTATTTACAAGAAAGTGAGTGGGAGGTCTGTAGCATTTCTAATATTATATGTGGATGCCATATTGTTGATTGGAAATGATATAGAATTTCAGGATAGCATAAAAGGATACTTGAATAAGAATTTTTCAATGCAAGACGTCGGTGAAGCTACTTATATATTGGGCATCAAGATCTATAGAGATAGATCAAGACGCTTAATTGGACTTTCACAAAGCATATACCTTGATAAAGTTTTGAAGAAGTTCAAAATGGATTAGTCAAAGAAAGGGTTCTTGCCTGTGTTACAAGGTGTGAAGTTGAGTCAGACTCAATGCCTGACGACTGCAGAAGATTGAGAGAAAATGGAAGTCATTCCCTATGCCTCAGCCATAGGTTCTATCATGTATGCAATGCTGTGTACCAGACCTGATGTGTGCCTTGCTATAAGTTTAGGAGGGAGGTACCAAAGTAATCGAGGAGTGGATCACTAGACAGCGGTCAAGAACATCTTGAAATACCTAAAAAGGACTAAGGATATGTTTCTCGTTTATGGAGGTGACAAAGAGCTTGTCGTAAATGGTTACGTCGATGCTAGCTTTGACACTGATCCGGATGACTCTAAGTCGCAAACCGGATACATATTTATATTGAATGGTTGACCTGTCAGTTGGTGCAGTTCCAAGCAGAGCGTCGTGGCGGGATCTATGTGTTAAGCGGAGTACATAGCTGCTTCGGAAGCAGCAAATGAAGGAGTCTGCATGAAGGAGTTCATATCCGATCTAGGTGTAATACCTAGTGCATCGGTTCCAATGAAAATCTTTTGTGACAATACTGGAGCAATTGCCTTAGCGAAGGAATCTAGATTTCACAAGAGAACCAAACACATCAAGAGATGCTTCAGCTCCATCCACGATCAAGTCAAGGAGGGAGACATAGAAATTTGCAAAATACATACAGATCTGAATGTTGCAGACCCATTGACTAAGCCTCTTCCATGAGCAAAACATGCTCAACACCAAGACTCCATGGGTGTTAGAATCATTACAATGTAATCTAGATTATTGACTCTAGTGCAAGTGGGAGATTGAAGGAAATATGCCCTAGAGGCAATAATAAACTTGTTATTTATATTTCCTTATGTCATGATAAATGTTTATTATTCATGCTAGAATTGTATTAACCGGAAACTTGATACATGTGTGAATACATAGACAAAACAAAGTGTCCCAAGTATGCCTCTACTTGACTAGCTCGTTAATCAAAGATGGTTAAGTTTCCTGACCATAGACATGTGTTGTCATTTGATGAACGGGATCACATCATTAGGAGAATGATGTGATGGACAAGACCCATCCGTTAGCTTAGCATAATGATCTTTAAGTTTTATTGCTATTGCTTTCTTCATGACTTATACATATTCCTTTGACTATGAGATTATGCAACTCCCGAATACCGGAGGAACACCTTGTGTGCTATCAAACATTACAATGTAACTGGGTGATTATAAAGATGCTCTACAGGTGTCTCCGAAGGTGTTTGTTGGGTTGGCATAGATCTGGATTAGGATTTGTCACTCCGAGTATCGGAGAGGTATCTCTGGGCCCTCTTGGTAATGCACATCATGATAAGCCTTGCAAGCAATGTGACTAATGAGTTAGTTGCGGGATGATGTATTACGGAACGAGTAAAGATACTTGCCAATAACAAGATTGAACTAGGTATGAAGATACCGACGATCGAATCTCGGGCAAGTAACATACCGATGACAAAGGAAATAACATAGTTGTCATTGCGGTTTGACAGATAAAGATCTTTGTAGAATATGTAGGAACCAATATGAGCATCCAGGTTACGCTGTTGGTTATTGATCAGAGATGTGTCTCGGTCATGTCTACATAGTTCTTGAATCCGTAGGGTCCACCCGCTTGACGTTCGATGATGATTTGTATTATGAGTTATGTGTTTTGGTGACCAAAGATTGTTCGGAGTCCCATATGAGATCACGGACATGATGATGAGTCTCAAAATGGTCGAGAGGTAAAGATTCATATATTGGACGATGGTATTCGGACACCTAAATGGTTCCGGAGTGTTTCGGGTATTTATTGGAGTACCGAGAGGTTACCGGAACCCCCAAGGGAAAGTAATGGGCCAACATGGGCCATAGGGGAGAGAGAGGGCAACCCACAAGGGGTGCCCCCCCATGGGAGTCTGAATTGGACAAGGGGAGGGGGCGCAGCCCCCCTTTCCTCCCCCTTCCCCCCTCTGAAAGAAAGGAGGGGGGGGGGGCGACTAGGACTAGGAGTCCAAGTCAGTTTCCCCCCATGGTGCGCCCCTAGGGCCGGCCTCCTTCCTCTCCTCCTTTACATACGAGGGCAGGGGGGCACACTAAAGCACATCAATTGTTCTCTTAGCCGTGTGGCGGTGCCCCCCTCCACAGTTTACACCTCCGGTCATATTGTCGTAGTGCTTAGGCGAAGCCCTGCACGGATCACATCACCATCACTGTCACCACGCCGTCGTGCTGACGAAACTCTCCCTCGACACTTTGCTGGATCAAGAGTTCGAGGAACGTCATCGAGTTGAACGTGTGCTGAACTCGGAGGTGCCGTACGTTCGGTGCTTGATCGGTTGGATCGCGAAGACGTTCGACTACATCAACCACGTTAAGCTAATGCTCTCGCTTTTGGTGTACAAGGGTACATGGACACACTCTCCCCCTCTCGTTGCTATGCATCTCCTAGATATATCTTGCGTGATCGTAGGAATTTTTTTGAAATTGCGTGATGCGTTCCCCAACAGTTATATGCCGTCGTTGCAAGGGTGGAGGTCACTATGCGAGCAAATGTCCATATCCGCATGTGATGATTGTTACTGAGGATGGTGGGTATGAGTCGCTAGTGACTATGATGAGGAGACTTTGGCTCATATTGCTAGTGAAGAGCAGGGTGGGCATGATTCTGAACAAGACACACAATAGATGGCTGCTGAAGACGCTGACAGGTATGGAACTTTAGTTGCTCAACGTGTTTTGAGTGTGCAGGTAACACAAGTTGAGAAAAATTAGATGTAGAATTTGTTCCATACAAAGGGATTTGTGAAGGAACGTTCTGTCCACATCATCATTGATGGAGGGAGCTGCAACAACTTGGCTAGCATGGAGATGGTGGAGAAGCTGTCTCTCACCACAAGACCACATCCGCATCCTTACTAAATCCAGTGGTTTAACAATAGCGACAAGGTTAAGGTAACACATACTGTTCGTGTGCATTTTAGTATTGCTACGTATGCCGATTATGTTGATTATGATGTGGTACCCATGCAAACATGTTTCTTATTACTTGGTAGACCATGGCAATTTGATAAAAATTCTCTACACCATGGTAGAAACAATCTGTATACTCTTGTTCATAAGGATAAACATATTACTTTGCTTCCTATGTCTCCAGATTCCATTTTGAAAGATGATATTAACATAGCTAGTAAAGCAAAACAGGAGCAAAGTAAGATCGAAAATCACATTGTGGCAAAAGAATTTGAGCAACAAATGAAGCCTCATAACAAATCATCATCTCATGTTGCCTTCGAAATTAAATTGAAAAGTGGATGTTTACTTGCCACAAAATCTGATATAGATGATTTAGATTTCACCAAATCTGTTTGATATGCTTTTGTGTGCAAAGAGGCATTATTTTCATTCGAGGACGTGCCTTGCTCTTTGCCTCCTACTGTCACTAAAATTTTGCAGGAGTTCACTGACATCTTTCCACAAGACATGCCACCGGAATTACCACCTATTCGAGGGATTGAGCATCAAATTGATTTAATTCCCAGTGCATCGCTACCCAACCGTGCACCATACCGTACCAATCCGGAGAAGATGAAGGAGATTATGTGTCAATTACAGGAGCTGCTCGACAAGAGTTATATACGCGAATCTCTTAGTCCTTGTGCTATTCCTATTATACTAGTTTCAAAAAAGGATGGTACATCGCGTATGTGTGTTTATTGTAGAGGCATTAATAATATTACTATTCATTATCGTCATCCTATACCTAGGCTAGATGATATGCTTGATGAATTGAGTGGCTCTATAATATTCTCCAAAGTTGATTTGCGTAGTGGATACCATCAAATTCGTATGAAATTGGGAGATGAATGGAAAACAACATTTACAACTAAATTTGGATTATATGAGTGCTTAGTCATGCCTTTTGGGTTAACTAATGCACCTAGTACTTTCATGAGTTTAATGAACGAAGTTTTACGTGCTTTCATTGGATGATTTGTGGTAGTTTACTTTGATGATATACTGATATATAACAGATCTTTGGAGGAACATTTGGAACATTTACGTGTTGTTTTTATTGCTCTACGTGATGCATGTTTGTTTGGTAACCTTGGGAAGTGCACCTTTTGCACCAATCGAGTATCTTTTCTTGGCTATGTTGTTGCCCCACAGAGAATTGAAGTTGATAAAGACAAGATTAAAGCTATTGAGTGTTGGCTGCAGCCCAAAACGGTCACACAAATGAGGAGTTTTCTTGGACTCCCTGGTTCCTATAGGCTTTTTGTGAGAGATTTCAACACCATTGCTGCATCTCTCAATGTGCTTACAAAGAAGGATGTGCCTTTTGTTTGGGGTACTGCACAGGAAGAAGCCTTCACGGTATTGAAAGATAAGTTGACACATGCTCCATTACTCCAACTTATTGATTTTAATAAGACTTTTGAGCTTGAATGTGATGCCAGTGCAATTGGATTAGGAGGTGTGTTATTACAAGATGGTAAACCTGTTGCATACTTTTCTGAAAAATTGAATGGGCCTAGTCTGAATTATTCTACTTATGATAAAGAATTATATGCTCTTGTTCGGACTTTAGAAAAAAGCAACATTATTTATGGCCCAAAGAATTTGTTATACATTCTGATCATGAATCTTTGAAACATATTAAAAGTCAAGCCAAACTAAATCGCAGGCATGCTAAATGGGTTAAATTCATTGAGACTTTCCCTTATGTCATTAAACACAAGAAGGGTAAAGAAAATGTTATTGCTGATGCATTGTCTCGTCGCTATACTATGCTTTCCCAATTTGACTTTAAAATATTTGGTTTGGAGACCATCAAAGATCAATATGTGCATGATGTTGATTTTAGAGATGTAATGCAGAATTGTAAAGAAGGAAGAACATGGAACAAGTTTGTCGTTAATGATGGATTTTTTGTTTCGTGCTAACAAGATATGCATTCCATCTAGTTCTGTTCATCTTTTGTTGTCACAGGAGGCGCATGGAGGAGGATTAATGGGACACTTTGGCATGAAGAATAAAGAGGATGTACTTGCTACACATTTCTTTTGGCCAAAGATGAGACGGGATGTTGAGCGTTTGTTGCTCGCTGCACTACATGTCAAAAAGCTAAGTCATGACTCAATCCTCATGGTTTATATATGCCTTCGCCTGTACCTAGTGTTCCTTGGAAGGATATATCTATGGACTTTGTTTTAGGTTTACCTCAAACAAAGAAGGGGATGGATAGCATATTTGCTATCGTGGATAGATTTTCGGAAATGACACACTTTATACCATGTCGTAAAAGCGCTACTGCTGCTAATCTTGTTGAGTTGTTCTTTCATGAAATGATTCGCTTGCATGGTGTGCGAAATACTATTGTTTCAGATCATGATACTATGTTTCTTAGTCACTTTTGGAGATGTTTATGGGCTGAGTTGGGGACTAAACTGCCTTTTAGCACTACTTGTAACCCCAAACCGATGGACAAACTGAAGTAGTCAATAGAGCATTGTCTACTATGCTAAGGACAGTTTTGAAGACTGACCTTAAAATATGGTAAGAATGCTTGCCTCATATTGAATTTGCTTATAACCGTTCACTGCATTCTACTACTAAGATGTGCCCTTTTGAGATTGTGTATGGTTTCCTATCTCGTGCACCCATTGATTTGTTGCCTCTTCCATCTTCAGAGAAGGTTAATTTTGATGCTAAACAACATGCTGAATTGATTTTAAAAAATGCATGAGTTAACTAAGGAAAATATTGAGCACATGAATGCTAAATATAAACTTGCTGGAGATAGGGGCAGCAAGAGTGTTGTCTTTGCACCTGGAGATCTTGTTTGGTTACATTTGCGTAAGGATAGGTTTCCTGATTTGTGCAAGTCAAAGCTAATGCCACGTGCTGATGGTCCTTTTAAGGTGTTAGAGAAAATAAATGATAATGCATATAAACTTGAGCTACCTGGAGATTTTGGGGTTAGTCCCACTTTTAACATTGCAGATTTGAAGCTTTATTTGGGCAAGGAAGATGAGCTTCCGTCGAGGATGACTTAAATTCAAGAAGGGGAGGATGATGAGTACATCAATACCACAGTTACACCCACGACCCCTGCTGTTACATAGATGGGACCAATTACCAGAGCTCGCGCACACCAATTAAATTACCAGGTACTTTCGTTTCTTGGCAACGATTCTAAGGTTCACGATAATATGATGCTGCCTAAATTGGATACATTTGTTTTGCTCACAAATGAAGGGCCTAGGTTGGACAATAGGGATGAACATTGGAGCATGATCAAGCATGGAGATGGTGGCATGCGCAAGGGGAACAAGAATGGAGTTTCTAGTGGAGTTTTCAGCATTTTGGAGCCACCATGATGACGTACAAGTGCATGGATGAAATACACGAGATGCTCTTTCATAAATTTCTTCCGTATCTTAATATAGGTGATGCGCTACCTTATTTTTGGGCCGGGCCCATGTAATTTCGAAATACTACATGTAGGCTACTTTTTAGAGTCTGTATTGTAGGGGAAACGACTCATGAGGTGTTTTAGTCCCACCTTGCCAAGGGGGGACGAAATTCCCTCTATTTCCCCCTAAAAATACAACCCTCAAGGCACCGTTTAGACTTTGGGTTTTGTTTAGATTAAAGTTCGCCATAGCTGTAACTTGCGTACTTCGTTTGTGTTCAATGACCAAACCAAGACGTCATAGAACCCCACTTTCATCAATAAAGCTTTCATCTTATATCTACAATATCCAGATTGCAATCTCAGTTTCTTGCTTGTTCTTCATTTGCCTGCAGGAAACAGACCCTCATGGTCAGGTTGATCGTGCTCTGGCGTGGTCAATAACCTCTCGGAGTTGGTTTAGTGGTTGCTAAGGCGCGATGTTTTTGCACGTTCATAGTCGGATCATCAAAGTCTACTCCACAAAATGATAGCCACCACTCATCGAAAGACGGGACACCTTTGCCTCTATCACCATTCCTTCCGCAAACTACCACCGACTTCCACAACCAACCACAATTTTTACACATTTGCCATTTGAGAATTTGAGTTTGCAGTTTTCTGTTTCCTAACTTGTTTCGGCTACTTACGAACGGTTCGTCATCGACATCACCTCCACTCAACTTCGCCATAGACTCAACATCGACAATGACAACTTCACCATTTTGACACCCCGACCGTAATCAAGGATGGTAACCGCGACGACATCATTGTACATTTTCCTTGGCTTTGCATTGTTAACCCCGGGCCATGCTACTTGTGCACTTTACTGATACGCATTCCACATAGCTTTCATTGCGTGCATTTATCATCGTATCATTTCTTGTGTCATCACATTGTTCCCGCATATACATAATTGCCATCTTGGTTTGAGCATTCCGCATAGTGTCCATATAAAAAAAGGAGAGAAAATCTTTTAAGTAGAGAAAAAAAGAGCTTGTAAGCAATAGCCACAAAATTAGGCCACATTGCATGCCATATTGCCATCATTGATCATCTTGGATCATCATGAGCGAGTTCACCGGGAAACATACTAAATAACATACTTGGAATAGAAAATTGACACGTTTTGTCTCTCATAGGTTGTGCACAAGTTTCATATCTCTCCCTTTCAAGAAGTTGTGCTAGCGTCCTCTAGCATTTTGTAACATGAGAGTTTTTCGTGGATTTCACATTTTGTGTTCATTCTTTGGTTGCACAACCCCAATTACCTATCCGTGTGTGTGTTTCCGTGTGCCACCCATTGTTATTGGTCTACTTGTTTCACTTGTGAATTTGTGAATCTCTTTCAACATTATTTTTATCTTACTAACAATTGCATCAATTTTGTGTCACTGTCCTCGCCAAGCCACTCCATAAGCTTTTCTTGTATAGGTGTGAGATTGACAAGATTTGGTACCAATTGTACTAATAACACACTGGATGACCATTGATCCATCTTCGACATTGGAAAAGATACATTTGGTCTAGTTCTTTTCTTTCTTACGCTCACATTTGCTTGAGCATGATGGATAGGCCGCGCACCTCCAACCCACTCTTTGATGAGCAAGACAAACAGAATGACTACGTCACGATGCTTAAACTCTTTGGCACTCAACAAGCTTTGCATCAAGAAAATGAAGCTTTAGGCGACCGCATCAAACAACTTGCCACAGACTTGTGACAATCCGAAGCAAGAATGCGGGACTACCTTTACGCCAAGCTTACTACCCAAATGGAAGATTGTTGTAGGATGGAACCCTAATTGGAGATCTTTTCACACTTGAAGGGGAAAATGGATGAACAACAAGAATCACAAGGGGAATTCACTTAAAACACCCCAATTACACACCCACTAGAATAACATAGTTGAGATCCACAAGAATACGAGATCAATCAAAGGAAAACAAGCACAAATATAGAGTTCTTCTAAAATCCAAGAGGAGATGAGGTCTTGATGATCTAGATAGATCCTTTCCTAGAAGGGGTCTTGATATCCCCTAGGGATCTTCTCCTAGGAGGTCTTGATATCCTAAAGGAGTGGTAGATGAGCAAATCCGTCTCTAATGTCTCTTAATACTTTGCTAACCCTAACAAATGTCTTAGGAACGACATATATAGGTGACTTGAGGTGGGGGACGAGCTAGAGGGTAAAACAGGAACACCATGGCCAACTTACTGTGAGGGTCGTGCGCATGGGCTAAGTAGGCCCCGTGTGCACGGTACACCCCCATGCACACAGAATAGCTACAGTGGGGAGGCCCGTGGGCACGGGGTGTGCTGTTTCGCGTCCACTAGCTCTCTAGATGACCCGCGGGCACGGGGTGGCCTGGGAGGTGCAGTCTTCTCTTTCATGGTGGCCTCCTTCTTGTGGCTTTGGTCCCCTTCTCCTAGGCCTTGGGGATGTTCCTTAGCTGCTTGGTGGGGGTCGTACTCATACCTAATGATACATATCACTCTTTGGTGACGTAGCATCCAAGTCCCATCCATATCCATATCAATATCATAGAGGGGTGAGTTCACCTTGTTTTTTATGGCGCGTGCGCGAGCTCTTATCATGGGTCCACGTGGTGCTATTTGAGTTGGTGTAGTGTCCATGGGGATGACCGAAGGATGCTCCGCATCATCTGCCCCCCTTGGGAGAGATCCATCTCAGATCGTTAACTTCATCACCATGGTTGGTAGATAAATCCTTGACATTGAAGATGTCGCTTATGTTGTACTTGTCACGTGGGATGTCGATCTTGTAAGCATTGTTATTGTAGTGTGCTAGAACCTTGAAAGTTCCATCGGTGCGAGGTAGTAGCTTGGACTTGTGCTCGTTTGGGAAACGATCTTTGCGAAGGTGTAGCCACACAAGATATCCTAGGCTGAACACCATGGGGTGCTTGTTTATCTCGAGCTTGGTGGTGAGATGGTGTACTTGATGCTTGATCGTGTGCCTTGTATGTTCATGCATCTTTTTGAGATAAGTTACTCTTATGTTTGTGTCCATGTTTGCTCGTTCTTGTAGCGGTAGTGGAAGGATGTCCAATGGTGACAATGGGTTGAAGTCGTAGATGACCTTGAAGACTTGCAGGTGGTAGAGTGTCATGCTCGATTGTAGGCATACTCGGCGATGGGCAAGCATTCCTCCCACTCAATGATGTTCTTTGATAACCCACAAGTATAGGGGATCGCAATAGTTTTTGATAAGTAAGAGTGTTGAACCCAATGAGGAGCTAAAGGTAGAACAAATATTCCCTCAAGTTCTATCGACCACTGATACAACTCTACGCACGCTTGACGTTCGCTTTACCTAGAACAAGTATGAAACTAGAAGTACTTTGTAGGTGTTTTTGGATAGGTTTGCAAGGTAATAAAGAGCATGTAAATAAAAAGTAGGGGCTGTTTAGATAAAGACACAACTAAGTTAGTTTTAGTAAAGAACTTTTTGTTACGAGAAAGTTATTTGTCCCTAGGCAATCGATAACTAGACCGGTAACCATTATTGCAATTTTATATGAGGGAGAGGCATAAGCTAACATACTTTCTCTACTTGGATCATATGCACTTATGATTGGAACTCTAGCAAGCATCCGCAACTACTAAAGATCATTAAGGTAAAACCCAACCATAGCATTAAAGTATAAAGTCCTCTTTATCCCATATGCAAACAACCTACTTACTCGGGTATGTGTTTCTATCACTCACGCCACCCACCATAAGCAAATCATGAACATATTGCAAACCCTACAGAGGGAATCCCTCATGCTTGCGCGACACAGAGAGAACTATAGGACAACACCATTAATAAAACATGCAACTCAAACCAATCATGATCACCAAATAACCATTAGGACAAAACAGATCTACTCAAACATCATAGGATAGCCATACATCATTGGGAAATAATATATAGCGTTGAGCACCATGTTTAAGTAGAAATTACAGCGGATAAGAGAGAGGTTACACTGCTGCATAGAGGGGGGAAGAGTTGGTGATGATGGCGGTGAAGTTGTTGGTGAAGATTGCGGTGATGATGATGGCCCCGGCGGTGTTCCGGCGCCACCGAAAGAGAGGGGGAGAGGCCCCCCTTCTTCTTCTTCCTTGACCTCCTCCCTTGATGGGAGAAGGGTTTCCCCTCTGGTCCTTGGTCTCCATGGCATGGGAGGGGCGAGAGCCCCTCCGAGATTGGATCTGTCTCTCCGTCTCTCTTTGTGTCTGCGTTCTACCTAGCTGCCCTTTCACCGTTTCGTATATATATGGAGATCCGTAACTCCGATTGGACTGAAACCTTCACCGTCATTTTTTCCTAAAAATTAGCTTTCTTGCGGCCGAAGAAGGGCATTAACCACCTTACGGGGGGCCGAGGGTTAGGGGCGCGCCCAGGGGGTGGGGCACGCCCACTGCCTCGTGCCTCCCTCGGGCACCGTCTCGCGTGGATTTTTCTTCACATATTCTCCGAATATTCCAAAAATAATCTCCGTCAGTTTTTATCCCGTTTGGACTCTGTTTGATATGGATATTCTAAGAAACAAAAAAACATGCTACAAACAGGAACTGGCACTGGGCACTGGATCAATATGTTAGTCCCAAAAATAATATAAAAAGTTGCCAAAGGTATATGAAAGTTGTAGAATATTGGCATGGAACAATCAAAAATTATAGATACGACGGAGACATATCAGCATCCCCAAGCTTAATTCCTGCCCGTCCTCGAGTAGGTAAATGATAAAAAAGATAATTTTTGATGTGGAATTCTACCTAGCATAATCTTGATCACATATCTAATCATGGCATGAATATTAAGATACGAGTAATTCAAAGCAATAGTCTATCATTTGACATAAAAACAATAATACTTCAAGCCTACTAATAAAGCATTCATGTCTTTTCAAAATAACATGGCCAAATAAAGTTATCCCTACAAAATCATATAGTCTGGCTATGATCCATCTTCACCACACAAAATATTCACATCATGCACAACCCGATGACAAGCCAAGCAATTGTTTCATACTTTTGACGTTCTCAAACCTTTTTAACTTTCACGCAATACATGAGCGTGAGCCATGGACATAGCACTATAGGTGGAATATAATGGTGGTTGTGTAGAAAAAAAAAGGAGAAGATAGTCTCACATTAACTAGGCGTATCAACGGGCTATGGAGATGCAAATCAATAGATATCAATGTGAGTGAGTAGGGATTGCCATGCAACGGATGCACTAAGAGCTATAAGTATATGAAAGTTGAGACTGAAAACTAAGTGGGTGTGCATCCAACTTGCTTGCTCATGAAGACCTCGGGCGTTTGAGGAAGCCCATCATCGGAATATACAAGCCAAGTTTTATAATGAAAATTCCCACTAGTATATGAAAGTGATAACTTAATAGACTCTCTATATGAAGAACATGGTGCTACTCTGAAGCACAAGTGTGGTAAAAGGATAGTAACATTGCCCCTTCTCTCTTTTTCTCTCATTTTTTTTCATTTTTGGGCCTTCTCCTTTTTTGGCCTTTCTCTTTTTTTATTCGTTCGGAGTCTCATCCCGACTTGTGGGGGAATCATGGTCTCCATCATCCTTTCCTCACCGGGGCAATGCTCTAATAATGCTGATTATCACACTTTTCTTTACTTACAACTCAATGCTAGAACACAGATATGACTCTATATGAATGCCTCCGGCGCTGTACCGGGATGTGCAATGATCTAGCATAGCAATGACATCAAAAAGCGGACAAGCCATGAAAACATCATGCTAGCTATCTTACGATCATGCAAAGTAATATGACAATGAATGCTCAAGTCATGTATATGCTGATGATGGAAGTTGCATGGCAATATATCTCGGAATGGCTATGGAAATGCCATGATAGGTAAGTATGGTGGCTGTTTTGAGGAAGGTATATGGTGGGTTTATGGTACCGGCGAAAGTTGCGCGGTACTAGAGAGGCTAGCAATGGTGGAAGGGTGAGAGTGCGTATAATCCATGGACTCAACATTAGTCATAAAGAACTCACATACCTATAGCAAAAGTCTATTAGCTATCGAAACAAAGTACTACACACATGCTCCTAGGGGGATAGATTGGTAGGAAAAGACCATCGCTCGTCCCCGACCGCCACTCATAAGGAAGACAATCAATAAATAAATCATGCTCGGACTTCATCACATAACGGTTCACCATACGTGCATGCTACGGGAATCACAAACCTCAACACAAGTATTTATACTAATCCACAACTACCCACTAGCATGACTCTAATATCACCATCTTTATATCGCAAAACTATTGCAAGGAATCAAACATATCATATTCAGTGATCTACAAGTTTTATGTAGGATTTTATGACTAACCATGTGAATGACCAGTTCCTGTCATCTCTCTAAATATATATAAGTGAAGCAAGAGAGTTTAATTATTTCTACAAAAGATATGCCCCCGCTCTAACAAATATAAGTGAAGCAAAAGAGCATTCTACAAACAGCGGTTTTCTATGTAAAGAGAAATAGGCAATCCAAACTTCAAATGATATAGGCGAAGCACATGAAGCATTCTATAAAGCCACACTCAAAAAATATAAGTGAAGTGCAATGAGCATTCTATAAATCAACCAAGGACTACCTCATACCAGCATGGTGCATAAAAGAAATATGAAAACTAAATGCAAAAGACGCTCCAAGATTGCACATATCGCATGAACGAAACGAATCCGAAGACATACCGATACTTGTTGAAGAAAGAGGGGATGCCTTCCGGGGCATCCCCAAGCTTAGACGCTTGAGTCTCCTTGAATATTTACTTGGGGTGCCTCAGGCATCCCCAAGCTTGAGCTCTTGCCTCTCTTCCTTCTTCTCATATCGAGACCTTCTCGATCATCGAACACTTCATCCACACAAAACTTCAACAGAAAACTCGGTAAGATCCGTTAGTATAATAAAGCAAATCACTACTCTAAGTACTGTTGCAAACCAATTCATATTTTGTTTTTGAATTATATATACTGCAGTATAACTTTACCATGGCTTAATCCACTGATATAATTCAATAGTTTCATCAAAACAAGGAAACTATGCATCAAAAACAGAATCTGTCTAAAACAGAACAGTCTGTAATAATCTGAACATTCACCATACCTCCGGTAATCCAAAAATTCTACAAAAATTAGGAAAAATAAAAAATTTGTAAATAAAGACAGAGTGAGAAGTTTCAGAACCAATTGACGTTCCAGTAAAAAAAATGTAAAATCGCGCACTACAGCCAAAGTTTCTGTCCTGCACCTTACAAACCAACAAGTAAAGTAAACATCCTAAAGGAAAACCTTGGCACATTATTTTTATATTACAAGGGAATTGTACAAGGGGATAATTATTTTTTTGAAAAGTTTCTGTAATCAAGAGTCACAAAGTTTCCATGGGCATGAACAAAGTTCAAGGATGTCCCCCACTTTCACAATGCTCGTCTATCTCACTTTCACTTTCTTTTTGAAAAGTTTTGGGTTCCCCTCTTTTTTGTTTTGTTTTTAAACTATATAAAAGCACACAAAAGAAATAAATGACTCTCTAAAACTTCTGGGTTGTCTCCCTGGCAGCGCTTTCTTTAAAGCCATTAAGCTAGGCATATAGTGCTCAAGTAATGGTTCCACCCGGATCCCAAGGTATATCAAAGCCAATTTTAATTAACAATGATTTGTAATTTAGTAGTGAGCACAAAGTAACATATATCATGTAATGACGAAGTCTAACTCTCTTCCTATGCACTGGCATGTCATAAAAGAACAATTCATGCACACACAGTAAAGGCCAATGCATAGTATAAAAAGTTTCTTGCAATTTTACCATGTTGGAAACATAGAGAGGTGGACATATAGTTCCTCTCATAATAATTGCAAGTAGGAGCAGCAAGCACATGCATATTATATCTATCAAAATCATCATGTGTAACGGTAAAAGGCAACCCATCAATATAATCCAGTGTAAACTTCTCCGATATAGTGTAGTCGGGAGAATTCAAAAAGATAATAGGACTATCATGCGCGGGTGCAATAGCAACAATTTCATGTTTAACATAAGGAACTATAGCAAGTTCATCTCCATAAGCATAATTCATATTTGCATCTTGGCCACAAGCATAGCAAGCATCATCAAAAAGGGATATTTTAAGAGAATCAACGGGATCATGACAATCATCATAGCAATCATCCTTCGGTAAGCACGAAGGGAAATTAAACAATGTATGAGTTGAAGAGTTACTCTCATTAGAAGGTGGGCACGGGTAGCTAATCCGCTCTTCCTCCTTTTGTTCTTCGCTCTCCTCATCATCTTTTTCATCCAATGAGCTCACAGTTTCATCAATTTCTTCTTCCATAGACTCCTGCAAAATATTAGTCTCTTCTTGGACAGCGGAGGAGTCCTAAATATATGGTTTAACATAGGCATTAGAAGCATAATTATCATAACAATATTCAAGTATGGCAAGATTTTCAGATTTCTAAAGAGTAGCATCATACTTTTCAATCAAAGAAGCAATTACATAAGCACCCTTAAAAGCAACAAATTCTTCAATTTGTTGAACATCATATTAATTATAAACACCCTTAGCATAAGAAGATACGATTCCATTATCACTAAACAAACATTGGTAGGGAAGGTGTTTCTTAGGGTCTTCAGAACAACAAGTATAATCATATATTTCGCATAAATTCCAAGCATAGCATTGCAAACGATGAATTTGATCCAGTAAACGTTTCCCCTTTTCAGATATGCGGTGTCGCACATAACAAGCATGCTCATCTAAATATTTACCCTCAACCAAGTTAATTGGGGTTTCAACACGAGCACATAGGGGTCAAAGATGATCCAAGTAATAAGCTTCAGGAGTGTGATAGATTTTGAGTGGTTCTTCAACCATTGGTTCAGTAGGTACAACTAATTTTTTGGTATTTTGCGTTTCCTACCCATAACTAAAGATAGAAAACAACTAAGAACAGCAAATAAAAATTACTTAGTGATAAAGCAAACATGCACACACGAGAATATTCACCCCACGCTATTGCTCCTCGACAACGGCGCCAGAAAAAGGTCTTGATAACCCACAAGTATAGGGGATCGCAACAGTTTTCGATAAGTAAGAGTGTCGAACCCAACGAGGAGCTAAAGGTAGAACAAATATTCCCTCAAGTTCTATTGACCACCGATACAACTCTACGCACGCTTGACATTCGCTTTATCTAGAACAAGTATGAAACTAGAAGTACTTTGTAGGTGTTGTTGGATAGGTTTGCAAGGTAATAAAGAGCATGTAAATAAAAAGTAGGGTCTGTTTAGATAAAGACACAACTAAGTTAGTTTAGTAAAGAGCTTTTTGTTACGAGAAAGTTATTTGTCCCTAGGCAATCGATAACTAGATCGGTAATCATTATTGCAATTTTATATGAGGGAGAGGCATAAGCTAACATACTTTCTCTACTTGGATCATATGCACTTATGATTGGAACTCTAGCAAGCATCCGCAACTACTAAAGATCACTAAGGTAAAACCCAACCATAGCATTAAAGTATCAAGTCCTCTTTATCCCATACGCAAACAACCTACTTACTCGGGTATGTGTTTCTTTCACTCACGCCACCCACCATAAGCAAATCATGAACATATTGCAAACCCTACAGCGGGAATCCCTCACGCTTGCGCAACACGGAGAGCACTATAGGACATCACCAATAATAAAACATGCAACTCAAACCAATCATGATCATCAAATAACCATTAGGACAAAACAGATCTACTCAGACATCATAGGATATCCATACATCATTGGGAAATAATATATCGCGTTGAGCACCATGTTTAAGTAGAAATTACAGTGGGTAAGAGAGAGGTTACACCACTGCATAGAGGGGGGAAGAGTTGGTGATGATGGCTGAGGGAGTCCTGGATTAGGGGGTCTCCAGACAGCCGGACTATATCCTTTGGTCGGGCTGTTGGACTATGAAGATACAAGATTGAAGACTTCGTCCCCTGTCCGGATGGGACTCTCCTTGGCGTGGAAGGCAAGCTTGCCAATACAGATATGTAGATCTCCTCCCTTTTAACCGACTCTGTGTACCCCTAGCTCCCTCCGGTGTCTATATAAACCGGAGGGTTTAGTCCGTAGGACAACATACAATCATACTATAGGCTAGCTTCTAGGGTTTAGGATCTACGATCTCGTGGTAGATCAACTCTTGTAATACTCATATCATCAAGATCAATCAAGCAGGAAGTAGGGTATTACCTCCATTGAGAGGGCCCGAACCTGGGTAATCATCGTGTCCCCCGCCTCCTGTTACCATCCGCCTTAGACGCACAGTTCGGGACCTCCTACCCGAGATCGCCGGTTTTGACACCGACATTGGTGCTTTCATTGAGAGTTCCACTGTGTCGTCATCATAAGGAGGGATGGCTCGTCTCGTTGTAAGAACAACATCACCTCTGGGGGAGCCCTGGCTGTAGGCCAAACTCTCCGACTAGGCGGCTTCGTCATGACCGCCCGCTCGGCTGCTGCACCGACGATGACTTCTCGGGTCATCGAAAATAGCCTCCACATCGGCTCGAAATTCACCGAGCAGATGGATCCAATGGAGCTCTCATCTTCGAAGGAGCTCTTGGATCGCATCGCCGCTCTGGGAGTCGCTACGGACTACGATCGGATTGGGCTTAAACCCGACCAAAGGGAGATTAACTATCCGCCGGTCACCCATCAGATAGCGGTGGTGGAGGAGCAATGCGGCGATTCTTCCTCTATCCTGAGGACGAACTATGTCCGGATTCCTGAGCTCTCCGAGCCGGATACCCGTCCATGGAAAGACATCGCCCTAACCCTGAACCTAGAATCAGGCAGCATGCCGAACCTGCGGGGCAACATCCCGGAGCCTGAACTTCCAAGATCGGAAACTCCCCCGCCCCTGGGTCTCTGATTGGGTCAAGGTCTGGACTTAAATCCACCCACCCACCTAGATATAAACGATCTTTCCCACATTAGGAAAGAGCCCCAAGAGACATTACATCACTATTGGGCCAGATTCCTCCTTGTAATGATCAAGGTCAAGGACTGTCGCGAGGAAGACACAATTTCGTTCTTTTGCAACAATTGCATGGACAAGGGAATCCTCAACAAGTACTATGCGATGGAAAGCGCCTGGAAAACCCAAACAAAATTTTGGGATAATCCGGCTCTGACAAAAACCCCAATCCGAACTAAAAGGGTGCACTCTCATAAGTCGCCCGACTCAATTACAAAGAAGCAAAAGCCCACTACAGGGCGTGGAACTGTATTGGAGGGATGGCTTAACGGGCCCTGCAAAATTCATAGTACAGCGGATACCATACCAACACACAACCTTAGAGCATGTTGGGTACTCCGGCAGGTGGCCAAGAGCGGTGAGGATCTCCTCATTCAAAACACCGCAGAGCACCATCCCGTGGATAACAATACAGTATTGATAGTCTTCGAGACCTTCGCCTCATATAATAGGCGTAAGCAAGCACTCCGCAGCCTTGCCGAAGTCTGCCATGTGGCAGCAATAAATCCATGGAGCGACACGGCTATCACCTTCAATGCCAGTGACGAACCTAAATTCCGAATAGCCCGAGCACCAGCTGCCTTGGTCCTCAGTCCAATTGTGGACGGCTTTCGGCTTACTAAAGTTCTCATGGACGGCGGCAGCGGATTAAACCCCATTTATGAGGAGACTCTTCAAATAATGGAAATAGACAGAAACTGTATTGAGCAAAGCAGCACGACCTTCCAAGGAATCATCCCCCGTTGGGAGGCACGTTGCGCTGGGAAAATCACACTAGATGTGGTATTCGGCACTCTGGAGAATTACAGGTCCGAAGAAATTACATTCCAAGTGGCCCCGTTCAGTAGCGGATACCACGCCCTTCTAGGGCGGGAGGCATTCACGATCTTCCAAGCCATACCCCATTACGGGTACATGAATCTCAAAATGCCCGGGCCCAATGGAATCATCACTCTAGCTAGTGATCCGGACATAGCACTCCGCGCCGAGAACAAAACAGCCGCACTGGCCCTTGAGGAATTATCCGAAGCCCTTGCGGCGGAGGAATTAACTGTGCTGCGCTCCACAGTGGACAGGGACGACGTGATACTCGACAAAAGATCCAAGTCCACCTCTTTTAAACCAGCGGATGAAATAGTCAAATTCTAAGTCCATCCAACGGACCCCACAAAAATAGCATCCATCGGGGCACAGTTAAACCCCGCTATAGACGCCGCACTACGGGAGTTCCTGCGCGAGAATTGGGACATATTCGCCTGGCATCCTTCAGACATGCCAGGAATCCCACGCAGGCTGGCCGAGCATAGCCTTAACATTCTAAAGGGATTCAAGCTGGTCAAGCAGACTCTTCAGCGTTTCTCCGAACCTAAGCGACAAGCCATGGGAGAGGAGCTAGCCAAGTTACTGGAGGCCGGATTCATTAGATAATAAAACATCTGGATTGGCTAGCAAACCTGGTAATGGTACCAAAGAAGGACAAATCCTGGCGCCTATGCATCGACTTCAAGGACCTTAATAAGGCTTGCCCAAAAGATCCCTCCCCCTCCCTCGCATCGATCAAATTATCGATGCCACCGCAGGACACGACTCATTGTGCTTCCTTGATGCATGATTCAGACATTTATCACTCCACACGACCCCTTCTGTTTTAACACAATGCCATTCGGGCTCAAAAAACGCCGGCGCAACGTATCAACGCATGATTCAGACATGTCTGGAAAAGCAGATCGGCAAAACAGTGGAGGCATATGTAGACAATGTGGTCATTAAAACCAGACACATCGACTCCTTAATAGACGACTTGAGGCTCACGTTCGACAATCTCCGAACATACGACATTAAGCTCAATCTGGAAAAATGCGTTTTCGGTGTACCCGCCGGAAAGCTCCTGGCTTCATCGTCTCCAGCAGAGGAATTGAAGCAAATCCGGCTAAAATCCGAGCTCTGTCGCAGTTGGCTATCCCAACTGACCTCAAGCGAATCCAGAAGTTTACTGGATGTGTGGCGGCCTTAAGCCGCTTTATCTCCCGATTAGGAGAAAAGGCACTCCCCCTTTATCGCCTTCTTCGGCGCACCGAACACTTCGAGTGGATGGACGAAGCCATGACCGGATTGGAAGAAATAAAAGCCATCCTGGCCACCAACCCAATCTTGGCCGCGCCAAGTGTCGGGAAACCAATGCTGTTATATATAGCGGCAACTCACCAAGTTGTAAGCGCAATGCTCGTCGTTGAACGAGATACAGACGGACATAAATTCCCACTTCAAAAGCTGGTATATTATGTATCCACTGTCCTCACTCCATGCAAATCACGGTACCCACATTATCAAAAGTTGCATACGCAGTATTCATGGCATCCCAGAAATTACGACACTACTTTCAAGAGTGTTCAATTACGGTGGCCTTAGAAGTACCACTCAACGACATAATAAACAACCGCGATGCCACGGGCCGGATTGCCAAATGGGCTATCGAGCTCCTCCCATTCGACATAACATATAGACCACGGTGAGCCATTAAGTCGCAAGTACTGGCCGATTTCGTCGCTGAGTGGACAGAAGCCAAACTCCCTAAAGAGTACGGCGCGTACTCCAATTGGATCATGCACTTTGACGGCTCTAAAATGCTGGCTGGTCTGGGGGCTGGCGTCGTCCTGACGTCCCCCACTGGAGATACAGTCCAATACATACTCCAAATACTATACACAGACTCCAACAACGCAGCCGAATACGAGGCCCTATTACATGGTCTCCGGATGGCAGTTTCCATGGGCATTCAACGCCTGGAGGTGCGTGGGGACTCGAACCTCGCAATATCTCAAATAAATGGAGACTTCGATGCCAAGGATCCGAAAATGGCGGTATATCGCAACGCTGTCCTCAAAATGTCAGCTCGGTTCAAGGGGCCTGAATTCCACCATGTGGCTTGGGAAAACAATTAGGCGGCGGATATCCTCGCCCGTATCGGTGCTAAGCGCGATCCTGTCCCACCTAACGTCTTCTTGGAAAGGCTTTTTAAGCCATCCATGGTATGGGAAGGGGACACCGGTAACAATAGTTCGGACCCGGCCACA
This sequence comes from Triticum aestivum, assembly GCF_018294505.1. Classification (NCBI taxonomy): domain Eukaryota; kingdom Viridiplantae; phylum Streptophyta; class Magnoliopsida; order Poales; family Poaceae; genus Triticum; species Triticum aestivum. The sequence goes on along the minus strand of NC_057806.1, from coordinate 232,051,111 downwards.
ACACCAGATACCGAACACTCTGACACAACCGGAGGCTCTGCCATTGAAATAACACCTTCAGCCCACGTGATAATGGCCGTCATCGCCCTGTGGACAGAACCATTCCTGGCCTACCTAACCAGGCAGGAACTACCCGAGGACCAAAATGAGGCACACTGCATAGTGCGGCGATCTAAAACCTACAAGGTCCACGAGGGAGAGCTTTATAAGAAAAGCACTACCGGAGTCCTTCAAAGGTGCATCTCCGAAGAGGAAGGGCGGAAGCTTTTGGCAGAAATCCATGTTGGACTCGGCGGCCACCATGCCGCAGCCCGGGCCCTTGTAAGCAAGGCCTTCCGTACAGGTTTCTATTGGCCGACAACCCGAGCAGATGCACAGGATCTGGTCCAATGTTGCGTCGGTTGCCAACTTTTTGCAAACCAAAGCCATATGCCGCCTACCGCTCTCCAAACAATCCCCATTACTTGCCCCTTTGCGGTCTGGGGGCTTGATATGGTCGGACCCCTTAAAGGGGGAACCCATAAGAAAAAAATACTTACTGTTCATGGTGGATAAATTCACCAAATGGATAGAAGCCAAACCCGTTAAAAAGGCTGAATCCGGACCGGTGATAGACTTCATATCTGGGGTTGTACACCGTTATGGCATCCCCCACAGCATCATCACTGACAACGGCACGAACTTTACAGCCGACGAGGTAAAACTTTGGTGCAGCAACATGGGCATCAAGCTCGATTATGCTTCTGTCTATCACCCGCAAACTAACGGTCAAGTCAAGCAAGCAAATGGTCTTATCATGAGCGGCATCAAACCCAGATTAGTGAGGTCCTTAAAGGAATCAAACACGCACTGGGTAGAGGAGCTTGACTCCGTACTATGGGGGCTGCGGACCACGCCGAATCGCACTACCGGATACACACCGTTTTTATGGTGTACAGCGCAGAGGCAGTTCTGCCTTGCGACATAATTCATGACTCACCTCGAGTGCGCATGTACGAAGAAAAAGAGGCCGAGCTCGATCGGCAGGACAGTTTTGGATGCCCTGGAGGAGGAGCACGACGTGGCAAAAGCCCGTTCCGCATTCTATCAGCAACAGGCTCGAAAGTATCAAAGCAGAGAAGTACGGGCTAAAACCTATAACGTTGGCGAACTAGTTCTACGCCTGCCGGAGAAGAAAAAGAACAAGCTCAAGCCCAAATGGGAAGGTCCCTTCATTATTGACCAGGTTCTGACCGGTGGAGCGTATCGTCTACGAGATGCATCGGACAATCAACTTGAGCCAAACCCATGGAACGCAGCCAGACTCCGAAGATTCTACGCCTAGTGCCGGACTCTATGCTCGTCTCCTTACCCCCGTCAATTTTTTGCATATCCGTTATCTGTCTTTTCTCTCTTTCTCTCTTCTTTTTTCTTCTCCTCAAGGCCTTAAAGGCTAACTTGTGTCTTGACTACACAATCTTGACGCGCTAACCGCGCTCATTATACCTGGGGGCTTCTTATACAGAAGCTTAATATAACTATTTTTCTGTGCTTTATGCCCCACACATATGTTATTCTTCCACATGTAGCTTTTTTCACCATTATATGCACTGATATGACTTAAGTTTTGGCCAAGCTGGGTTGCCTGGCTCTTGTATTTATGCCCTACGTTCCCGTTAATTCGGCTAGGGCATAAGGGGAGCATCTCTGCGATTGTTACTGCCAGGTCAGCCGGATGTGTAACTCAGACTGGGTGAAGCCGAAAGCTAGCGTTCTTAAGGGAATATTCGGTCGGTGAACAAAAAATGACTTTTATTTATTTTGATACATGCCCCAGATGTTTATAGCCCGCGTCTCTTTTCGTAGTTCCGACATGCACATTAGGGCATGCGTACACAGGGAAATGAACCCTTAACAGAACTATTCTCCTTGGAAGATGTTTCTTACTATCCATGTAATTAACATAGCTAGTTGGGTACTTGTCTGTTCAAGCACTTATGACCCCTACGCCTGGTTTCCATGCATACCCCGGTTTTTACATAACCGAGCGGGTATTCGGATACACTCCGGACTATCGGGTCCAGAGGTCGAAGCAAAAAGGTCCGCCATGACAAATGATTTACAATCCGGCTAGGGACATTATATATGTCACTTAAAGTACACAATCACTAAGACTGACTAAATTCTTCTTCTATACCATCCAATAGGCTGTCTAGCCTACAATCCTGTTGGGAATACTTTGCGGCTAATTCTACTTGGTCATACACCAAACTTACGGGGATCTCTTTCCCATCGGGCCCCACAGGTCCGACCTCAGCCATGTGGTTTGGGTCAGCTTTGGTATATCGCGTCTTCACCATGGCCCAGGCTTCCCTTGCACCTTGTCGACAGGCTGATATCTTCCATAATCAGAAGCGCTGCCGTGCTCCCTTGAGCTTCTCTATAAGCTCCCCCATGCCTCCTGGCGGGGAGGCGGATGGCCACAAGGCTTGGGCAATACCCTGCATCACCTGCCGAACTTGTTCATGCAGTTGTGAGAGCTCTGGTAGAAGATCACCCACAGACTCGGGCATCTCCTCCGCGGGACGACCCATCAGCATACCTGCAAACATAACTCTGCTAGCCGGCTTCTTCGCCGAACTCTTTCAAAAGTTCGTTCAAGCACTTACTGAAAATGCCGCGTCGAAGCCGCTTATTCTCCTTCATGGAGTCCTCAAGCTGGGCTCGGACATCTTTCAGTTCCACGCCCAGCTGGATATTGGCGTCTTGGAGATTATTTTTCTCCTGCCTGACCCGCGTAAGCACGCGCTCGCAAGCATTTAGCTGTCGATTAGCACGTCGCGCATTCTCCGGCACGGCCTCCGGATTCACCCCGGAGTCATCTGCAACATCTATTGTTAGATTTGCATGCATGCCGCATACTATCTGGTACCTGTCATTCTTTGCAATGGAAACAAGTGTTACCAGAGGGGGCATTCTCGGACTCCTTCAACGCGGCAACCGCGGCCCGTAGCTGGGCTTTGCACTCTTCCAGCTCTTGAGACAATTGGGTATTCTTCTCTGTAAGAACCCGCACAAATAATGATCCTTAAATCAGTTGTGTCAACTGTTTCAAGTCTCAGGGGCTACTGCTATATATAATCATCAGATTTTCTTACCCGTATATCCTTTACATACTGGTCCATGGCTCTGGCAAGACCGTTTTGAGCAGCACGGATGTACGCGTCTCCTGAGTTGAAGGCATCGAACGCCTCTTGGGAGAAACAAGCGTCACAGAGTATGGCCCGGCGACGCCTGTGATTCATGGCGCTCTCCACTTCGGAATTTGTAGTGGATAGTCTATCTACATCCTCTGTAGGAGGAGCATCCGACGTTCGCCCCGTGTTAGCTTCCGCCTCTATGTCCGGCCCTGGAGCCCAACTAGTGGAGGCGTGATCGGCAACCTCTCCGGATATAGTCTGGCAAGCATTTTTCCTACTAGGAAACACGGACGCCATTATATTTTAAGAAAGACGACAACCATGGAGCGAGGTTCTTTATCATACCTCTGCGCCGGCGTCTCAGTCCTGACCACCTTCCTTTTTAGCCTACCCGGCTTCGGTGTCCCTTGTTGGCGAGTCACTGCGGGTTCGGCATGGTGTCCCGAGGGCCTTCCTTGTAAAACACCATATGTGTACAGTAGGTGAAGTGCATAAAAGGGACCCTTCTCGGAAGTTGGGACTCCAGTTTTTCTTACATGCGATGCAGGGAGTAGCCCAGGATAGTCGGCTATGATGGCCACCATGGCATCATCGCACCTCAATTGATAGAATGTCCTGTCGATCAGCTCCACAAATATGTCCGGATCCTCTTCGAGTCTGGGATCGAGGGCCCGGTCAGGGTCCTCCGGTTGTGGTGGGCTGTTGACCTCCCTTATAGCTTTTCGTAGTTCCTGCCATGAAACGGCAAGGTGAGTATTTATGACGAAGAATGCGGGAAGGTTGGGAGTAAAAAGTGATAGCTCACCCAGCTTGGAGGGTTGTACATGGAGAATCCATCCCATGGCTTAATACGGATGAACTCCTCTTCCTCTCCCTTGAACAAATCAGACAGAATTTTTGCTAGAGCAGCAACTGAGTCCGGTCCCTTACGCCCGTAGTGGGTGGCATCATCTTCCCCGTTAAAGCGCCACATGGGGTGCCCTCGATATTGAAGTGGCTACACCCCCCGCATTATACATATTGACATAACCTCGATTATTGTCAGTCCTGATTGAGCCAACACTTTTATCCGGCCCATCTGGTAAAGGACTTCTCTGTTATCTTGCTCCTGAGGGCTCCGTGGGCGCCAGCTTCGACGTTTCTTCAAAGGGGCATTGTCGAACTCGGGAAGACCCATCCGAATAGGATCTGGAAGGGGGACGTCCTCCATGTAAAACCACTCCAAAGGCCAGCCTTCGGACGTCTTCTTCGGGGTACCGGGCAAGTATCCGATCCCGGCGATGCACCATATTTCGGCTCCGCCCACTTGATATATTGACCCCTTCTGTGTACAGGGCACAAGGCAGAATAGCCTCTTCCACAGCTCGAAATGAGCTTCGCAGCCTAGAAACAGCTCACAAAGGGCAACATAACCAGCGATGTGTAATATGGAAGTGGGGGTGAAATTATGCAACTGGAGGCCATAAAACTCCAGGAGCCCACGGAGGAACGGATGGATTGGAAATCCAAGTCCTCTTAGTAAATAAGGGACAAGGCATACTCGCGCCCCCTTGGAGGGATTGGGGAAGCTCTCCGCTTTCTTCCCGCCATTATAGGTGGCGAGCCCGGCTCGAACGGGGACCATATACGCTGGAGGGAGAAATCCCTGGGTCTGTAACTCTACTAATTGGCTGTACGGGACAGAACACTTCTCCCAATCACCGGGCTTAGGGCTACGGGAGCGGGAGGAGGAGCTGCGATGACCGGCCATGTTGGAATGGATTTTTCCGAGCGCGCTCCGATGGATACTCGCCATGGGAGGATGGTGTGGTCTGGATCTAAGAATCCCCGTCTCTTTAATAGAAAGTTTATTGGCTAGGGTGGCGAATGTAAAAATGCCCTGGCTCCTCACATTCGCTCAACACGTGGAAATAGCCCTTATTGGGTGCGGAAGCCAAGAAATGCAACATTTATGGGGAGCCGGACACTACTCAGCAGATATTCAGAATTTGGAGAAGAACCCGCCTTGCAATGCCGAAGACAATCTGCGCGCCAGACTCATCGTCATTGAAGCCTGGTTCGGGGGCTACCGAGGGAGTCCTGGATTAGGGGGTCTCCGGACAGCCGGACTATATCCTTTGGTTGGGCTGTTGGACTATGAAGATACAAGATTGAAGACTTCGTCCCGTGTCCGGATGGGACTCTCCTTGGCGTGGAAGGAAAGCTTGGCAATACAGATATGTAGATCTCCTCCCTTGTAACCGACTCTGTGTAACCCTAGCTCCCTCTGGTGTCTATATAAACCGGAGGGTTTAGTCCGTAGGACAACATACAATCATACCATAGGCTAGCTTCTAGGGTTTAGCCTCTACGATCTCGTGGTAGATCAACTCTTGTAATACTCATATCATCAAGATCAATCAAGCAGGAAGTAGGGTATTAACTCCATTGAGAGGGACCGAACCTGGGTAAACATCGTGTCCCCCGCCTCCTGTTACCATCCACCTTAGACGCACAGTTCGGGACCTCCTACCCGAGATCCGCCGGTTTTGACATCGACAATGGCGGTGAAGTTGTTGGTGAAGATTGCGGTGATGATGATGGCCTCGTCAGTGTTCCAGTGCCACGAGAAGAGAGGGGGAGAGGGCCCCCCTTCTTCTTCTTCTTCTTCTTCTTCTTCCTTGACCTCCTCCCTAGATTGGAGAAGGGTTTCCCCTCTAGTCCTTGGTCTCCATGGCATGGGAGGGGCGAGAGCCCCTCCGAGATTGGATCTGTCTATCTGTCTCTCTCTGTTTCTGAGGTCTGCCTGGCTGCCCTTTCACCGTTTCGTATATATATGTATATCCGTAACTCCGATTGGACTGAAATCATCGCCGTGATTTCCCCCCTAAAAATTAGCTTTCTTGCGGCCGAAGATGGGTATTAACCGCCTTACGGGGGGCCCACGAGGGTCAGGGGTGTGCCCCCTACCTCGTGCCTCCCTCGGGCACCGTCTCGCGTGGATTTTTCTTCCCATATCCTCCGAATATTACAAAAATAATCTCTGTCTGTTTTTATCCCATTTGGACTCTGTTTGATATGGATATTCTGCGAAACAAAAAACATGCAACAAACAGGAACTGGCACTGGGCACTGGATCAGTATGTTAGTCCCAAAAATAATTTAAAAATTTGCCAAAAGTATATGAAAGTTGTAGAATATTGGCGTGGAACAATCAAAAATTATAGATACGATGGAGACATATCATTCTTCTTGGTCAACACACGACGAAGTGTAGAGAGCGTCTGGTTGGTGACTTCCGTTTGGCCCTCGGTTTGTGGGTGATATGTCGAAGAGAATAGTAGCTTGATTCCGAGTTTGGTGCATAGTGTATTCCAAAAGTAGCTTAGGAACTTGCATCGCGGTCCGATATGATCGTCTTGGCCACTATATGCAACCTCAAGATTTCCGTACAAAAGAGATTTGCAACATGTGAATCATCGTCTATGATGCAGAGCATCCTTCCATCATCCCCATGGACTCTAGAACAACACATCAAGCACCATGTGGACCCATGACAAGAGCACGAGCACACACCATTGAAACCAAGGTGAACTTACTCCTACTCGAGATCGATATGGATATAAATGGAACTTGGATGCTACCTGATGACCCACAAGTATAGGGGATCTATCGTAGTCCTTTCGATAAGTAAGAGTGTCGAACCCAACAAGGAGCAGAAGGAAATTATAAGCGGTTTTCAGCAAGGTATTCTCTGCAAGCACTGAAATAATAGGCAACAGATAGTTTTGTGATAAGATAATTGGTAACGAGCAACAAGTAACAAAGGTAAATAAAGTGCAGCAAGGTGGCCCAATCCTTTTTGTAGCAAAGGACAAGCCTGGACAAACTCTTATATGATGTAAAGCGGTCCGAGGACACATGGGAATATCGTCAAGCTAGTTTTCATCACGTTCATATGATTCGCGTTCGGTACTTTGATAATCTGATATGTGGGTGGACCGGTGCTTGGGTGCTGTCCTTACTTGGGCAAGCATCCCACTTATGATTAACCTCTATTGCAAGCATCCGCAACTACAACAAAAGTATTAAGGTAAACCTAACCATAGCATGAAACATATGGATCCAAACCAGCCCCTTACGAAGCAACGCATAAACTAGGGTTTAAGCTTCTGTCACTCTAGCAACCCATCATCTACTTATTACTTCCCAATGCCTTCCTCTAGGCCCGAATAATGGTGAAGTGTCATGTAGTCGACGTTCACATAACACCACTAGAGGAGAGACAACATACATCTCATCAAAATATCGAACGAATACCAAAATCACATGACTACTAATAACAAGACTTCTCCCATGTCCTCAGGAACAAACGTAACTACTCACAAAGCATATTTATGTTCATAACCAGAGGGGTATTAATATGCATATAGGATCTGAACATATGATCTTCCACCAAATAAACCAACTAGCATCAACTACAAGGAGTAATCAACACTACTAGCAACCCACAGGTACCAATCCTGGACTTGGATACAAGAATTGGATACAAGAGATGAACTAGGGTTTTGAGAGGAGATGGTGCTGGTGAAGATGTTGATGGAGATTGCCCTCTCCCGATGAGAGGAGCATTGGTGATGACGATGGCGATGATTTCCCCCTCCCGGAGGGAAGTGTCCCCTGCAGAACAGGCCCGCTAGAGCCCTAGATTGGTTCCGCCAAGGTTCCGCCTCGTGGCGGCGGAGTCTCGTCCGGAAAGATGGCTTATGATTTTTTCCTCATCGAAAGACTCCATATAGCAGAAGATGGCCATCGGAGGGCCACCAGGGGCCCATGAGGTAGGGGGGCGCGCCCAGGGGGGTAGGGCGTGCCCCCCACCCTCGTGGGCAGGGTGTGGCCCCCCGGTGAACTTCTTGCGCTCGGTATTTTTTATATATTCTGAAAATGACTTCCGTGAAGTTTCAGGACTTTTGGAGATGTGCAGAATAGCTCTCTAATGTTGCTCCTTTTCCAGCCCAGAATCCCAGCTGCCGGCATTCTCCCTCTTTATGTAAACCTTGTAAAATAAGATAGAATAGGCATAAGTATTGTGTCATAATGTGTAATAACAGCCCATAATGCAATAAATATCGATATAAAAGCATGATGCAAAATAGACGTATCAACTCCCCCAAGCTTAGACCTCGCTTGCCCTCAAGCGAAAGCCGAAATCGAAAAATATGTCCACATGTTTAGAGATAGAGGTGTCGATAAAAATAAAATACGGACATGAGGGCATCATGATCATTCTTAGAACAACAACTTATATAATTCTTGTCATATGATCTCTTATGCTAGAGTAACAATTAAATCACAATTTCAAGTATGAATCATAAACTTCATTGAAAACTACAAAATTATAATCTCAGTCATTGGAGCAATTGCAATTTATCATAACATAGGAAAGAGTCAATACAAGAGCTTTTCAGCAAGTCCACATACTCAACTATCATATAGTCTTTCACAATTGCTAACACTCACGCAATACTTATGGGTATGGAGTTTTAATCGGACACAAAGAAAGATAGGGGCTTATAGTTTTGCCTCCCAACGTTTTACCTCAAGGGTAATGTCAACAATAATAGTTCATGAAAACTCACATCCAATTAGCCATATATACCAGGATCTTTCCAACATGTTGTGCTTGCCAAAAGATAAATTGTAAAAAGGAAAGGTGAAGATCACCATGACTCATATGTAAGGTAGGAGATAAAAGTAAAAGATAGGCCCTTCGCAGAGGGAAGCAGAGGTTGTCATGCGCTTTTATGGTTGGATGCACAAAATCTTAATGCGAAAGAACATCACTTTATATTGCCACTTGTGATATGGACCTTTATTATGCAGTCCGTCGCTTTTATTTCTTCCATATCACACGATCGTATAAAGCTTATTTTCTCCCGCACTAATAAGTCATACATATTTAAAGAGCAATTTTTATTGCTTGCACCGATGACAACTTACTTGAATGATCTTACTCAATCCATAGGTAGATATGGTGGACTCTCATGGCAAAACTGGTTTTAGCGTATTTGGAAGCACAAGTAGTATCTCTACTTGGTGCAAAGAAGTTGGCTAGCATGAGGGGGAAGGCAAGCTCAACCATGTTGGGTGATCCATGACAATATAATTTATCTCAGATGTAAGAAAACATAGCCCATTATGTTGTCTTCCTTGTCCAACGTCAACTCTTTAGCATGTCATATTTTAATGAGTGCTCACAATCATAAAAGATGTCCAAGATAGTGTATTTATATGTGAAGACCTCTCTTTCTTTATTACTTCCTATTAATTGCAACGATGACCAAAACTATGTTTGTCAACTCTCAACAATTTTTATTCATCATACTCTTTCTATGTGAGCTCATTACTCTCCATAAGATCCATATGATCTCTTTTATTATTTTTATTCTTTCTCTTTTCTTTTATTAACTCAAGATCATGGCAAAATAATCAAGCCCTTGACTCAACACTAATCTTTATTATATAGCTCACGGACTCGATTACATAGAAGGATCATAAAGCAAAACTCACAACTAGATCATACTAAAAACTTTATGCTACTAGATCAATATATTATCAAAAGGATCGAACTAAGAAAAATGGTAAAGATAAAAGTGATGGTGATACGATACCAGGGCACTCCCCCAAGCTTGGCAGTTGCCAAGGGGAGTGCCCATACCCATGTGATTATATCTCTCTTTTCAGGGATGGTGATGTGATATTCTTGGCGATGATGCCCCTCAGGATACGATTTTCCTCCTCGAGCTTATTGACTTGCTACTTGAGCTCCATTATTTCCTTTCGAAGCTTTCCTGTAACAGCCAAAGCTCCCTGCACCCAAGGGTGCTGCATAGCTGCGGGAGAACCATTGCCACTATTTTCATATTCTCATAAGAAAGAAATCTAACATTGGAAGGGATAACTGAGTTTGGAATAGCCGAGCTCTGCAGTTCCCCCATTGAGAATCCAGCTCGGAAGCGAGAAGTGACTTCTTGATCCTCCTCCATGGCATCTATTCTCTTCAAATCAGCCTCCATCTCTTCCTCCGTTGCTGTCCCAAAGTGGTCAACATTGTTGTTTGTCATTGATCTAGGTGCCGGATGAGACACCCGGCTCTCCCTGACTGACTCTTGCGAAGACATCTTGCTCTAATCTACAGCAGCAACAACTCGAAACACAAACAGAGGATAATTGCGTGATACGGGAGTCAAAACCTCCGGGAGATTATATAATGAATTTTTACCGACCAAAATACGTGTCGTGTAAGAAAACGTAGTCCGGAGAGCACACGAGGTGCCCACGAGGTAGGGGGGTGCGCCCAGGGGGGTAGGGCACGCCCTCCACCCTCGTGGAGCCCTCGTGTCCTTCTCGGACTGCTTCTTATTTTTCTATTTTCTAAATATTCCAAAACGGAGAAATATTGCCATAAAAACTGTTTTGGAGTCGGTTTACTTACCGTACCACATACCTATTCCTTTTCGGAGTCTGAAACGTTCTGGAAAGTGTCCCTTATGTATTCCTCCGGGGTTATGATTTCAATAACATTGTTTTGAACATTTATGGGATTACCTGAGATATAATGTTTGATTCTTTGACCGTTCACCACCTTCGGATTTGTGCCTTCGAAATTGTTGATTTTTATGGCACCGGAACAATAGACCTCCTGGATAACGTAAGGACCTTCCCATTTAGAGAGAAGTTTTCCTGCAAAAAATCTTAAACGAGAGTTGTATATCAATACATAATCACCTACATTAAACTCACGCTTTTGTATCCTTTTGTCATGCCATCTTTTAACTTTTTCTTTAAACAACTTGGCATTTTCATAGGCTTGGGTTCTCCATTCATCAAGTGAGCTAATGTCAAATAACCTCTTCTCACTGGCAAGTTTGAAATCATAATTGAGCTCTTTAATAGCCCAATATGCCTTATGTTCTAGTTCGAGAGGTAAGTGACATGCTTTTCCATAAACCATTTTATACGGAGACATACCCATAGGATTTTTATATGCAGTTCTATAGGCCCATAATGCATCATCAAGTTTCTTGGACCAATTCTTTCTAGATCTATTAACAGTCTTTTGCAAAATTAATTTGAGTTCTCTATTACTCAATTCTACTTGACCACTAGACTGTGGGTGATAAGGAGATGCAATTCTATGATTAACATCATACTTAGCAAGCATTTTACGGAAAGCACCATGAATAAAATGTGAACCACCATCAGTCATTAAATATCTAGGGACTCCAAACCTTGGAAAAATAACTTCTTTAAGCATCTTAATAGAGGTGTTATGATCAGCACTACTAGTTGGAATAGCTTCTACCCACTTAGTAACGTAATCAACAGCAACTAAAATATGTGTATATCCATTAGAGGCAGGAAAAGGTCCCATATAATCAAAGCCCCAAACATCAAATGGTTCAATAACAAGTGAATAATTCATAGGCATTTCTTGACGTCTACTAATATTACCAATTCTTTGACATTCATCACAAGACAAGACAAACTTACGGACATCCTTGAAGAGAGTAGGCCAATAAAAACCGAATTGCAATACCTTATGTGTAGTTCTATCTCCAGCGTGGTGTCCTCCATAAGCCTCGGAGTGACACTTGCGTAGGATCTGTTCCTGTTCATGCTCAGGTACACAACGTCTAATAACACCATCTACTCCTTCTTTATAAAGATGTGGGTCATCCCAAAAGTAATGTCTCAAATCATAGAAGAACTTTTCTTTTGCTGGTATGTGAAACTAGGTGGTATAAATTTAGCAACAATGTAATTAGCATAATCAGCATACCATGGAGCAGTATGAGAAGCATTTATGACATTTAATTGTTCATCAGGAAAGCTATCATCAATAGGTAGTGGGTCATCAAGAACATTTTCTAACCTAGACAAGTTGTCTGCAACGGGGTTCTCAGCTCCCTTTCTATCAATAATATGCAAATCAAATTCTTGTAGCAAGAGAACCCATCTAATAAGTCTAGGTTTAGCATCTTTCTTTTCCATAAGATATTTAATAGCAGCATGATCAGTGTGAATAGTTACTTTAGAATCAACAATATAAGGTCTGAACTTATCACAAGCAAATACAACTGCTAAGAATTCTTTTTGAGTAGTAGCAGAATTTCTCTAAAGCATTGTCTAGAGTTTTACTAGCATATTGAATAACATTTAATTTCTTATCAACTCTTTGCCCTAGAACAGCACCTACAGCATAATCACTAGCATCACACATAATTTCAAAGGGTAAATTCCAATCAGGTGGCTGAACAATAGGTGCAGAGATTAATGCTTTCTTAAGTATTTCAAATGCTTCTACACAATCATCATAAAAAACAAATGGTATGTCTTTTTGTAATAAATTAGTCAGAGGCCGAGAATTTTTTGAGAAGTCCTTAATGAACCTCCTATAAAAACCGGCATGACCAAGGAAACTTCTTATACCTTTGATGTCCTTGGGACATGGCATCTTTTCAATAGCATCAACCTTGGCTTTATCAACTTCAATACCTCTTTTAGAAACTTTATGCCCCAAGACAATACCTTCATTAACCATAAAGTGGCACTTTTCCCAATTCAATACAAGATTAGTTTCTTCACATCTCTGCAAAACTCGATCAAGGTTGCTCAAGCAATCATCAAAAGAGGATCCATAAACGAAGACATCGTCCATGAAAGCCTCACAAATCTTTTCACAAAAGTCAGAGAATATAGCCATCATGCATCTTTGAAAGGTAGCAGGTGCATTACATAAACCAAAAGGCATACGTCTATAAGAAAAAGTACCAAAAGGGCAAGTAAAAGTAGTCTTTGATTGATCATTAGCTGACACAGGTATTTGAGAGAAACCAGAATAACCATCTAGAAATAAAAAATGTGTATGTTTGGATAATCTTTCTAGCATTTGATCGATAAAAGGTAAGGGGTAATGATCTTTTTTAGTAGCTTTATTTAATTTGCCGAAGTCAATTACCATCCTATAACCTGTAATAATTCTTTGCGGGATCAACTCATCTTTATCATTAGGAACGACAGTAATACCTCCCTTCTTAGGGACACAATGGACATGAGTTACCCACTGACTATCAGCAACGGGATAAATATACCTGCCTCAAGAAGCTTTAGTATTTCCTTTCTTACCACTCCCTTCATCTTAGGATTCAGCCGTCGTTGATGATCACGAACTGGTTTGGCATCTTCCTCCAAATTTATTTTGTGTTGACACAGAGTGGGACTAATGCCCTTAAGATCATCAAGAGTATATCCAATAGCAGCACGGTGCTTCTTCAGAGTTTTCAATAATCTCTCTTCTTCATGCTCTGAAAGGTTAGCACTAATAATAATAGGATATATCTTTTTCTCATCAAGATAATCGTATTTAAGAGTATCAGGTAATGGTTTGAGCTCAAACACGGGATCACCCTTGGGTGGAGGAGGATCCCCTAAGATTTCAACAGGCAAATTGTGTTTCAGGATGGGCTCCTGTTTAAAGAATACTTCATCTATTTCCCTTCTTTTATTCATAAACATATCATTTTCATGGTCTAGCAAATATCTAGGAGGTACGGCAATAGAAGCAAGACCAATAATTTCATCTTTACTAGGCAATTCCTCTTCATGGTGTTGTCTACGAAATTTAGAAAAGTTAAACTCATGATACATATCACCCAAACCAATAGTAACAACATCCTTTTTTGTAGTCTATCTTAGCATTAACTATGTTCAAGAAGGGTATACCAAAAATAATGGGACAAAAGCTATCTTGTGGGGAGCCAAGAACAAGAAAATCAGCAGGATATTTAGTTTTCCCACACAAGACTTCAACATCTCTAACAATTCCCATTGGTGAAATAGTATCTCTATTGGCAAGTTTAATTGTGACATCAATATCTTCTAACTCAGCGGGTGCAATGTCATGCATAATTTTTGTATAAGTCAATGGGTATTGCACTAGCACTAGCACCCATATCACATAAGCCATGGTAACAATGATCTCCTATTTTAATATAAATAACATGCATGCCTACCACAGGTCTAGGTTTATCTTTAGGGAAAACTTTGTTTTTGCCACTCTAGTTTTTGCCAACTTTGCTTATGCCACTCTAGAATTTGACATCTCACTTTTGCCACTCTTAGCTTTTGACAATACATCACAAATGCCATTCCGTGGCAGAAATGATAATTTTTTATTTCACTTTTGCCACTCTTAGCTTTTGACATGTATCACAATTGCCACTCTAAAATTATCGTTTTTGCCACAGAATGGCAAAAGTGATATATTGTCAAAAGCTAAGAGTGGCAAAAGTGAAATGTCAAATTCTAGAGTGGCATCAGCAAAGTTGGCAAAAATTAGAGTGGCAAAAACAAAGTTTTCCCTTATCTTTAGCACAAGCTTTAGCAATTCTAGCAGTTTCATCATAGAAATAAATAACATGCCCATCAATATTATCAGACAAGAGATCTTTAACAATAGCAATATTAGGTTCAACTTTAACTTGCTCAGGAGGTGTATAAGTTCTAATATTGCTTTTACAAACCATAATTAAAGCTTTAGCATGATCTTTTATCCTAACAAGAAAAGGTGGTTTCTCAACATAAGAAGTAGGAATAATAGGATCATTATAAGTGATAGTCTTTTCTTCAACTTTAATAGGTGCATCTATTTTTACTTCTATGGGAGGATGATATTTAAACCACTTCTCCCTAGGGAGATCAACATGAGTAGCAAAAGATTCACAGAAAGAAGCTACTATCTCAGAGTCAAGTCCATAATTAGTGCTAAATTTATGGAAAACATCGGTATCCATAAAAGATTTAACACAATCATACTTAGGTGTCATACCTGACTCCTTACCTTTGTCGAGGTCCCAATCTTTAGAGTTGCGTTTAATTCTTTCCAATAAATCCCATTTGAATTCAATAGTCTTCATCATAAAAGAGCCAATACAAGAAGTATCGAGCATGGTGCAATCGTTATCAGAAAGCCGAGCATAAATTTTTTGAATAATCATTTCTCTTGAGAGCTCATGATTGGGGCATGAATATAACATTGATTTAAGCCTCCCCCAAGCTTGAGCGACGCTTTCTCCTTGGCGAGGCCAGAAATTATATATATAATTGCGATCACGATGAACAAGATGCATAGGATAAAACTTTGATGAAATTCCAATTTCAATCGTTTGTAGTTCCATGACCCCGTATCATCACATAGCCTATACCATGTCGATGCATCTCCCTTCAAAGATAAAGGGAAGACCTTCTTCTTAATAACATCTCCGGGCACACCTGCAAGCTTAAATAATCCACAAACTTCATCCACATATATTAGGTGCTCATCAGGATGCATTGTTCCGTCTCCTGCAAAAGGATTAGCTAGCAGTTTTTCTATCATACCCGAAGGAATTTCAAAGTAGACATTTTCATTTTCAGTAGGTTCAATAGGTTGAGGAGCAACTCTTTGCTCTACTATTCGGGGTGAAGATACCTCGAACAAGCCCCTCAGAGGATTACTTTCCATAGTAACAAGTGACAGTAAATTTTAGCACACTATATAAATTTTTCCTTACCAAATTCCACCTACCAAAGGCGCTTCACTCCCTGGCAACGGTGCCCGAAAACAGTCTTGATGACCCACAAGTATAGGGTATCTATCATAGTCCTTTCGATAAGTAAGAGTGTCGAACCCAACGAGGAGCAGAAGGAAATGATAAGCGGTTTTCAGCAAGGTATTCTCTGCAAGCACTGAAATAATAGGTACCAGATAGTTTTGTGATAAGATAATTGGTAACGAGCAACAAGTAACAAAAGTAAATAAAGTGCAGTAAGGTGGCCCAATCCTTTTTGTAGCAAAGGACAAGCCTGGACAAACTCTTATATGATGTAAAGCGCTCCCGAGGACACATGGGAATATCGTCAAGCTAGTTTTCATCATGTTCATATGATTCGCGTTCGGTACTTTGATAATCTGATATGTGGGTGGACCAGTGCTTGGGTGCTGTCCTTACTTGGACAAGCATCCCACTTATGATTAACCTCTATTGCAAGCAGCCGCAACTACAACAAAAGTATTAAGGTAAACCTAACCATAGCATGAAACATATGGATCCAAATCAGCCCCTTACGAAGCAACACGTAAACTAGGGTTTTAGCTTCTGTCACTCTAGCAACCCATCATCTACTTATTATTTCCCAATGCCTTCCTCTAGGCCCGAATAATGGTGAAGTGTCATGTAGTCGACGTTCACATAACACCACTAGAGGAGAGACAACATACATCTCATCAAAATATCGAACGAATACCAAAATCACATGACTACTAATAACAAGACTTCTCCCATGTCCTCAGGAACAAACGTAACTACTCACAAAGCATATTTATGTTCATAACCAGAGGGGTATTAATATGCATATAGGATCTGAACATATGATCTTCCACCAAATAAACCAACTAGCATCAACTACAAGGAGTAATCAACACTACTAGCAACCCACAGGTACCAATCCCAGACTTGGAGACAAGAATTGGATACAAGAGATGAACTAGGGTTTTGAGAGGAGATGGTGCTGGTGATGATGTTGATGGAGATTGCCCTCTCCCGATGAGAGGAGCGTTGGTGATGACGATGGCGATGATTTCCCCTCCCGGAGGGAAGTGTCCTTGGCAGAACAGCTCCGCCAGAGCCCTAGACTGGTTCCGCCAAGGTTCCGCCTCGTGGCGGCGGAGTCTCGTCCGGAAAGATGGCCTATGATTTTTTCCTCATCAAAAGACTCCATATAGCAGAAGATGGCCATCGGAGGGCCACCATGGGGCCCACGAGGTAGGGGGCGCGCCCAGGGGGGTAGGGCGTGCCCCCACCCTCGTGGGCAGGGTGTGCCCCCCCTGGTGAACTTCTTGCACTTGGTATTTTTTATATATTCTGAAAATGACTTCCATGAAGTTTCAGGACTTTTGGAGCTGTGCAGAATATGTCTCTAATATTGCTCCTTTTCCAGCCCAGAATCCCAGCTGCCGGCATTCTCCCTCTTTATGTAAACCTTGTAAAATAAGAGAGAATAGGCATAAGTATTGTGACATAATGTGTAATAACAACCCATAATGCAATAAATATTGATATAAAAGCATGATGCAAAATGGACGTATCACTACTTCATCAAAACATGTTATGTGTCATTAGGTACGAAGACCAACGCCACCAAGCAGCTAAGGGACACCCCAAAGGAGGAGGAGAAGCATCCCAAGGCCATGAGGAAGGAGAAGGAGCACAAGAAAATGAAGATAACACCTCCCAGGCGACCCCATGTGCACGAGCCCTCCAGACCCCGTGTCCAAGGGCCACCCAGAGAGGTCCTATAACTGAGACGCGCACCCCGTGCGCATGGACTCCGGACCCCGTGCGCACGGGCCCCTGCCACTATAGCACCCCGTGCACATAGGCTCAACTTACCCCGTGCGCATGGGCCTCCTAGGTTTCGACCGTGGATGCCCTTCCTTGCCTCCCAACTCGTCCCCTTCCTCCCTCTAGCTATATATTTTAGGTCTAACACATTTGTTAGGGTTAACAAAGCATATGTGAGACATTGATAGAGCTTTGTTCCTTCTACCCCTCCTCTTGGAGATCTAGACATCTTAGGAGAGGATCCCAAGTGGATATCAAGACCTCCTTTTGGAGAAGACTATCATCAAGACCTCACCTCCTTAGGAGTGGGAAGAACCTTACCTTTGTGCTTGTTTCCTTGGATTGATCTTGTAGTCTTGTGGATCTCAACTTTGCTATTCTAGTGGATGTGTGATCGGGTTTTGTTTGAGTGATTTCCCTCTTTGTGTTCTTGTGTTCATCATCTTTTCCGCTCCAAGTGTGAAAAGATCTCCACTTAGGGTTCCACCGTACAACATCTTGGTATTCTGAGCCATGGTTGATTCACATCTTGGAGTACCTACCCCCCATATTCTAGCCTAATTTTGTTGTTTTTATCCCAATTCGAAAATCCCCACAAAAAATAGCCCCAAAATTTTTCTTGCAATTTGTTACATCTTGTGAGATTTTGTTGATTTGGTCCACTTATTTCGTGTTTGGCAAGTGGATCTACCACTTACCCACCTCCCCCATACACCCCACCATCGATTTTGACAGGATTTTGCATTTAATACACGGATCCAAAGGCGTTCTTGCACAGTAGAGCACCCTGTGCGCACGGGCCATCAGGACCCCATGCACACGGGCTCAACTTACCCCGTGTGCACGACCCCTACATAACTGTTCCACCACAACCATTTTTGCCTCCTTTTGTCATTCCACCAGCACCATTCACTTTCTGCACTACTTCCTGTTGGTGTTTGAGTCTTGAGTTGCGTTTTCACAGTGTCCTAAGGTGGTTTGGCTACTTAGGCACGATCTGACTTCGACATCACCGCCACTCGTCATCGACTCAAACTCCACATCGACCTCGACCACTTCATCATAATACTACCGTAAGCAAGGATGGTAAGTTCGACGACATCTTAACTTCGTACCTTGCCATTACATTTGATAACCTCAAGCCACTTTGCGTCACTTACCCATCAAGACTAGCGAGTTGAGAATTGTCGGGCCACGCTATTTGTGCACCTTCAGTGTTACGTCTCTCCCGCGCATATCACACTTGTTAGCTCATACTCCGGCTCGAAATAAAGCATTGTGGCATAGTAAAAAAAGCTTTTAAGCAAATAAAAAGAGAAATAGAGAGCTTGTAAGCAATAGCATTGAGCCATTTGCATAGTTCCATCATCTTGGTCAATACATACATAAGCATACTTGGGATTGTAGACAGCCTATTTCTCTCATAGGTTGGTGCACAAGCGTACCTAGCCCATTTGAGCAATAGAGCTAGCGTCTCTCTAGTATCCGTACAACAAGAGCATTTTTCGTGGTCCCACATTTTGAGCTCACTCCTTGGTTGTGCGGATCCCATCTATCTTCCGTGTGTGTGTGTGTGTGTTCCTAGTGATATATTTGGGTTTGATCTATTTGTCTTACTTGCAATTTGTGCATCTCTTCAACATTATCAATATATTGGCTAACACTCGCTTGAATTTTGTGCCACTCATCCTAACTGATCTACTCCATAAGGCTTTACTTGTAGGTGTGAGAAACAAAACGCGGTACCAATTCTCCTTTTATAGCATTCCATTGAGTGATACTCGATACATCCTCAACCTTCAGAAAAGGTAACTTTGGTATTGTTCTCTCATTTTCCTACTAACCACCACTTGGTTATGATGGATAGGCCAACTTCTTCGGCAAACCCACTCTTCGAGGATCAAGATGACGAACGCGACTACGTCACCAAAAATCACTTCTTCATCGCCCAACGAGCCCTCCATCAAGAAAGTGAAGCTTTGCGTGACCGCATCGAGCAACTTGCCACCGACCTACGCCGATCAGAAGCAAGAAACCGGGACTACCTCGATGCCAAGCTCACCACACAAATGGAAGAATTCCGCAACATGGTCATGAGCTGCATGTCTTCCACCACCTCTACATCAAGACAACGCCACTCAAGTAGCCACTCTTCCTCTGATGCAAGTCCTCCTCGAGCTCGTTCTAATCGACACGATGACACTCAAGATTGCCAAGCTAAAAAAAATCCATTCCATGGCAATGGTTTGCAAGACCGAGTTCGAGCACGTGAAAGAGCAAGACACCAAGAACAAGACGCCGTGGACCAAGAGCAACCTCCACAAGCGCAATGTCAAGCAGCTCAAGACGGCGATGCGATCCGACAAGAACAAAAGCACCGTCGCAAACAAGCCCTCGAAGCACAATGTGCACTCTGCAAGGCCACTAGAGCCATCGCCAAACGCAATCGTTAAGTGCGTGAACAAGAAGAAGCAGTTTACCAAGAATGACAAGAGGAAGCTGCGCACTGTGAGGAGCAAAAAGAAAGAAGGAACCAGGCACACATGTCGCGTTCTAATTGGCAAGTCCATCAAGAGGAGCGTGAAATTGAAGACCTTCCACCACGCCAAGTGCGACACCACCCTCGTCCACATGATGAAGAACAACGCTACGACAAGGTCAAGTTCACCAAGCCCAAGTTCTCCGAGACAATGAAGGTCGACGAGATATTCCATCTTCAAAATTATGAAGAGGATAAGAAAATTGCCATGGCCTCCCTCGAGTTTGAAGACTACGTCCTCATCTAGTGGGAACAAGTAATCGAGCGACACCAAGAGAGAGGCGAACCACCCATCACGACGTGGACACAAATGAAGGATGTTATGAGAGCTCGCTTCATGCCTACACACTACACCCACGATCTTTCAAGAAGTTGCAACTCCTCAAGCAAGGCACGAAGACGGTGGAATAATACTGTTAAGAAATGGAGATTGCCATGATATAGGCCAATGTCAAGGAAGATGACGAGAAAACTATGACATGCTTCTTGAAAGACCTCAATCACCAAATAAATAAGATTGCAGCCTTCCAACCTTACTCGAACCTCCTTGAGCTAGTTCATCAAGCGACCAAGGCCAAGCGACAATTGCAAGAGGACTTAAAATACGCCAAGTACTCTTCCAAGACCTACGACTCATACACCCATGCTCCAACGATGTCGACACCTCCTACCTCGACCAAAGCATCTCCAAGCAATGTCGACAAGTCAAGTTACAAGAAAACTTCAACACCTTCAAGTCGTCCTCCTACTACAAGCAAATTCAAGACGAGAGCTTCGTCATCGTCTACTCCAATGGACGAGACCGCCAAGACGAGTTCCATCAAATGCTTCACATGCCAAGGCCGAGGCCACAAGACATTTGAGTGCCCCACTCGGAGCACCATGGTCACCAACGACTACGACACCTACGACTCGATGAGTGGGGAAGAAATGGAAGCCCTTAAGCACGTGGCCATGCACTAGTGCATGAATGAAGATGAAAATGACCAAGTCTTTTGTGACAATGATTCGAGCCCCGCTCTCGTTGTCTCCAAGGTCTTGACCCTTTAACACCAACAAGACAAAGACCAACGTTGCCACATCTTCCACACCAAAGCGGACATCAATGGGCGTTCCGTGAAGGTCATCATCGACGGAGGAAGTTGCCACAATTTGGCAAGCGAAGAGCTATGTTTCAAGATATAATTGGTCAAGATGAAGCATCCTCGCCCTACAAGGTCCAATGGCTTCGTGACTCCAGCACTATTCAAGTGGAGCACACCGTGCAGGCTTCTTTCAAGATCGGCGCATACGAGGACACCTTGGAGTGTGATGTGGTTCCTATGTCGCTGTGCCATCTTCTCTTAGGGAGAACTTGGCAATTCGACCACGACATCATCCACAACGAGCATACCAACCACTATAGTTTCAAGATGAAGGGGAAAGAGTATGTTCTATGACCAATGTCCCACCAGGTGCACCGTGATCGCCAATGATGAAGGAATGTATGACTCGATGAGTGAGGAAGAAATGGAAGCCCTTGAGCATGTGGCCATGCACCGGCGCATGAATGAAGATGAAGATGACCAAGTCTTTTGTGACAATGATTCGAGCCCTGCTCTCGTTGTCTCCAAGGTCTTGACACTTCAACACCAACAAGATGAAGGCCAACTATCGGTGTCAAAACTGGCGGATCTCGGGTAGGGGGTCCCGAACTGTGCGTCTAAGGCGGATGGTAACAGGAGGCAGGGGACACGATGTTTTACCCAGGTTCGGGCCCTTTTGATGGAGGTAAAACCGTATGTCCTGCTTGATTTATTCTTGATAATATGAGTAGTACAAGAGTTGATCTACCACGAGATTGAAGAGGCTAAACCCTAGAAGCTAGCCTATGGTATGATTGTATGTTGTCCTACGGACTAAAACCCTCCGATTTATATAGACACCAGAGGGGGCTAGGGTTACACAAGGTCGGTTACAAAGGAGGAGATATACATATCCGTATTGCCTAGCTTGCCTTCCACGCCAAGTAGAGTCCCATCCAGACACGGGACGAAGTCTTCAATCTCGTATCTTCATAGTCCAACAGTCCGGCCAAAGGATATAGTCCGGCTGTCCGAAGACCCCCTAATTCAGGACTCCCTCAGTAGCCCCTGAACCAGGCTTCAATGACGATGAGTCCGACGCGCAGTGTTGTCTTCGGCATTGCAAGGCGGGTTCCTCCTCCGAATACACCACAGAAGAGTTTGAATACAAGGATAGTGTCCGACCCTGCAAAATAAGTTCCACATACCACCGTAGAGAGAATAATATTTCCAAAAATCTAATCTGCTGACACATTTTGGCAGCATGACATCATGCCATGGCCCGGTAATTATTCGAACCGTTTTTCTTTAACCAGCCACGCACATAACGCGAGGCGGTTTCTTGACACGTCTTGTCAAAGCAGAGATCATGTCCCCCTTATTACGGGATTCTCATCAATACGGGCGTGGGTAACCCAACTGCGCCACCAATTACGGCGCTTGGGGGATAAGCGAGTTTTACCAGGCTGGTGGGGGCGCATAGTTTCGTCCGCCCTTATAAAGGGATAAGGTCTCACCTTTTTCTACCCACGCCTTCTTCCTCCTTGCTCATCCATTCTCGCGCACTCGAGATCCAGCACCCAAGTCCGCATCCTTCTCCTCAACTCTCTCCAACCATGTCCGGAGTGGGAGGCAAGTGGATGGCCTCCTCCGTCACGGAGGGACACATCAAAAAAGCTACATGGAGCCGGATACTTAGCCGCGGATATCGCGCACCGGCTGCCAGCCGCGGGGCAGATCGTCCCTACCCCGGAACCTCACGAAAGGGTGGCTTTTCTCCCCCATTTCGTCCGTGGATTGGGGTTTCCCTGCCATCCATTCGTCCATGGCCTCATGTTATATTACGGGCTGGACTTCAATGATCTGGCCCCGAATTTCATCCTCAACATCTCGGCGTTCATCGTCGTGTGCGAGGCTTTCCTCCGCATCCGGCCCTACTTCAGCCTATGGCTGAAGACCTTCAATATCAAGCCGAAGGTAGTAGGAGACCAACAAGAGGAATGTGGCGGAGCCATGGTGGGAAAAATGCCCAATGTTACATGGCTCGAGGGCTCCTTTGTGGAGACCGTAAAGGGGTGGCAATCGGGGTGGTTCTACATCACTGAGCCGCGCGACACCAACTGGGTGGCGGCCCTCGAGTTTCGATCCGGAGTCCCCACACGGCTCACTTCCTGGAAGGAGAAGGGCCTATCTTGGGGCTCTTCGGTGGAGCTGGACGGACTCCAGAAATGTATCCGGAACATGACAAGCAAGAAACTTAAGCTTGTCAACATAGTCCAGGTCATGCTCTTCCGCCGGATCCTCCTGTGTCAACAACGGGATTTCAACTTATGGGAGTTCGACCCGGCCCAGCACCAGACTCTACGCGAGCTCTTCGACATGACGCATAAGGACGTCTGGAAGGTGCTGTTCAAGGGCGCCGAGGTCCCTCCTTCTCTTACCGAGGACCGCGGGCTAAGCGTGAAGCGCCCTGCGAATCCGGTAAGTTCTGTACATCTGGTAGGGTGTTTATTTCCCACAGCTTAACCATGTGCAGGGTCTGAGCTCCCATGCCTTTGACAAGATTGGGTGGAGACATCGGAGCAGATTAACTGTCCGACCCCTCTGCCCGAAGACACTGCGGACGCTCTCCTGACGGAGATGCGGACTCCGGCTCCTTATGAGGTGTCGGAGAAGACCAAGAAGAAGGCCAAGGGAACCCGAAAGAGTTCCCGGCGCCAGGTGGTATCAGACTCATCGTCCGATAACACCGAGACACACTCCTTCCGTGAAAACGAGGAGAAGGAAGATGAATATTCTCCCCCTCCAGCCGGGGGAGACAAGAAAAGGAAGGCCGCCCCAACCGGGGAGGCCGAAGGGTCCAAGAAGGGAAGAACACTCCTTTCGGACTGCTCCACCACCGCCGCCGACGGCGAAGACGAGTGGCTGCTCAGGGCCAAGCCCCTGGTGAAGTCGTAAGTATTTGGATACCAGAGTAACTCATAGCATACCTTTGTCGCACTGCTTCTCCTAATGTCGAATATGATTATGCAGTCCGCCCCAAGCCCATATCGATGTATCATCGTTGGACGGTTCCTTGGACTCGTCGGACATGAATAGTGATACACTTCCAACCACCTCCTCTCCTTGCCCTACGGACAATGCTGAGGTATTGTCTCAAGGGGCATTGAGCCGGGGGGAGACAGCCCCGGAGGCGCCTCAAGGCAACCTTCTGGACTCCAGGAGTAAAGGGAGCAAGGCTCCCGGGGGCACCAAGTTCGGCCCTCAGCCGAACACCACGCTAGAAACTCCAGTGGTTCCGGACTTGGGCAGGAGGCCCCCTTCCAAAAGGGGCAAGACGCCCGTGCCGGTGACCTCTATCCATCTAGAGGCACCGGACAACCTACCAGGAGTGCTTCGCGGCACTTCCATCGACGAAGAGCACCGCACTATTATGAGTGCGGTGATCAAGAAGGTTCAGTCCGCCAAGAGCGGACTAACTGAGGCCTGTGCCAGCCTTCTAACAGGCTTTGAGGTAAGTAAAAAATATAGGAAAATATTACGGCATAGACAGTAGCCCCTGATGCTCTGTTTGGTGTTCGCAAAGAAAAGCCGAATAGAGGATCAAATAATATTTGCAGGAGTCTAATATAAGTATGTCTGTATGCGTATGCAGGCTTCGCTGCTGACCTCTCCCGCACTGACTGTGAAGGTCGCCGCATTGAAGCAGGACCTCGAGGGGTCCGAGAAAGAGCTCGGCCTTGCCAAGAGGCAGCTCGAGGAGAACAAAGGTAAGTAATACCTTGTCTATATATAAAAGAAAATGTGGTTGCAAAATGACCGGATCATCATGAATGTGCCAGGGGCCACGACCGAAGTGGCAACCCTGAAGCAAGTGTTGTCTTAGGCCGAAAACAAAGCATCCAGGGAGTGCACCGAGCGGGAAAAGCAAGAGGCACGGGTGGGCGAGGTGCAACAAGAGCTCCAGGCTCTCGTGAAGAAGCACGAGGCTTTGGAGCTTGACTCGAAGACGCGAGAGTCTGAGCTTGCCGCGGCCCTTGAGAGCAGAAAGAATGCCAAGGCTGAAGCCCAAAAGGCCCTCCAGGAGATTGAGGCGGTGAGGAAGATAGCGGTGGGTAAGGCATTCAATATGCAAAGCAAGCATGTGAAAGTAAATTACTTGTTACTTACCCGAGTCCGGAGCTCTCCAGGAGCATTCGCAGATTTTCCCCGCAGCGTGTCGGATGCCGCGAAATATTACCAGGCCGAGGAGGGAAGCTCGACGGAGAAGTTGTTCTGGTCTCAGTATATTGGGACCGAACACCCGATGCCTATGAGCGACCAGCTGAAGCAACTGGTCGAGCTGCAGAAGGCGGCCAAACAGGCCATGAAGGGCTTTATAGTCTGGATGTGGCCTGGCGACTCCCTTCCCAATAACTACTTTGGCCTGGTGAGGCGGCTTGTGGATGCCTACCCACGGCAGGAAGTCATCAAGTGGTCCGTCTGTATCGAAGGTGCCCGCCGGGCTTTTGCCCGTGCAAAGGTGCACTGGGCCAAGATGGACGCTGAGAAGCTGGTGAAGGAGGGGCCGCCGCAGGGCAAGGAGCATCGCCACCCCGAAATGTATTATGAGGGTGTCTGAAGGGTGCCCGTCTTGTGGCGGACGAGTGTGCGAAGGATGTAATTTTTGAATGAACTTGCTCGTGTGATCCTGTATTATGAAAACTTGTTCATATGCGCTATGCAAGGCTTGTTTGAATTTAAAATATTACCTTCTGTTCAGCTGTTTATCAAATCTGAGAGATGGCTAGTCGTCGGCTTCTGCCCCCATGCCACGAGTGCTGGGGTGTTCGGGATAAACCTAAGCACTCTTTTTCCCCATTTTTGGGTCCTTCGAGGGAGGTGCTCAGCACAACGAACAAGGCAATCAGACTATAATGCTTTATCACTCTCACTTAGCCATAGAATTCTACAATTTTAAATTTTGGCGAAGCCCCTAGTATTCGGAAGGCCGAATTCGGGGCGCTATACACGCCTTAAGCCGGACAAAGCCAATCCTTGCTCTAAGCGGCATAAGTCTTTAGGGACTCGAAACCTCTCGAATAGCGACCAGCTCTCGCCTTATCATGACAGTCAGTTTTAGCTTTCTCTACTGAGGTGCTTAGCCCAGCTGAACCGGGGCACAATCGCAGTAGTTCTCCCAGTGCTACCTTAGCCGATATAGCGGAACGTAAGGTACCAAAACATGGGAGCCGGGCAAACCCAACTATTGACCCAAGACATGATTTGGAGCTGATGCATATAATGCTATAAGTTCGGGGTGCCGCACTGTCGAAAGTGTTCGGACTTCTCACGCCGTATTACGGGGTATGCTTAAGCCCCTAGTGTATTGGCCGTACCAGAGTGTACGGGTGCTGGATTTCATGAATGAACATATATATATATATAAGAATAGAGAATGCGATAATAGTCTAGTGCTATGCATTGTTTATTCAAAAAGGTGCGTTAAAGCAGAATGATACAAGTAGTGCGATAAGCAAAAAGTAGGACTATTTGACATGTCCCCTCCAAGGGCAAGCTGAGGAATGGTATTTAAAGCAAGTATTTAACTCGTTATCGGAATCCACCTGGGAGTTCCGTGGTGCGACGTAGCTTTCTGCCTCCTTGGTTGCTGCATCATGTGTCTGTCAATCATACTGCCGGACAGGGTTTCCAGAAATTAAAGTCCTGAAAGAGAGAAAAATAACAAAGCGGGAAGCCCCTAGTGCGGTTGAGCCGCGTTTTGGGGCGTGCCATAGTCGTGCCCCCCTCCCCACCTGTGCCCATGGTATTTTCAATGCGTAATTGTGTACGCGTGGCACAAATTTTGCCGTTTGGCTGGGACTGGGGCGGGGGCCGCATTGCTATGCAATCTCGGAACGTGTCAGGCGGTCTTGTTGCCGATTACTCCGGGCGCGCTTGAAGGTGTCCGGGTCTTTAATCGCCGAACTGTTGGATTGCCTTAAGAGGCTGCTTTGCACTTCTGTTGCGAGGGCCGCAGTGTGCTCCTCCGTGTGGAGAGAGCGCTCTGTGTTTCCATTGACTGTGATGACCCCCCGAGGTCCTGGCATCTTAAGCTTGAGGTATGCATAATGCAGTACCACATTAAATCTCGCAAATGCGGTTCGCCCGAGCAGTGCATGATAGCCGCTGCGGAATGAGACTATATAGAAGATTAACTCCTCGCTTCGGAAGTTATCCGGGGATCCGAAGACCACTTCCAGTGTGACTGAGCCTGTGCAATGGGCCTCTACACCTGGTATGACGCCTTTGAAGGTCGTTTTTGTGGGTTTGATCCTTGAGGGGTCTATACCCATTTTGCGCACTGTGTCCTGATAAAGCAGGTTCAGGCTGCTGCTGCCATCCATAAGGACTCGAGTGAGGTAAAATCCGTCAATGATTGGGTTTAGGACCAGTGCGGCGAATCCGCCATGACGGATACTAGTGGGGTGGTCCCTGCGATCGAAGGTGATCGGACAAGAGGACCATGGGTTGAACTTTGGGGCGACTGGCTCCAACACATATACGTCCCTTTGCGCTCGCTTCCGCTCCCTCTTGGGGATGTGGGTTGCGTATATCATGTTCACCGTCCGCACTTGTGGGGGGAACCTCTTCTGTCCTCCGGTGTTCGGCTGTCGGGGCTCCTCCTCGTCATCGCTATGTGACCCCTTATCTTTGTTTTCGGCATTTAACTTGCCGGCCTGCTTGAACACCCAACAATCCCTGTTGGTGTGGTTGGCTGGCTTATTGGGGGTGCCATGTATTTGGCACGAGCGATCGAGTATTCGGTCCAAACAGGACGGGCCCGGAGTGCTTCTTTTGAATGGCTTTTTCCGCTGACCAGGTTTAGAGCCTTTGAATCCGGCATTGACTGCCGTATCCTCGGTATTGTCGTTGTTGATGCGGCACTTGTGTTTGTTGCGACGTGACCTGCTAGTGCCATCCTTGGTATCCGAAGTACCATGGTTCTTTGATATGTTATTGCTGCGAGCCAGCCAACGTTCTTCTCCTGCGCAAAAGCGGGTCATGAGTGTCGTGAGGGCTGCCATAAATTTCAGCTTTTCCTGGCCAAGGTGCCGGGCGAGCCACTCGTCGCGGATGTTGTGCTTAAAAGTTGCTAGGGCCTATGCATCCAGACAGTCGACGATTTGATTTTTCTTTGTTAGGAACCGTGTCCAGAATTGCCTGGCTGATTCCTCTGGCTGCTGAATTATGTGGCTCAAGTCATCGGCATCTGGTGGTCGCACATAAGTGCCCTGGAAGTTGTCGAGGAATGCGGCTTCCAGATCTTCCCAACAGCCAATGGATTCTGCTGGCAGGCTGTTGAGCCAATGCCGAGCTAGTCCTTTGAGTTTGAGTGGGAGGTATTTGATGGCGTGTAGATCGTCACCACGGGCCATGTGGATGTGCAAGAGGAAGTCCTCGATCCATACCGCAGGATCTGTTGTGCCGTCGTATGATTCGATATTTACGGTTTTGAAACCCTCTGGGATTTGGTGATCCATTACTTCGTCTATGAAGCATAGGGGGTGTGCAGCGCCTCTATACTGGGCTATATCACGACGCAGCTCAAATGAGTCTTGTCCACTGTGTTCGGCCCGGCCGGATTTACTTTTACTGTATCCAGCGTGACGGTTATCGTCTCGCATAGTGGCGCGCCCTCATGATCCGTAGATTGATCTTGCGTGTTTTGCTTTGTCCTCCAATACGTCTCACAGGTCTGGCATTTTTCCCCATGCCTTGACATTTTTATTTGAGTGGCGTCGGGGTGCGGGCTGAGCTTTTGGCTGGAATGCCTCTTTGTCGCGGCCACGAGGTGGCCGATTAGCCGCGTCATACGCTGGAGATGTAGGTTTTGGTGGTTCCTCCTCTAGTCGGGGTATCAACCTGCGCTTTGGGTAACTCTTGGAGGGGCGTTCGAGTTTATATTCCTCGGCCACAAGGACTTCAGTCCATCTGTCAGCTAGCAAATCCTGATCAGCTTGAAGCTGCTGTTGCTTTTTCTTAAGGCTATTTGCCGTGGCTATAAGCCGGCGCTTGAAGCGCTCTTGTTCGACGGGATCCTCAGGCATGACGAATTTGTCATCGTCGAGGCTTGCCTCGTCTTCGGAGGGAGGCATGTAATTATCATCCTCTGCCTCTCCGTCCACCGCTCTCTCGGGAGGGCTGGCTTCTCCATCCTCCTACCCCAAATCTTGCTGGAGGGGATTGTTGTCGTCTTCGGCACTGTCCGGAGTGCTATTATCTCCTGTGCCAGTGTCACTGCTTTTGCTTTGGCAAGACTTAGAGTGGTGCTGCTGACGTCGGCGCTTGGGTTGCTTCTTGGAGGGGTCATCCTCCGCTGTCCCGTCGCCATTGCCTTCTTTGGGTGTGTCCACCATATATATGTCATATGACGAGGTGGCTGTCCAGTGCCCTGTGGGCAGTGGTTCTTGTTCACCTCCTGCATCGTCGTCCATGCCGTCAATGTCTTCAGAGTCGAAGTCGAGCATGTCGGTCAAATTGTCGACAGTGGCTACTAAGTGGGTGGTGGGTGGGTGACGAATTTCTTCGTCATCCGCATCCCAATCCTGCCGGACATAGTTCGGCTAGGACTCTCCTGACAAGGAGAGAGACCTTAACAAGTTCACTATGTCACTGGAGGGCGAGTGCTGAAAGATATCCGCGGAGGTAAACTCCATGATAGGCGCCCATTCGGATTCGATAGGCACGGGCGCAGGCGGTTCGGAGTCCGTGGCTAGGGAAGGATCCGACAGCTTGGCATCACGGCTCTCGTGAAGGGTAAGGTCGATACTCGGCTCGATCTCCGCTGAGGATACGGCCTCCGCGGTGGGGTCTATCCATCCGTCCATGGATGGCATAGCTGGCTCCGAATTGAGGGTGGGAGCGGTTGCCGGCGCGTTCTCCTGAACACTGTCCGATGGCAGAGCTAAATAATGCTCATCGTGACCGTGTAGCGCACTAGACAGGGGCTCGAATCCGTCAAAGATCAAGTCTCCGCGGATATCGGCCGTGTAGTTTAAGCTTTCAAACCTGACCTGGTGGCCAGGGGCGTAACTCTCAATCTGCTCCAGATGGCCAAGCGAGTTGGCCCGCAGTGCGAAGCCGCCGAATACAAAGATCTGTCCGGGGAGAAAAGTCTCACCCTGGACTGCATCGCTATCGATGATTGAGGAGGCCATGAAGCCTAATGAGGACGACACAGCGGAACTCTCAATGAAAGCACCAATGTCGGTGTCAAAACCGGCGGATCTCGGGTAGGGGGTCCCGAACTGTGCGTCTAAGGCGGATGGTAACAGGAGGCAGGGGACATGATGTTTTACCCAGGTTCGGGCCCTCTTGATGGAGGTAAAACCCTACGTCCTGCTTGATTTATTCTTGATAATATGAGTAGTACAAGAGTTGATCTTCCATGAGATCGGAGAGGCTAAACCCTAGAAGCTAGCCTATGGTATGATTGTATGTTGTCCTACAGATTAAAACCCTCCGGTTTATATAGACACCGGAGGGGGCTAGGGTTACACAAGGTCAGTTACAAAGGAGGAGATATACATATCCGTATTTCCTAGCTTGCCTTCCACGCCAAGTAGAGTCCCATCCGAACACAGGACGAAGTATTCAATCTCGTATCTTCATAGTCCAATAGTCCGGTCAAAGGATATAGTCCGGCTGTCCGGAGACCCCCTAATCCAGGACTCCCTCACCAACGCTACCACATCTTCCACACCAAAGCGGGTATAAATGGGCGTTCCGTGAAGGTCATCATCGACGGAGGAAGTTGCCACAATCTGGCAAGTGAAGAGCTATGTTCCAAGCTACAATTGATCAAGATGAAGCATCCTCGTCCCTACAATGTCCAATGGCTTAGCAAGTCTAGCACAATTCAAGTGGAGCACACCGTGCAAGTTTATTTCAAAATCGGCGCCTACGAGGACACCTTGAAGTGTGATGTGGTTGCTATGTCCATGTGCCATCTCCTTTTAGGGAGACCTTGGCAATTTGACCGCGGCGTCATCCATAATGGAAGAACAAACTGCTATAGCTTCAAGATGAAGGGAAAGGAGTACGTGCTATGACCTATGTCACCAAGCCAAGTGATAGCCGACAAGCAAGCGTCCACCCATCATGGAGAGAATAGTGAGAGAGTGAACCACCAAAACAAGAGTGAGCGCTGAGGGAGTCCTGGATTATGGGGTCCTCGGGTGTTCGGGCTGTGTGATATGGGCCGGACTGATGGGCGGTGAAGATATAAGGCAGAAGGCCTTCCCCCGTGTCCGGATGGGATTCTCCTTTGCGTGGATGGCAAGTCTGGCGTCCAGATGTATAGCTTCCTTTCTCTATAAGCCGACTTTGTACAACCCTAGTCCCCTCCGGTGTCTATATAAACTGGAGGGTTTAATCCGTAGAGGCAATCGGAATTCATATAGGCTAGACATCTAGGGTTTAGCTATTACGATCCCGAGGTAGATCAACTCTTGTAAGCCTATACTCATGAAAGTCAATCAAGATGGAGGTAGGGTTTACCTCCATTAAGAGGGCCCGAACCTGGGTAAACATCATGTCCCCTTCGTCTCCTGTTACCCTCGATCCTCAAACGCACAGTTCGGGACCCCCTACCTGAGATCGGCCGGTTTTGACACCGACATTGGTGCTTTCATTCAGAGTTCCTCTGTATCGTCAATGGAAGGATCGATGGATCGCCTTTTCATTAATGACATCAGCACCTCTGGAAGGGCCCTGGCCCCAGGACAGGTCCTCCAGCTTGGCAGCTTCACCATGGGCGCCCGCTTGGCCGTTAAGCCAAAGGCAGCCCCCGCTATCTCCAATCATCACCTCCGCATCAGCCTCGAACAATTCAAGAAGATGGATCCGGCAGATGTCTCGTCCTTGAACGAACTGCTAGATCACATCACCGCCCTAGGAGTCGCAACGGATTATGATCGGATTGGGCTTAAACCCGATTAGAGGGAAATCATGTCCCCGTCGATCACCCATCTGGTAGTGGTCGTGGAGGAGAAAGCCGAGGATACTTCTCCCCCCAAGTTAAGAACAAGCTATGTTCGGATTTCTGAGCCCTGTGTGCTGATACGTCTCCAGCGTATCTATAATTATTGATTATTCCATGCTATTATATTATCTGTTTTGGATGTTTAATGGGATTTAATATGCTCTTTTATATTATTTTTGGGACTAACCTATTAACCGGAGGCCCAGTGCTAGTTTCTATCTTTTCTTCCTATTTTAGAGTTTCGTAGAAAAGGAATACCAAACGGAATCCAAACGGAATGAAACCTTCGCGATGATCTTTCTTGGACCGAAAGCAAACCAGAAGACTTGGAGTTGAAGTCTGGGACTCCATGAGGCGGCCACGAGGCAGGAGGGCGCGCCCATGGAGGTAGGCACGCCCTCACCCTCATGGGCCCCACGAAGCTCCACCAATGTACTTCTTCCGCCTATATATACTCTTGTACACTAGATCGATAGCACAGAGCCATGAAACCACTTTTCCACCGCCGCAACCTTTTGTACCCATGGGATCCCATCTTGGGGCCTTTTCCGGCGATTTGACAGAGGGGGAATTGATCACGGAGGGCTTCTACATCAACACCATAGCTTCTCCGATGAAGCGTGAGTAGTTTACCACAGAGCTTCGGGTCCAAAGTTATTAGCTAGATGGCTTCTTCTCTCTCTCTTTGATTCTCAATACAAAGTTCTCCTCGATGTTCTTGGAGATCTATTCGATGTAATAATATTTTGCGGTGTGTTTGCCGAGATTCGATGAATTGTGGGTTTGTGAACAAGATTATCTATGAATATTATTTAGTTCTTCTCTAAATTCTTATATGCATGATTTGAGATCTTTGCAAGTCTCTTCGAATTATCGATTTAGTTTGGCCTACTAGATTGATCTTTCTTGCAATGGGAGAAGTGCTTAGCTTTGGGTTCAATCTTGCGGTGTCCTTTCCCAGTGACAGTAGGGGCAACAACGCACGTATTGTATTGTTGCCATCGAGGATACAAAGATGGGGTTTATATCATATTGCTTGAGTTTATCCCTCTACATCATGTCATCTTGCTTAAAGCATTACTCTGTTCTTATGAACTTAATACTCTAGATGCATGCTGTATAGCGGTTGATGTGTGGAGTAATAGTAGTAGATGCAGAATCGTTTCGATCTACTTGACACGGACATGATGCCTATATTCATGATCATTGCCCTGGATATCTTCATAACTATGCACTTTTCTATCAATTGCTCGGCAGTAATTTGTTCACCCACCGTAATACATGCTATCTTGAGAGAAGCCACTAGTGAAACCTATGGACCCCGGGTCTCTTTCTTATTATATTGCATCTCTTTTATTTACATCGCATCTCGTTTACTATTTTGCAATATTTACTTTCCCATCTATACAACAAAAATACCAAAAATATTTACTTTACTATCTTTATCAGACTCACTTTTTCGAGTGACCGTGAAGGGATTGACAACCCCTTTATCGCGTTGGTTGCGAGGTTCTTGATTGTTTGTGCAGGTACTAGGTGACTTGTGTGTTGTCTCCTACTAGATTGATACCTTGGTTCTCAAAAACTGAGGGAAATACTTACGCTACTTTGCTGCATCACCCTTTCCTCTTCAAGGGAAAACCAGCGCATGCTCAAGAGGTTGGATGTGCTGGATACCCATCTTCGAGAAAAGACTGTATGTCCTTCGAACATGGAATCAGGCGTCAAGCCTGAAAGTCTCCAGGACCCTTCGGATCCTGGACTAGTGACCTCGGAGATTCTTCAAGCTCCAGATCCAATGGCGGGTCAGGGTTCGGATTTTAACCAGCCCACCCACCACAAGAAATATTCCCAAGCAATTCAGGTCCTCCAGACGTATGTGACCTAATGTACGTAGGACAACAACCTCAGGAAATGGCCATCACTTCTGGGCCAGGTTCCTCCTTGTTAAAAACAAGATTAAAGATTGCTACGACGATGATGCGGTTTCAGTTTTTTGCCGCAACTATATGGACAAGGGAATCCTCAATGCCCTCAACCGCCGCCGCATACTGCACTTTGTAGATTTGGCACACATAGTACAGAAGTACTACACAATGGAAAGCGCTTGGAAAGCCCAGACAACCCGATGGGATCCTCCTGCCTTTAAGCAGCCCACCGGACGGGCTAAAAGGATGCACCCTTATGGGCCACCCAATCATCACCTCATTGACAAGAGAATCAAATCCTTCACAGGACACGGAACTGTCCTTGATGAACTACTCGACAAGCCCTGTCAGATACACACTACGCCGAATACTGAACCAACACATCACCTTCGGGCATGTTGGGTGCTCCGGCAAGTGGCTAAGAGCGGTGAGGCCATCCTCACCAACATCACCCCGGAGACGCACTCTTCGGAAGACGCCGATCTCAATGTCTTTACAGTCTTCGAGACCTTTTCTTCAAACAAGTGGCACAAGAGGGCGCTCTGCAACCTCGCTGAAGTCAACCAAGTAGCCACAATAAATCCTTGGAACGATGCGGCAATAAATTTTACCGCTGATGATGAACCAAGGGCCAGATCAGTCCGAGCACATGCCACCTTGGTCTTAAACCCAATTGTGGATGTTTTTAGCCTCACTAAGGTGCTCATGGATGGCGGCATCGGACTAAACCTCATCTACGAGGACACGCCCAATAAAATGCTAATGGACAAGAGTTGCATCGAGCAAAGTCGTACCACCGTTCGAGGCATTATCCCCAGTCAAGAAGCACGATGCTCTGGGAAAATCAAACTTGATGTAGTATTCGACACACTGGAGAACTACAGGTCCGAAGAGTTACTCTTCCACGTGGCACCTTTCAACATTGGATATCATGCCCTGTTGGGGCGTGATGCCTTCACACGCTTTCAAGCAATACCCCATTACAGGTACATGAAGCTCAAAATGCCAGGGCCCAACAGAGTTATCACCATTACCAGTGATCCGAACATAGTACTCTGCACCGAAAACGAAACTGCATCCTTGGCCGTCGAGGCACTATTTGAGGCCCTCGCGGCCGAGGAGCTAGCCACTCTACGGTCCATAGTGGACAAGGATGATGTAATCCTTGATAAGAGGCCCAAGTCCACTTCTTTCAAACCAGCAGACAAAATAGTTAAATTTCAAGTGCACCTGACGGATCCTAACAAAACAGCCTCCATCGGAGCACATCTGGATCTGATGGTCGACGTCGCCTTGCGAGCATTCCTGCGCGAAAATTGGGACATCTTTTCCTGGCATCCTTCGGATATGCCAGGAATCCCACAAAGACTGGCCTAACACAACCTCAACATAATAAAGGGGTTCAAACTAGTCAAGCAAACACTGTGACGATTTTCCGAACCCAAACGACAATCTATGGGGGAGGAGCTAGCCAAGCTACTTAAAGCCGGGTTCATTAGAGAGATCAAACACCCAGACTGGCTGGCAAACCTGGTCATGGTGCCAAAGAAGGATAAATCCTGGCGCCTTTGTGTCGATTTCAAGGACCTCAATAAGGCTTGCCCTAAGGACCCCTTCCCACTGCCGTACATTGGCCAAATCATTGACGCAACTGAAGGACACCACTCATTGTGTTTCCTCGATGCATACTCTGGATACCATCAAATTAAGATGGAGGAGTCCGACTAGGCTGCAACAACATTCATTACCCCCTATGGGCCTTTCTGCTTCAACACTATGCCTTTTGGGCTCAAAAACGCTGGTGCCACTTACCAATGCATGATTCAAACATGTCTGGAATTTTTTTTGGCAAGACAGTGGAAGCATACGTGCATGATGCCATCATCAAGACTAAACATGTCGAGTCATTGGTGGACGATCTATGACTCACATTTGACAACCTCCAAACATATGGCATACGGCTCAATCCGAAAAAATGTGTCTTCGGCGCCCCGGTCGCAAAACTATTCGGGTTCATCGTTTGCAATAGAGGAATTGAAGCGAACCCATCAAAAATCCAAGCCTTGTCACAATCGGCAATGCCAACAAACTTAAAGCAAGTCCAAAAATTAGCGGGGTGCGTGGCAGCGCTGAGCCGCTTTATCTCCAGGTTGGGAGAAAAGGCGCTACCGCTTTATCAACTACTCCGACACACCGGCCACTTCGAGTGGACGGACGCGGCTACAGCCGGTTGGGAAGAAATAAAAGCTTTGTTAGAAAGCAACCCAATCCTCGCCGCACCAAGTGTTGGCGAACCCATGTTGCTCTACATATCTGTGACTCACCAGGTAGTGAGTGCGGTACTTGTTGTCGAACGAAAGGAGGAGGGACATAAATTCCCTCTCCAAAAACCAGTGTACTATGTATCGACGGTTCTAACACCATGCAAATCACGATACCCACACTATCAAAAGATAGCGTATGCAGTCTTCATGGCATCCCGGAAGCTTCGACACTACTTTCAAGAGTGTTCGATCACGGTGGCTTCCGAAGTTCCACTTAATGACATCATAAACAATCGGGATGCCACCGGCCGCATTGCCAAATGGGCAATCAAGCTCTTGCCATTTGAAATAGCATACAAGCCACGCCGAGCTATTAAATCTCAGGTGCTGGCCGACTTTATCGCTGAATGGACAGAAGCCGAGCTCCCTAAAGAGTACATCACATAGTCTAACTGGGTGATGTACTTCGACGACTCTAAAATGTTAGCCGGATTGGGGCTCGGTGTCATCCTAACATCCCCTACAGGGGATACAGTCTGTTATGTGTTACAAATTGCTACCTCTTGAGCACTGCGTTGGTTTTCCCTTGAAGAGGAAAGGGTGGTGCAGTATAGCAGCGTAAGTATTTCCCTCAGCTTTTGAGAACCAAGGTATCAATCCAGTAGGAGACCACGTGCGAGTCACCTCGTACCTACACACACAAATAAGAACCTCGCAACCAACGTGATAAAGGGGTTGTCAATCCCTTCATGGCCAAAGAAAGTTATCCCTACAAAATCATATAGTCTGGCTATGCTCTATCTTCATCACACAAAATATTAAATCATGCACAACCCCGATGACAAGCCAAGCAATTGTTTCATACTTTTGATGTTCTCAAACTTTTTCAATCTTCACGCAATATACGAGCGTGAGCCATGGATATAGCACTATGGTGGAATAGAATGCTGGTTGTGGAGAAGACAAAAAAGGAGAAGATAGTCTCACATCAACTAGGCGTATCAACGGGCTATGGAGATGCCCATCAATAGATATCAATGTGAGTGAGTAGGGATTGCCATGCAACGGATGCACTAGAGCTATAAGTGTATGCAAGCTCAACAAAAGAAACTAAGTGGGTGTGCATCCAACTTGCTTGCTCACGAAGACCTAGGGCAATTTGAGGAAGCCCATCATTGGAATATACAAGCCAAGTTCTATAATGTAAAATCCCCACTAGTTTATGAAAGTGACCACATAGGAGACTCTCTATCATGAAGATCATGGTGCTACTTTGAAGCACAAGTGTGGAAAAAGGATAACAACATTGTCCCTTCTCTCTTTTTCTCTCATTTTCAAATTTTGGGCCTTTTTTTCACCCGGAGTCTCATCCCGACTTGTGGGGGAATCATAGTCTCCATCATCCTTTCCTCACTGGGACAATGTTCTAATAATGATGATCATCACACTTCTTTTTTACTTACAACTCAAGAATTACAAATCAATACTTAGAACAAAATACGACTCTATGTGAATGCCTCCGGCGGTGTACCGGGATATGCAATGAATCAAGAGTGACATGTATGAAAGAATTATGAACGTGGCTTTGCCACAAATATGATGTCAACTACATGATCATGCAAAGAAATATGACAATGATGAAGCGTGTCATAGCAAACAGAATGGTGGAAAGTTGCATGGCAATATATCTCGGAATGGCTATGGAAATGCCATAATAGGTTGGTATGGTGGCTGTTTTGAGGAAGGTATTTGGTGGGTTTATGGTACCGGCGAAAGTTGCGCGGTACTAGAGAGGCTAGCAAATGTGGAAGGGTGAGGGTGCGTATAATCCATGGACTCAACATTAGTGATAAAGAACTCACATAGTTATTGCAAAAATCTATTAGTTATCAAAAAAAAGTACTACACGCATGCTCCTAGGGGGATAGATTGGTAGGAAAAGACCATCGCTCGTCCCCGACCGCCACTCATAAGGAGGGCAATAAATAAATAAATCATGCTTTGACTTCATCACACAACGGTTCACCATACGTGCGTGCTATGGGAATCACAAACTTCAACAGAAGTATTTCTCAAATTCACAACTACTCAACTAGCATGACTCTAATATTACCATCTCCATATCTCAAAACAATCATCAAGTATCAAACTTCTCTTAGTATTCAATGCACTCAGATGAAAGTTTTTATTATTGACATGTTGTTCTAAAGGAATCTCAAAATAATATAAGTGAAGCATGAGAGATCAATTATTTCTATAAAATAGAACCACCACCGTGCTCTAAAAGATATAAGTGAAGCACTAGAGCAAAAACTATATAGCTCAAAAGATATAAGTGAAGCACATAGAGTATTCTAATATATTCCAATTCATGTGTGTCTCTCTCAAAAGGTGTGTACAGCAAGGATGATTGTGGTAAACTAAAGAGCAAAGACTCAAGTCATACAAGATGCTCCAAGCAAAACACATATCATGTGGTGAATAAAAATATAGCTCCAAGTAAAGTTACCCATAGACGAAGACAAAAGAGGGGATGCCTTCTGGGGCATCCCCAAGCTTAGGCTTTTTGGTGTCCTTGTATTTTACCTTGGGGTTCCATGGGCATCCCCAAGCTTAGGCTATTTCCACTCCTTGTTCCATAATCCATCAAATCTTTACCCAAAACTTGAAAACTTCACAACACAAAACTTAAATAGAAAATCTCGTGAGCTCCGTTAGCGAAAGAAAACAAAACACCACTTCAAGGTACTGTAATGAACTCATTCTTTATTTATATTGGTGGTAAATCTACTGTATTCCAACTTCTCTATGGTTTATAAACTCTTTTACTAGCCATAGATCCATCAAAATAAGCAAACAACACACGAGAATCTGTCAAAAACAGAACAGTCTGTAGTAATCTGTAGCTAACGCAAACTTCTGGAACCTCAAAAATTCTAAAATAAATTTCTTGACGTTAGGAATTTATCTATTAATCATCTGCAAAAAGAATTAACTAAATAGCACTCTCCAATAAAAATGGCAGCAATTCTCTTGAGCGCTAAAGTTTCTGTTTTTTACAGCAAGATCAAAAAGACTTTCCCCAAGTCTTCCCAACGGTTCTACTTGGCACAAAAACTAATTAAACACAAAAAACATAACCAAAACATACGCCAGATAAATTATTTATTACTAAACAGGAGCAAAAAGCAAGAATAAAAATAAAATTGGGTTGCCTTCCAACAAGCGCTATCGTTTAACGCCCCTAGCTAGGCATACAAGCGAAGATAGATCTAGGTATTGCCATCTTTGGTAGGCAATCCATAAGTGGCTCCCATAATAGATTCATATGGTAATTTAACTTTCTTTCTAGGGAAGTGTTCCATGCCTTTCCTTAACGAAAATTGGAATTTGATATTCCCTTCCTTCATATCAATAATTGCACCAATCGTTCTAAGGAAAGGTCTACCAAGAATAATAGGACATGAAGGATTGCAATCTATATCAAGAACAATCAAATCTACGGGCACATAATTCCTATTTTCAACAATAATAACATCATTAATCTTTCCCATAGGTTTCTTAATAGTGGAATCCGCAAGGTGCAAGTTTAGAGAACAATCATCAATTCCACGGAAACCTAGCAAATCACACAAAGTTTTTGGAATCGTGGAAACACTAGCACCCAAATCACACAAATCATAGCACTCATGATCTTTAATTTTTATTTTAATAGTAGGTTCCCACTCATCATAAAGCTTTCTAGGGATAGAAACTTCCAACCCAAGTTTTTCTTCATAAGATTGCATCAAAGCATCAACAATATGTTTAGTAAAAGCTTTATTTTGACTATAAGCATGAGGAGAATTTAGCACGGATTGCAACAAGGAAATACAATCTATCAAAGAGCAATTATCATAATTAAATTCCTTGAAATCCAAGATAGTGGGTTCATTGCTATTTAAAGTTTTGACCTCTTCAATCCCACTTTTAACAATTTTTGCATCAAGATCTAAGGACTCCGAATTTTTGGGACGCCTTCTAACTAAAGTTGACTCATCTCCAGTCCCATAATTATCAAGATTCATATTGCAAAACAAAGTTTTAATAGGGGACACATCAATCACTTTTAGATCTTCATACTTATTATCATGAAAACTAGAAGAATACGCTTTCACAAAGCAATCTTTTTTAGCACGCATCCTAGCGGTTCTTTCTTTGCACTCATCAATGGAAATTCTCATGGCTTTGAGAGACTCACTGATATCATGCTTAGGTGGAATAGATCTAAGTTTCAAAGAATCAACATCAAGAGAAATTCTATCCACATTCCTAGCCAACTCATCAATCTTAAGCAACTTTTCTTCAATCAAAGCATTAAAACTCTTTTGTGACTAATAAATTCTTTAATATTAGAATCAAAATCAGAGGGCATCTTATTATAATTTCCATAAGAATTGTTGTAGGAATTACCATAATTATTAGAGGAATTACTAGGAAACGGCCTAGGATTAAAATTACCTCTATACGCGTTATTACCAAAATTGTTCCTACCAACAAAATTCACATCCATAGATTCATTATTATTCTCAATCAAAGTAGACAAAGGCATATCACTAGGATTAGTAGGAGCACCCTTATTAGCAAACAATTTCATATGTTCATCCATCTTTCCACTCAAAACATTAATCTCTTCAATTGCATGCACATTTTTACTAGTAGATCTTTCAGTGTGCCATTGACAATAATTAACCATAATATTATCTAGGAGTTTGGTAGCTTCTCCTAAAGTGATTTCCATAAAAGTGCCTGCCGCGGCCGAATCTAAAAATTTCTAGAAGCAAAGTTCAATCCGGCATATTTTTTTGTATAATCATCCAAAGATTCAAACCATGTGTAGGGCAATTACATATCATTAATTTCATCCTCTCCCAAGATTATGCAACATGTTCATGATCAAGTTGCTTAAAATTCATAATATCGTTTCTAAGAGAGATGATCTTAGCGGGAGGAAAATACTTATAGATAAAAGCATCTTTGCACTTA
The DNA here is from genome assembly GCF_018294505.1 of Triticum aestivum. Classification (NCBI taxonomy): domain Eukaryota; kingdom Viridiplantae; phylum Streptophyta; class Magnoliopsida; order Poales; family Poaceae; genus Triticum; species Triticum aestivum. The sequence goes on along the minus strand of NC_057806.1, from coordinate 232,009,663 downwards.
TTCCATGAATCAATACTATTTTTAGGCAAAGATGAAAACCAAGCTTTAGCACGATCTCTAAGCCAAAACAGAAATAGCTTAAGCTTAACAATATAATTATCCACATCTTTCTTCTTTTGCATATCACACAAATCAACAAAGTTATTTAGATGGGTAGCGACATCTTCACTAGGAAAGCCAGAAAACGGACCTTTCATGACAAGATTCAGCAAAGCAGTATTAATTTCACAAGATTTAGCATCAGTAAGAGGAGCAATCGGAGTGCTAATAAAATCATTATTGTTGGTATTGGCAAAGTCACACAATTTAGTATTATCTTGATCCATCATGACAATAAAGCAATCCAACACACAAGCAAACAAGAAACGGGCAAAAGAGGCAAATTGAGAAAGAGAAGGGGAACGGAAAAGAGAGGGCGAATAAAACGACAAGGGTGAAGTGGGGGAGAGGAAAACGAGAGGCAAATGGCAAATAATGTAACGCAAAGGATAAGAGTTGTGATGTGTACTTGGTATGTCTTGACTTGGCGTAGATCTCCCCGGCAACGGTGCCAGAAATCCTTCTTGCTACCTCTTGAGCACTGCGTTGGTTTTCCCTTGAAGAGGAAAGGGTGGTGCAGTAAAGCAGCATAAGTATTTCACTCCGTTTTTGAGAACCAAGGTATCAAACCAGTAGGAGACCACACGCGAGTCACCTCGTACCTACACACACAAATAAGAACCTCGCACCAACGTGATAAAGGGGTTGTCAATCCCTTCACGGCCACTTGCAAGAGTGAGATCTGATAGAGATGATAATAATAAGATAAACATTTTTGGTATTTTTATGATATAGATTGAAAGTAAATAAAGCAAAATAAACGGCGCCAGAAATAGCTTGTTGACGGGAGATTAATATGATGGAAAATAGACCCGGGGGCCATAGGTTTCACTAGTGGCTTCTCTCAAGATAGCATAAGTATTATGGTGGGTGAACAAATTACTGTCGAGCAATTGATAGAAAAGCGAATAATTATGAGAATATCTAGGCATGATCATGTATATAGGCATCACGTCCATGACAAGTAGACCGACTCCTGCCTGCATCTACTACTATTACTCCACACATCGACCGCTATCCAACATGCATCTAGAGTATTAAGTTCATAAGAATAGAGTAACACCTTAAGCAAGATGACATGATGTAGAGGGATAAACTCATGCAATATGATATAAACCCCATCTTTTTATCCTCGATGGCAACAATACAATATGTGTCGTTTCCCTTTCTGTCACTGGGATTGAGCACCGCAAGATTGAACCCAAAGCTAAGCACTTCTCCCATTGCAAGAAAGATCAATCTAGTAGGCCAAACCAAACTGATATTCGAAGAGACTTGCAAAGATAAACCAATCATACATAAAAGAATTCAGAGAAGATTCTAATATTGTTCATAGATAGACTTGATCATAAACCCACAATCCATCGGATGTCGATAAACACACCGCAAAAGAAGATTACATCGAATAGATCTCCAAGAGAATCGAGGAGAACTTTGTATTGAGATCCAAAGAGAGAGAAGAAGCCATCTAGCTACTAGCTATGGACCCGAAGGTCTGAAGTAAACTACTCACACATCACCGGAGGGGCCATGGAGTTGATGTAGAGGCCCTCCGTGATCAATGCCCCCTCCGACGGAGCTCCGAAAAAGGCCCCAAGATGGGATCTCTTGGGTACAAAAGGTTGCGGCGGTGGAATTAGGTTTTCATGGTGCTCCTAGATGTTTGGGGGGTACGTGGATATATATAGGAGGAAGAAGTATGTCGGTGGAGCAACGAGGGGCCCACGAGGGTGGAGGGCACGCCCAGGGGGGGGGGGGTGTGGGCGCGCCCCCTGCCTCGTGGCCGCCTCGTTGATTGCTTGACGTCCACTCCAAGTCTCCTGGATCATGTTTGTTCCAAAAATAATGCTCCCGAAGGTTTAATTCTGTTTGGACTCCGTTTGATATTCCTTTTCGGCGAAACTCTAAAATAGGCAAAAAAACTGCAATTTGGGCTGGGCCTCCGGTTAATAGGTTAGTCCCAAAAATAGTATAAAAGTGTAAAAGTAAGCCCATTAACATCCAACATAGATAATATAATAGCATGAAGAAATCAAAAATTATAGATACGTTGGAGACGTATCACAAATCATGTATACGGACTCCAACAATGCGGCCGAATATGAGGCACTATTGCATGGTCTCCGAATGGCTATTTCTATGGATATACAATGCCTCGAGGTGCGTGGGGACTCGAACCTCGCAATATCCAAAATAAATGGAGATTTCGATGCAAAATATCCAAAGATGGCAGCATACCGCAACGCTGTACTCAAAATATCAGCTCGGTTCGAGGGACTCGAGTTTAATCATGTTGCTCGAGACAGTAATCAGGCAGCAGATATCCTTGCTCGAATGGGCGCTAAATGCGACTCCGTCCCACCTAACACCTTCGTGGAAAGGCTCTACAAGCCATCCGTGGTATGGCAGGACGGAAGCGGTAATACCAGTCCGGAGCTGATCATACCCTCAGATACCGAACACAATCCTGATATAATCGGGGGCTCGGACACTGAAATGACACCTTCTGCCCATGAAATCATGGCTGTCATTGCTCCATGGACTGAATGCTTCCTAGCCTACCTTAATAGGCGGGAGCTCCCTGATGACCAGAATGAGGCCCGTCGCATAGTCCGACGCTCGAAACCTACAAAGTTCATGCAGGAGAACTCTACAAGAAAAGTACTACTGGAGTTCTACAAAGATGTATCTCTAAAGAGGAGGGGCGGCAGCTCTTGGCTGAAATACATGCTAGTCTCGGTGGCCACCACGCCGCAGCTCGGGCCCTCATAAGTAAGGCCTTCCGTAGAGGTTTCTTTTGGCCCACGGCCCAAGCAGATGCACATGCCCTTGTACAATGCTGTGTCGGGTGCCAGCTGTTCGCCAACCAAAGTCATATGCTGCCCACTACCCTAAAAACAATCCCCATTACTTGGCCTTTCACGGTCTGGGGGCTCGATATGGCCGGACCCCTTAAAGGGGGAAGCCACAAGAAGAAATATTTGCTGGTTATGGTGGATAAATTCACTAAGTGGATAGAGGCCAAACCAGTCAAAACAACTGAAGCTGGGTCGGTGATCGACTTCATATCCGGTGTTGTACACCGTTACGGTGTCCTGCACAACATTATTACTAATAATGGCTCCAACTTCACAACCGATGAGGTGAAAAACTGGTGTGCTAACCTGGGCATTAAGCTTGATTACGCCTCCGTATATCACCCTCAAACAAATGGTCAGATCAAATGGGCTAATAGTCTGATAATGAGCGGCATTAAACCCAGACTAGTGCGATCCCTACGGGAGTCAGATAAACACTGGGTCGAGGAACTTGATTCCGTACTCCGGGGACTACGGACAACGCCCAATCGCACGACCAGATACACACCCTTCTTCATGGTGTATGGCGTAGAGGCTATCTTGCCCTGTGACATTATTCATGACTCACCTCGAGTGCGCATGTATGAAGAGAGAGAAGCCGAGCTTTATCGGCAGGACGACCTAGATGGCCTGGAGGAGGAGAGGGGAGGCCGACCGGCCCTAGGCGGCGCGCCAAGTGGGGGGAGTCCCACTAGGACTCTTAGTCCTAGTCGGCTCTCCCCTTCCTTCCAACGGAGAGGGGGGAGGGGAAAGAGGTGGAGAGGAAGAAGGAGGGGGTTCACCCGTTGTCCAATTCGGACTGCTAGGTGGGGGGCGCCAACTCCTGTGGCCTGCCTCCTCCTCTCCACTATAGCCCATGAGGCCCAGTAACTTTCCCGGGGGGTTCTGGTAACCTCCCGGTACTCCGAAGAATCCCTGAACCTCTTTGGAACCATTCTGAAGTCCCTATATAACCATCCAACATATGAATCTTTACCTCTCAACCATTTCGAGACTCCTCGTCATGTCCCTGATCTCATCCGGGACTTTGAACAAACTTTGGTCACCAAAACACAAAACTCATAATACAAATCATCATCGAACGTTAAGCGTGCGAACCCTACGGGTTCGAGAACTATGTAGACATGACCGAGACATATCTCCGGTCAATAACCAATAGCGGAACCTGGATGCTCATCTTGGTTCCTACATATTCTATGAACATCTTTATCAGTCAAACCGTAATAACAACATACGTTATTTCCTTTGTCATCGGTATGTTACTTGCCCGAGATTCGATCATTGATATCATCATACCTAGTTCAATCTCGTTACTGGCAAAGTCTCTTTACTCGGTTTGTAATACATCATCCCGCAACTAACTCATTAGTCACATTGCTTGCAAGGCTTATAGTGATGTGCATTAGCGAGAGGGCCCAGAGATACCTCTCCGATGCTCGGAGTGACAAATCCTAATCTTGATCTATGCCAATCCAACAAACACCTTCAGAGACACCTGTAGAGCATCTTTATAATCACCCAGTTACATTGTGACGTTTGATAGCACACAAGGTGTTCCTCCGGTATTCGGGAGTTGCATAATCTCATAGTCAGAGTAATATGTATAAGTCATGAAGAAAGCAATAGCAATAGAACATGACGATCATTATGCTAAGCTAACGGATGGGTCTTGTCCATCACATCATTCTCTAATGATGTGATCTCATTCATCAAATGACAACACATGTCTATGGTCAGGAAACTTAACCATCTTTGATCAATGAGCTAGTCAAGTAGAAGCATACTAGGGACTCTCTATTTTGTTTATGTATTCACACATGCACTAAGTTTCCGGTTAATACAATTCTAGCATGAATAATAAACATTTATCATGATATAAGGAAATATAAATAACAACTTTATTATTGCCTCTAGGGCATATTTCCTTCACTTCGGGTGCAAGGAAGATTATATCAGGAAAAAATCATGTTAAAATCTCAGCGCAATCAGAGTTAGGGATCTCCGAGAATATAAACGGTTTTCGGCCAAAAAACAGGAACGCGAAACAGAAGAGAACTGAGAGGGAGATTCAATCTTGGAGGGGCTCCCGCCCCTCCACCGCCATGGAGGCCATGGACCAGAGGGTGAACTCTCCTCCCATCTAGGGGGAGGCCAAGGAAGAGGAAGAAGGAGGGGGGCTCTCTCCCCCTCTCTCCCGGTGGCGCCGGAACGCCGCCGGGGCTAGGATCATGACGACGATCTACATCAACAATCTTGCTACCGTCAACACCAACTTTCTCCCCCTCTATGCAGCGGTGTAACTCCCTTCTCCAAGTTGTAATCTCTACTTAAACATGGTGCTCAACTTCATATATTATTTCCCAATGATATTTGGCTATCCTATGATGTTTGAGTAGACCCATTTTGTCTTGTGGGTTAATCGTGATCTTGGTTGGTATGATTGTATATTTTATTTATGGTGCTGTCCTACGATGCCCTCCGTCTCGTGCAAACGTGACGGGTCCCTGCTGTATGGCGTTGCAACATGTTCATGATTCGCTTATGGTGGGTTGCGAGAGTGACAAAAGCTTAAACCCGAGTAGGTGGGTTGTTGCATATAGGATAAAGAGGACTGGATACATAATGCTATGGTTGGGTTTCATGACCTTAATGCTATTTAGTAGTTGCGGATTCTTGCTAGAGTTCCAATCATAAGTGCATATGATCCAAGTAGAGAAGGTATGTTACCTCATGCCTCTCCCTCATGTAAAATTACAAGAATGATTACCGGTACTTGTTATCGATTGCCTAGGGACAAATGACTTTCTTGTTGACAAAAGCTATCCACTTTTATTACCTTGCAATATATTCGTAGTTTTATTCTCGCAAAGTACTCATAGTTTTATTCTTGCAAAATAGTTCCATACTTGTTTTCGGTAAAGCAAACGTCAAGTGTGCGTAGAGTTGTATCAATGGTCGATAGAACTTGAGGGAATATTTGTTCTACCTTTAGCTCCTCGTTGGGTTCGACACTCTTATTTATCAAATAAGGCTACAAATGATCCCCTATACTTGTGGGTTATCAAGACCTTTTTCAGGCGCCGTTGCCGGGGAGCAATAGCGTGGGGTGAATATTCTCGTTTGTGCTTGTTTGCTTTATCACTAAGTAGTTTTTATTTCTTGTTCTAAGTTGTTCTCTATCTTTAGTTATGGATATGGAACACGAAACAACAACAAAATTAGTGGTACTTGCTACTCATGGAGATGGGGAACCTCCTTAAACCCTCGATGCTCATTATGTGAAAAATATTATGCACTACTTTGATAATCCTGAGAAAACCCCATTCAACCTGATAATGGGAGTAACATTGGATCAACGTGAATACTTTAGAGATTATCGCTTGACACAAAAAGGGAAACTATTATGGGATCAAATTCATATGTTGCATTGGTATGCTCTGGAGCTATGCTTAAGAGATGATTATACTTGTTGCTCTAGGGATGAAGGCTCCACACCTTCCTTTTTCATGTAAATTTAATAAAAATGAAACCTTGGATTCTTATGCTAAGTATATATGATTACTATGATGTGGAGCAAATAGAAGAATTTGTTGCTTTTAGGAGTGCTTATGAAATTGAATCTTTGTTTAAAAAGTTTGAAGATTATGATGATTCAGTTCATAGACCTGAAATTTTTTCTATCCTTAAATATTGCTACGATAATTATAAATGCAATTACGATATTGATGTATTTATTGAGAATGTCTCCGCTGTCCAAGAAGAGACTAATATTTTGCAGGAGTCTATGGAGAAAGAAATTGATGAAACTATGAGCTCATTGGATGAAAAAGATGACGAGGAGAGCGAAGAACAAAAGGAGGAAGAGCGGATTAGCTACCCGTGCCCACCTTCTAATGAGAGTAACTCTCCAACTCATACATTGTTTAATGTCCCTTCGTTCTTACCAAAGGATGAATGTTATGATAATTGCTATGATCCTGTTGATTCTTTTGAAATATCCCTTTTTGATGAACTTGATTCTTGCTATGCTTGTGGCCATGATGCCAATATGAATTATGCTTATGCAGATGAACTTTCTATTATTCCTTATGTTAAGAATGAAATTGTTGCTATTGCGCCCATGCATGATAGTCCTATTATCATTTTGAATTCTCCAAACTACACTATATCGGAGAAGTTTGCTCTTATTAAGGATTACATTGATGGGTTGCCTTTTACCGTTGCACATGATGATTTTGATGAATATAATATGCATGTGATTTCTGCTCCTACTTGCAATTATTATGAGAGAGGAACGACATCTCCGCCTTTCTATGTTTCTAACACGATAAAATCGTAAGAAACTTCTTATGCTATGTATTGGCCTTTACTTGAGGTGCATGAATTGTTCTTTTATGACATGGCGATGCATAGCAAGAGAGTTAGACTTAGTCATTGCATGATATATGTTGCTTCGTTCTCACTACTAAATGTAAAATCATTGTTAATTAAAATTTCCTTTGATATACCTTGTGATCTGGGTGGATCCATTACTTGAGCACTTTATGCCTAGCTTAATGGCTTTAAAGAAAGCGCTGGCAGGGAGACAACCCGGAAGTTTTAGAGAGTCATTTATTTTTTGAGTGCTTTTATAAAGTTTAAAAACAAAAAAATATAGAGGGGAAGTTAAAACTTTTCGACAAAAGAGAAGCGATTGAAAGGTGATGCATTGGAGAAGTGAGGGTCGACCTTGAACACTCGTGTTCATGCTCATGGAAACAATGTAGAATTTTTCATGAAGATTCTCACAAAAATAATTATCCCCTTGCACAAATCCATTGTATTATAAAAGTAATGTGCCAATATTTGCCTTTAGAATGATTAGATTGCTTGTTGGTATGTGCAGTGCAGGAACAGAAACTTTGGCTGTAGTGCGTGAATTTTCATTTTTACTGAAACGTTGAAAGTTTCTGAATCTTTTTGCACAATCTTGATATACAGATTGTTTATTTTGTCCTAACTTTTCAGAATTTGTGGAGTACCAAAAGTATGGTAGATGTTCACATTGCTACAGACTTTCCTGTTTAAGACAAATTCTGTTTTTTGATGCATTGTTTTGCTTGTTTGGATGAAACTATCGATTCTATCGGTGGTATAAGCCATGGAAAAGTTATATTACAGTAGCTACAATGCAAAAAGAAAATATGAATTGGTTTGCAACAGTACTTTGAGTAGTGATTTGCTTTATTATACTAACGGATCTTACCAAGCTTTGTGTTGAGTTTTGTGTGGATGAAGTGATCAAAGATCAAGGAGGTCTCGATATGAGGAGAAGGAGGAGAGGCAAGAGCTCAATCTTGGGGATGCCCAAGGCACCCCAAGTAAATATTCAAGGAGACTTAAGCGTCTAAGCTTGGGGATGCCCCGGAAAGCATCCCATCTTTCTTCAACAAGTATCAGTATGTTTTCGTTCTCGTTTTGTTCATGTGATATGTGTGAATCTTGGAGCGTCTTTTGTGTTTATTTTTCATTTTTATGCACCATGCTGGTATGAGATAGTCCATGGTTGATTTATAGAATGCTCATTGCACTTCACTTATATCTTTTGAGTGTGGCTTATAGAATGCTTCATGTGCTTCACTTATATCATTTGAAGTTTGGATTGCCTGTTTCTCTTCACATAGCAAACCGTTATTTGAAGAATGCTCTTTTGCTTCACTTTTATTTTGTTAGAGCATGGTATTTTGTAGAAATATTTAAACTCTCTTGCTTCAGTTATATCTATTTAGAGAGTCAAAGGAATTGGTAAATTGCATGGTTAGTCATAAAATCCTACATAAAACTTATGGATAACTGAATATGATATGTTTGATTCCTTGCAATAGTTTTGTGATATAGAGATGGAATATGTGGGAGGTACTAGTAAACAGTTGTGGTTAGTAAGAATATTGGTGTTAAGGTTTGTTATTCCCGAAGCATGCACGTATAGTCTCTCGTTATGCTATGAAGTTGGAGCATGGTTTATTATTGATTGTATTCCTTATGAGTGGCGGTCAGGGATGAGCGATGGTCTTTTCCTACCAATCTATCCCCTAGGGCCATGCGTAGTAGTAATTTGCTTCGAGGGCTAATAAACTTCTGCAATAAGTATATGAGTTCTTTATGACTAATGTGAGTCCATGTATTATAGCACTCTTACCTATTCACAATTTGTTGGCCTCTACGGTACCGTGCATTGCCATTTCTCACCTCGAGATTTGGTGCAAACTTCGCCGGTGCATCCAAACCCCGTGATATGATACGCTCTATCACACATAGGCCTTATTATATCTTCCTCAAAACAGCCACTATACCTACCTATTATGGCTTTCCATAGCCATTCCGAGATATGTTGCCATGCAACTTTCACCGCCTCTGTTTTGATGACTTGAACATTCATTGTCATATTGCTTTGCATGATCGTAAGATAGCTAGCATGATATTTCCATGGCTTGTCTGTTTTTGATATCGTTCTTATGCTAGATCATTGCACATCCTGGTACACTGCTACAAGCATTCATATAGAGCCATAATTTGTTATAGGTATCAAGTTGTAATTTTTATTTCTTTTGAGTTATAAGTAAATAGAAGTGTGATGATCATCATTATTCATTTTTAGAGCATTGCCCCAGTGAGGAAAGGATAATGGAGACTATGATTCCCCCACAAATCGGGATGAGACTGCGGATAATGAGAAAAAAAAGAAAAAGAAAAAAGAAGAAAAGAGAAAAAAAGAAGAAAGAAAAAAGAAAAAAGAAAAAGAAAAAAAGAAAAGAAAAAGAGACAAAGGGCATGCTAGTTCCACACTTGTGCTTCAAAGTAGCACCATGTTTTTCATATGGGGAGTCTCCTATTTTGTCACTTTTATATACTAGTGGGAATTTTTCATTATAGGATTAGATGCACACCCACTGAGTTTTCATATTGAGCTTTCATACACTTATAGCTCTTAGTGCATTCGTTGCATGGCAATCCCTACTCCTCGCATTGATATCAATTGATGGGCATCTCCATAGCCCATTGGTTAGCTGCGTCGACGTGAGACTTTCTTAATTTTTTGTCTTCTCTATATTTACCCCTATCATCATACTCTATTCCACCCTAGTGCTATATCCATGGCTTGCGCTCATGTATAGCATGAGGGTTAAAAAAGCTGAAGCGCGTTAAAAGGTATGAACCAATTTCTCGGCTTGTCATCGGGGTTGTGCATGATAAATGCTTTGTGTAAAGAAGACAGAGCATGACAACATTGTATGATTTTGTAGGGATAACTTTCTTTAGCGTTGATATTTTGAAAGACATGATTGTTTGTTGGGATGCCTGAGTATTGATGTCTTTATGTCAAATTATAGACTATTGCTTTGAATCACTTATGTCTTAATATTCATGCCATGATTAGATAAATGATCAAGTTTATGCTAGGTAGCTTTCCACATAATTTTTTTTTCTCATTTACCTGCTCGAGGACGAGCATGAATTAAGCTTGGGGATGCTGATACGTCTCTGTCGTATCTATAATTTTTGATTGTTTCATGCCAATATTATACAACTTTCACATATTTTTGGCCACTTTTTATATGAATTATTGGACTAACCTATTGATCCAGTGCCAGTTCCTGTTTTTGCATGTTTTTTGTTTCGCAGAAAATCCATATCAAACGAAGTCCAAACACGATAAAAATTTACGAAGAATTATTTTGGAATATATGTGATTTTGGGACTTAGAATCAACACAAACGGGGGCCCATAGTGCCCACAAGACACCAGGGCGCGCCCCAGGATCCAGGCGCGTGGTGGTGGGTTGTGCTCACCTCGTACGTCGGTTGGAGCTCTACTTCAGGCGCAAGGAAGGTTATATAAAAGATCATTTTAAAATCTCAGTGCAATCGGAGTTACGGATCTCCGGGAATGTAAGAAACAGTTTTCGGCCAGAAAATAGGAACGCGAAACAGAAGAGAACAGAGAGGGAGATCCAATCTCGGAGGGGCTCCCACCCCTCCGCTGCCATGGAGGCCATGGACCAGAGGGGGAACTCTCCTCCCATCTAAGGGGGAGGCCAAGGAACATGAAGAAGGAGGGGCTCTCTCCCCCTCTCTCCCGGTTGCACCGGAACGCCGCCGGGGCTAGGATCGTGACGTCGATCTACATCAACAATCTTGCTATCGTCAACACCAACTTTCTCCCCCTCTATGCGGCGGTGTAACACCCCTTCTCTCCGCTATAATCTCTACTTAAACATGGTGCTCAACTCCAGATATTATTTCCCAATGATATTTGGCTAGCCTATGATGTTTGAGTAGATCCGTTTTGTCCTGTGGGTTAATCATGATCTTGGTTGGTATGATTGTATATTTTATTTATGGTGATGTCCTACGGTGCCCTCCGTCTCGCGCAAATGTGAGGGGTCCCCCTATAGGGTGTTGCAATATGTTCATGATTCGCTTATGGTGGGTTGCGAGAGTGACAGAAGCTTAAACCCGAGTAGGTGGGTTGTTGCATATGGGATAAAGAGGATTTGATACTTAATGCTATGGTTGGGTTTCACGACCTTAATGATCTTTAGTAGTTGTGGATGCTTGCTAGAGTTCCAATCATAAGTGCGTATGATCCAAGTAGAGAAAGTATGTTAGCTCATGCCTCTCCCTCATGTAAAATTATAAGAATGATTACTGGTACTTGTTATCGATTGCCTAGGGACAAATGACTTTCTTGTTGACAAAAGCTATCCACTTTTATTACCTTGCAATTTATTCATAGTTTTATTCTCGCAAAGTACTTGTAGTTTTATTCTTGCAAAATTGTTCCATACTTGTTTTCGGTAAAGCAAACGTCAAGTGTGCGTAGAGTTGTATCGGTGGTCGATAGAACTTGAGGGAATATTTGTTCTACCTTTAGCTCCTCATTGGGTTCGACACTCTTATTTATCAAAGAAGGATACAAACGATCCCCTATACTTGTGGGTTATCACATAACTAACACCGAATAATACACCACAAGTAGGATATAATTTCATTGCATAACTATTGACCTTCATTCTTGCATAGGGAATCACAAACCTTAACACCAATATTCTTACTAAAGCATAATTACTCACCAACATGACTCACATATTACTATCATCATATCTCAAAACTATTACAAAGAATCAAGTTTATTTTGTCCAATGATCTTCATGAAAGTTTTTATTATATCCCTCTTGAATATCTATCACTTTGGGACTAATTCCATATGTTGCTTTTGCTTTTGACAAGCTCAAACAAATTTAAGTGAAGAAGATGAGCATTAATTTTTCATCTCTCAAAATAATATAAGTGAATCATGAGAGAATTTATTCAAAAATTTACTAACTATCAAACAAATCTAAGTGAAGCATGAGAGTATTTCTTAAAAAATATTAAAGCACACCATGCTCAAAAAGATATAAGTGAAGCACTAGAGCAGTTCCATAGCTCAAAAAATTTAAGTGAAACACATAGAGCAATTCTAACAAATCATAGCATAATTTTGGCTCTCTCAAATAGGTGTGTCCAACAAGAATAATTGTGAAAAATTAAAAAGCAAAAAAAAGCAAAGAATCATATAATACAAGACGCTCCAAGCAAAACTCATGATATGTGACGAATAAAAATATAGCTCCAAGTAAAATTACCGATGGTTGTTAGAAGAAAGAGGGGATGTCTTGCAGGGCATCCCCGAGCTTAGTTGCTTAGTTATCCTTGAATATTAACTTGGAGTGCCATGGGCATCCCCAAGCTTAGGCTCTTTTCACTCGTTATTACTTCATCCATCATGATCTCACCCAAAACTTGAAACTTCAATCACACAAAACTTAACAAAACCTTTGTGAGATACGTTAGTATAATAAAGCAAATTACCACTTTAAGTACTATTGCAAACCCATCCATATTTTATTTTTGCATTGTACCTACTGTACTCTAACTTTACCATGGCTTATACCCCCGATATAATCCATAGAATCATTAAAGTAAGCACGCAATGCAAGGAAAACAGAATCTGTCAAAAACAAAACAATCCGTAGTAATATGGACATTGACCATACTTCTGTAACTCCAAAAATTCTGAAAAAGTAGGGCGAGGTAGGAAAATTGTGTTTCTATCTTATGTAAAGAATTCCTAATTTTTCGTCGCTTTTGTGACTTTTCAAAATTCATCTACTGGACGCAAACATTTCTGTTTTTCAATAGGATGAAATCAGCTATCACCCAACATGATCCCAAAGGAATTACTTGGCACAAACTCAAATTAAAACATAAAAAACACAATCATAACATTAGCATAATTGTGAAAACACTCAGGAACAGAAAGAAAAAGACAAAAATAAATTTTATTCATTGGGTTGCCTCCCAACAAGCGCTATCGTTTTATTCCCCTTGCTAGGCATAATGCATAGATTCAAGTATTGTCATCTTCCTTCTTATTTTCCATAGATGTGTTCTTTTTAGGAGGTTCCTCAAATATAACTTGAAACACATTGTCCATAGAAATTTTAGCATTATCAAGTTCCCCATATTTGTATCCCCTTTGATTCCCGACTAAAATCCAAGAATATTGTTGATCAATATCATTAAAGACTTGTTGGATCATATCCAAAACAGGAATTTATTTCTTAAGATTCTCTCAAAAAATTTGATTGATACCAAGAAAATTTCTTAAAACATAATCACTATTGTAAAGGATCTCATTTATTACCGTTTTTCACGGCTCATACCATAAAACACAAAAATTACCCTAGCTTCATGAACTATGTGATCAAATTCATTCATAAGAACATGGGTGGCTATATTTTTAGCTTTCGGATCCTTTATAAAGGGTAGCTCATAAAAAATCTTGCAAGGTAGGATGAGTACAGATAACTTTATTTTCAAGTCTCAGAACTAGTCCTGAAATAACGTCCGCATAAGTTTTAGTCCTTTTAAGAATAGGAGCATCATCACAAGTCAAAGGTCTGACACAACTAAATAATTCTTGGATGGTTTCCTTTCCTATAATGTTCCATTGCCCCCCAAAAAAAGTTTTAGCATCCAGATTACCAGAATGTCCAATTTTAGTAGTTCTGCCATCATCTGTCTCTGCCATACCAAAATCACTCATGATGAGAAGTTGAAGCACACAAAAGATCGGACGAAAAATAGGCCAACGGAAAAGAAGGCAAATTTTTGTGAAGCGGGGGAGATGAAAACAAGAGGAAAATGGAAAATAATGTAAATTGCAAGGAGATGAGATTCGTGATTAGGAACTTGATAGATGTTGATGATGTATCCCCGGCAACGGCGCCAGAAATTCCTTTGACGTGGCTTGAGACTGCGTCAATATTTCCCCAAAGAGGAAGGGATGATGCAGCACAACTACGATAAGTATTTCCCTCAGTTGTGAAACCAATGTATCAATCCAGTAGGAGAATCAAGCAACACTATGTAAACGATACCTGCACACAAAGAACAAATACTTGCAACCCGATGCGTAAGAGGGGTTGTCAATCCCTCCTCGAAAAAAGAATAGATTAATTTGTATGAGATTGGATAAATAGATCTGAATAAAACTCGAAATAAAATAAGTAAAGAAAAAGTGCAGCAAGGTATTCTTGGGTTTTTGGAATAGTAGATCTGAAAACAAATATGTTAAAAGATAGATCTGAAAGCAATATGATACAAGATAGACCCGAGGGCCGTAGATTTCACTAGTGGCTTCTCTCAAGAAAATAGCATACGTCGAGTAAACAAATTACTGTTGGGTAATTGATAGAAGAACAAATAATTATGACGATATCCAAGGCAATGATCATGTATATAGGCATCACGCCCAAGATTAGTAGACCGACTCCTGCCTACATCTACTACTATTACTCCACACATCGGCCGCTATCCAACATGCATCTAGTGTATTAAGTTGATGGCGAAACGAAGTAATGCAATAAGAACGATGACATGATGTAGACAAGATCTATTCATGTAGGAATAGACCTCATCTTTTTAACCTTAATAGAAACTGTCGGATTACGGGTTCCGGCAAACCCTTGAGAGGTTTGAACTCTGGGGTGTGCATGAAGAACACTCTCTCCCCGACTCGCACGCTCAACGATTCCACGGCCTAGATCGACGAACCCAAAGAACAAGAGACGCGGGGGTTTATACTAGTTCGGGCCACATTGTGGTGTAATACCCTACTCCAGTTTGTGGGTGGATTGCCTCGAGGGGATGATGATGAACTAGTACAGTGGATGAGCAGCCTCAGCAGGTGAGGTGTTCTTGAGCCGGATGAGGTGGTGGTTGAGGGGGTGATCTGAATCATCCGTCCATCCTATGGTGGTGGATAGGTCCTATTTATAGTGGCCTTGGTCCTCTAACCAAATGTTTAGGCGGGAAGGGATCCCACAACGACCAAGTTTGAAGGGGGACAACTAGTACAAGCTATCCTGACAAAAGTAGTCTTCGCCTGCCAAAGGGTCTGGTGGTGACGCTGCTATGGGCTCCGCGATGACCTCTGTCCCGCCATCCTGCTGGTCTTGGTCTTGCTGCATAGATATGGAAACCTTTGCCTAATTCCTCGGGACCCCACGCCTGCGCTTGCCTCCTTAGCACCAAAGAGGAAACTGGTACATTGCGCCCGCTGGCGCCCGCATGGCCTTGGTCCTCATGGCTCACATCACACGAACCTCGCGAGGTGCCCCTGGCATAGATATCTCCGCTCCTCGGGAGCCATCCTAGTGAGGCTGCCCCTAGGGAGGTCTTGGTGTCGTCCGCCTCGCAAGGCTCGGCCCCTCATGAGGGCCTTGAGTTGTTGCTGCTGAAGATGGGCCATACCGGGCCGTTGATGGGGCCACGCCACGGGCCGCAGGTAGGCAAGTCTGGGTACCCCCATTCCCAGGACGCCGATAGTAGCCCCCGGGCCCAAGGCACGCTCGAGCTTGGCTTTGAGGCGAAGCAAAGGGCAAGTGTAGAGCGCCGTGGGCCCCAACCGCCTGCGGCCTTGGTCGACACGTGGCGATTGATGGGACGTGGGCGCCTCCGCTTCCCCATGTTGCCTCGGCAACCGTCCGACTTGACGAGACGTAGCTGCATGCAGGAGGAAATCATCATTACATGCGATCGTGGAGGCTAGCGGTTGGCCTCCTTCTGGCTATAAATGAGGGGAGGGGCAGAGCTCCCTCGCTCATCTCTACTTCCTCGCCGATTGCTCCTTCTTCTTCCTCTTTGCCTCGAGATCTTGCCGCTACCCCCATGGTGCCGATTAGGAGGTTCTCCGCCGCGGAGAAAGGGAAGACCCCCCCCCCCCCCCCGTGAAGAGCTGGGGCCACTCTCACCGAAGAAGAGGTTGGGCCGCTGCTGCGATGTCAGCGTGAGGCTGGAGGTGACGCAACCTTGGTATGAGTGGCCACCGCCTGGATACCCGCTCCCTTTGTACGCACAAGCACAAGGCTCAGGAGAAGGCGGGAGCGCTCCATGCCGCCCGCACCACGAGCGCGGTTGCCATGCAGTGGTTGCATGAGCCGCTGGCTCACGAACCCATGCCGAGGGCTCCTCGCGCGAGTTCGTGATATGGGCGGTGATGCCACCATGCACCTGGATCAAGCTTCCGCAGTTCTTTGCTCAAGAGATGCCGCCGAGAGGACCGCTCGAGCTATGGTTGCAGCACGCCAAGTGCAGCACCCCGGCAACAAGGGCGGAGGTCAAGGTCGTCTCCCCGGGCAAGATCTTCATGACTCGTGGATGGGGCGAGGTCACCCGCACTTGCTGCGCGGAGGGGGCCCTCGCCATCCACTTTGAGTACAACGGCGCCTCCATGATGTTCTTCAAAGTTTTCAACGAGGAAGGCCGTTGCTTGGAGTGCTGCCCTGGAGGGGGCCTCCAGGATGGCGCAGCAGCAGGCGCCGAGCCTGCCCCCGGCCCTGCCGGCAATTCCTCCAGCAGCAGTGACGGATCCTGGGAGTCCAGCGAATATCCCGAGCTTGACGAGTTTCCGGAGACGAGTGACGACAGCTACGTGCCACCGAGCTCTCGTCGTGCCCGGAGCGCGGCAGCGGCGTCGGCTCATCGTCGTTGATGATCTGGATGGGGTTTGCATCGGCCCCACGTGGCCAACTATTGATGATGGAATCGGCGGTGATGCCCATAGCTAGGACCCTTGAAGTTTTTCTTCTCTTGTTCCTTGCGAGGAATCGAGATGAACCCCGTGGGGGCGTGTAAAGAAATCGTAATGCTTTTGCTCTGGTGTTTATCATTCCTTCTATAAGACTTGTGGTTGCATATCTCGCTTTGGCATTGTCCCCCCTTTCTTCCTCGCGGTAGCTTAGCGCTCTACGCCGGCAGGTCCTAGTCCCCAGCAGGCTTCAGCCATCGCTGGTATGCCAGGTCGCGATGTCATGGTCAAGGCCAGGAGGTGAGCGGCCCAAGGTCCGGTAAGAGCTCCTGAGCAGCGATGCTCAGGAGGTCCCCTTTGGCGTACTAGCAGCGTCCCGAAGGCAGAAAAGGAAGGCGGCATTGCTAGAGCAAGGCTGCCCGAACCAAGAATTCCAATTACAACGTCATGCTAGCACGGATATGTAACTTATCTTATCGAGTCCGAGGTGATTCCTTGCACAACATTCGTTCGCGCTTCAGCGGTAGTGTTACATTACAAAAAAAGACACATCCGTGACATTTTGGGCCGACCAAAATTTTTTCTGTCATGCTTATGACACTTCTATGACAATAATTATGACAAAACATGGTATCATCATAGATGTGGTGGGGTCCTACTTCTATGACAATAATTATGACAAAACATGGTATCATCATAGATGTGGTGGGGTCCGCAGCTGCATGACATTCTTTGGGCCGTCCATGATGGAAAAAACCATGGTAGAAGCGAGGGCGCGGAATATATCAGGGAGTCTCCGGTTACGGTGGGTGGTCGGGGGCCGAGTGATGCGCGTTTCTCTCATACGTATGCGCGTGTGTGCGAGGCGTTGGGCTCTAACTGAACCCGAGTGAGGCGTTGGGCTCTAACTGAACCCGAGCGATTGCACTGCAGGCCACGCGTTACTGAACCCAAGCGATCGATCAATGGCTGTTAACTGAACCCGATCGAGCGATTCCTTCGCTACTCCTGCTAACTGAAGCTCATCGATGCTGCCTCTGGATGAACAGTGAGCGTTGCGGGGGGGGGGGGGTGGATGAATAGTTCCCGATGGGGGTGGATGAATAGGACCCTGTGGTGTTGCCTCTGGATGAACAGTACCTCGATCGATCGAGCCGGTTGGGGCTGGATGAACAGGACCCCGTGGAGGGCAGGATGAACAGGACCACCCCGTGGAGGGCAGGATGAACAGTAGATGGTGGAGGGCAGGATGAACAGTAGCCCGTGGAGGGGTGGTTGAACAGGAGCCCGTGGAGAGGGCTGGTTGAACAGTAGCCGGTGGAGTAGCGCGCGGTGGAGGCTAGATGAATAGGAGCCCGTGGATGAACAGTCGCAGGTGGAGGCTGGAGGAGGTCGACGGTGGATGAACAGTAGCCCGTGGAGGCTGGAGGGGGTCGACGGTGGAGATGAATAGTATCCCATGGAGTCCCGTTTAGCGGTACGCCACACCCCTCTCGATGAACGGGACCCCCGTTTCGATCGTAGCGCTCCAACACAAGTCTGTTTCCTCCGTTTTGCGGTACGCCACACCCCTCCCGATCAACAAGACCCCCGTTTCAACCGTAGGAGGTCCGTTTCCTCCGCTTTGCAATACGCCAGACCCCTCCTGATGAATAGTATCCCGTTTCGAACGTGGCCGGTCGAACACAAGGCTGTTTCCTCCGTTCTGCGGTACGCTAGGCCTCGTTTCCATCGGCTGTTCCGTCCAAGCCCTCCCGATGAACACGACGACGCATTCTGTTCTGACCCAGCCGGTTGGCTCCCCATGAACATGACGACGACGACGATGTTTCTCCGTTCCGACCCAGCCATGTACACGCGCCCTGGCCATACGTATGCGCGACTAGGCGTTCGAGACCCTGTCCGTATGTACGTACATGGCCGTATTTTCTTTCTTGCACACTGGCCGCTATATGTACGTGTACATGCTACGTGCGCGCCTCTACTACGACACGTGCGCCCCTCTACGTCGACCATTATGTATGTACACGTTCGCGACCAGAATGGCAACGCTACGTACGCTTCGACCAGGTGGGTCCCGACTATCACGCACTTCCTTGCCTGCGAAGATGTAGCTGGTGGGTTCCAGCAGTCAGGGGGGCGAATCGTTTTTTTTGCCCGGACGCACTTCCTTGCGTGCGAAGATGTAGCTGGTGGGTCCGAGCAGTCAGGGGGAAACGTTTTTTTCGCGAAATTCGGTGGCCCGTCAGGTGGGTCCCCGCTGTCAGGTGGAGGAATAATTATTTTGCACGTAATAAGGAGGCACTTCCTTGCTGTGGTCATGGACCGAGCTATCAGCCTCTCCACGTACAGTCCATGTACGATGGAAGCCGTTCCTTGACCACGTTGACCATGCCGCGCCGAGAGCACCAGGGCGGTGGACGACCGCGAGGCCTAGGAAGGGGACGACGCAGAGCCGGGGAAGACGCGGCAGTGGATGCCCACACGTAGAGGAGTATGAGGGTTCACTGGTTCGCTGCGGTGTGAGGCTGCCATCGCCGCAGAATAACAGGGGGTGTGGGTGAGTAGAGGGATGGCCTGGTGATACGTCTCCAACGTATCTATAATTTTTGATTGCTCCATGCTATATTATCTACTGTTTTGGACTATATTGTGCTTTATTTTCCACATTTATATTACTTTTGGGACTAACCTATTAACCGGAGGCCCAGCCCAGAATTGCTGTTTTTTTGCCTATTTCAGTGTTTCGAAGAAACGGAATATCAAACGGAGTCCAAACGGAATAAAACCTTCGGGAACGTGATTTTCTCACCGAACATGATCCAGGAGACTTGGACCTGCTCCAAGGAACAAAAGAGGCTGTCACGAGGGTGGGGGGAGCCCCCCTAGGGCGCGCCCCCTGCCTTGTGGGCCCCTTGGAGCTCCACCGACATACTCCTTCCTCCAATATATACCTGCGTACCCCCAAACGAACAGATACGGAGCCAAAAACCTAATTCCACCGCCGCAACTTTCTGTATCCACAAGATCCCATCTAGGGGCCTGTTTTGGAGCTCCGCCGGAAGAGGGCCGTCATCACGGAGGGCTTCTACATCATCATAGCCTCTCCGATGAAGTGTGAGTAGTTTACCTCAGACCTTAGGGTCCATAGTTAGTAGCTAGATGGCTTCTTCTCTCTCTTTGAATCTCAATACAAAGTTCTCCCCCTCTCTTGTGGATATCTATCCGATGTAATCTTCTTTTTACGGTGTGTTTGTTGAGACCGATGAATTGTGGGTTTATGATCAAGTCTATCTATGAATAATATTTGAATCTTCTCTGAATTCTTTTATGTATGATTGGTTATCTTTGCAAGTCTCTTCGAATTATCTATTTGGTTTGGCCAACTAGATTGGTAGTTCTTGCAATGGGAGAAGTGCTTAGCTTTGGGTTCGATCTTGCGGTGTCCTTTCCCAGTGACAAAAGGGGCAACAAGGCACGTATTGCATCGTTGCCATCGAGGATAACAAGATGGGGTTTATTTCATATTGAATGAATTTATCTCTCTAAATCATGTCATCTTGCTTAAAGCGTTACTCTATTTTTAACTTAATACTCTAGATGCATGCTGGATAGCGGTCGATGAGTGGAGTAATAGTAGTAGATGCAGAATCGTTTCGGTCTACTTGTCACGGACGTGATGCCTATATACATGATCATGCCTAGATATTCTCATAACTATGCTCAATTATGTCAATTGCTCAACAGTAATTTGTTCACCCACCGTAGAATACTTATGCTCTTGAGAGAAGCCACTAGTGAAACCTATGGCCCCCGGGTCTATTCTCATCATATCAATCTCCATCACTTTAATCTTGCTTTACTATTTACTTTGCCTTTTACTTTTTACTTTGCATCTTTATACCAAAAATACCAAAAAAATTATATCTATCAGATCTCACTCTCGTAAGTGACCATGAAGGGATTGACAACCCCTAATCGCGTTGGTTGCGAGTAGCTATCGTTTTGTGCAGGTACGAGGGACTTGAGTGTGGCCTCCTACTAGATTGATACCTTGGTTCTCAAACACTGAGGGAAATACTTACGCTACTCTGCTGCATCATCCTTTCCTCTTCGGGGAAATCCAACGCAAGCTCAAGATGTAGCAAGAAGAATTTCTGGCGCCGTCGCCAAGGAGTCTGCGCAAAAGTCAACATACCAAGTACCCATCACAATCCCTATCTCTCGCATTACATTATTTGCCATTTGCCTCTCGTTTTCCTCCCCCCCCCCAATTCACCCTTGCCGTTTTATTCGCCCTCTCTCTCTCTATCCTCCCTCTCTATTTGCCTCTTTTGCCCGTTTGCCCTTGTTTGCTCGTGTGCTAGTTTGTTTGCTTGTTGTCATGGCTAGTCTCATATCTTCTCCGTTGTCTCCCAAGAGTGAATTTCTAAATTTTAACAAAGGGAGGGAGAAAATCTAAAAGATGCTTGGTATAGAATTTGCAATGCTCAAAACAGATCTACCAGGAAGCAATCTACCTTAGTTCTTCTCCGCAATTTTTATGTAGGTGTTAATCCTTGGTATAGATATATCCTCGATACCATTACCGGAGGGAACTTCTTAGGTAGCCATACTTTTGATTCTTATAATGCTATGTCAGATTTATTTGGCTCACCACCTCTTTTGGTTAATGGAACTATGTTAACTTTGGAGCATGTCATGCAAAGACTTGAAATTATTGAAAATAAAGTCGCTACTATTGAATGAATTGAAAATCTAGATAAAAAGATCCACAATCAAATTACTCAATATGGATCTAAGGTAGGAATGACTTTGAAAAATATTAAGGAAAAGGAACTCATAGTTAATGAGAAGATAAACTTAGATTCTACTAGAATTGATAAACTTGAGGGTATCATTACAAACTTAGGAACCGCTTTTTCTTCCGTAAAGAATACTCCAAGTCCTCCTACTAAAATTGCCAAGCTGATGTATGTTCCTAAAACTAAGGGTGAATCATCTAGTAAGGAAACTGCGGATCTTAAATCTACAAGTATTCATCCCAATCTTTTTGATATCATTAAGGAACCGATTGCTACAAATGAATATTTTGATCTTGTGCCTAAAAGTTTGATAATCACTAGAAAGAAAGAAATTCCTAAGGGAAATAGATGCCTCATCGAAGAATTGCCTACCAAAGATGGCAATACCTAGATCTATCTTCGCTTTTATGCCTAGCTCGGGGCATTAAACGATAGCGCTTGTTGGGAGGCAACCCAATTTTATTTTTATTCCTTGCTTTTTGCTCCTGTTTAGTAATAAATAAATTATTTAGCCTCTGTTTTGGTTGTGTTTTTTGTGTTTAATTAGTTTTTGTGCCAAGTAGAACCGTTGGGAAGACTTGGGGAAAGTCTTGTTGAACTTGCTGTAAAAAACAGAAACTTTAGCGCTCACAAGAACTGCTGTAATTTTTATTTGGAGAGTGATATTTAGTTAATTCTTTTTAAATATGATTAATAGATAAATTCCTCACGTCCAGTAATTTATTTTAGAATTTTTGGGGTTCCAGATCTTGCGCTATCTACAGATTACTACAGACTGTTCTGTTTTTGACAGATTCTGTTTTTCGTGTGTTGTTTGCTTATTTTGATGAATCTATGGCTAGTAAAATAGTTTATAACCCATATAGAAGTTGGAATACAGTAGTTTTAACACCAATATAAATAAATAATGAGTTCATTACAGTACCTTGAAGTGGTCTTTTGTTTTCTTTCGCTAACGGAGCTCATGAGTTTTCTGCCTTAAGTTTTGTGTTGTGAAGTTTTCAAGTTTTGGGTAAGGATTTGATGGATTATGGAACAAGGAGTGGAAAGAGCCTAAGATTTGGGATGCCCATGGCACCCCCAAGATAATCTAAGGACACCTAAAAGCCAAAGCTTGGGGATGCCCTGGAAGGCATCCCCTCTTTCATCTACTTCTATCGGTAACTTTACTTGGAGCTATATTTTTATTCACCAACATGATATGTGTTTTGCTTGGAGCGTCTTGTATTATTTGTGTATTTGTTTGTTAGTGTGCCACAATCATCCTTTCTGTACACACCTTTTGAGAAGAGCCATACATGAATTAAAATTTGATAGAATACTCTATGTGCTTCACTTATATCTTTTGAGCTAAGTAGTTTTGCTTTATATGCTTCACTTAGATATTTTAGAGCACGGTGGTGGATTTGTTTTAAAGAAACTATTGATCTCTCATGCTTAACTTAAATTATTTTTAGAGTCTCTTAATAGCATGGTAATTTGCTTAATAATAATATGCTTGGTATTCAAGATTTGTGAAACTTTCTTTTGAGTGTGTTGAATACTAAGAAAAGATTGAAGCATGATAATTGTTTTGAGATATGGAGGTGATAATATTAAAGTCATGCTAGTGGAGTTGTTGTGAATTTAAAGAATACTTGTGTTGAAGTCTGTGATTCCCGTAGCATGCACGTATGGTGAACCATTATGTGATGAAGTCGGAGCATGATTTATTTATTGATTGTCTTTCTTATGAGTGGCGGTCGGGGACGAGCGATGGTCTTTTCCTACCAATCTATCCCCCTAGGAGCATGCGCGTAATACTTTGCTTTGATAACTTCTAGATTTTTGCAATAAATATATGAGTTCTTTATGACTAATGTTGAGTCCATGGATTATACGCACTCTTGCCCTTCCACCTTTGCTAGCCTCTCTAATACCGCGCACCTTTCGCTGGTACCATACACCCACCATATACCTTCCTCAAAACAGCCACCATACCTACCTATTATGGAATTTCCATAGCCATTCCGAGATATATCGCCATGCAACTTTCCACCGTTCCATTTATTATGACACACTCCATCATTGTCATATTGCTAGCATGATCATGTAGTTGACATCGTATTTGTGGCAAAGCCACCGATCATAATTCTTTCATACATGTCACTCTTGATTCATTGCATATCCCGGTACACCACCGGAGGCATTCCTATAGAGTCATATTTTGTTCTAAGTATCGAGTTGTAATTGTTGAGTTGTAAGAAAAATAAAAGTGTGATGATCATCATTATTAGAGCATTGCCCTAGTGAGGAAAGAATGATGGAGACTATGATTCCCCCACAAGTCGGGATGAGACTCCGGACGAAAAATAAATAAAAGAGGCCAAAGAAGCCCAAATAAAAAAAAGGGAGAGGCCATAAAAAAAAGATAAAAGGCCCAAATAAAAAAATAAAAAAATGAGAGAAAAAGAGAGAAGGGACAATGTTACTATCCTTTTACCACACTTGTGCTTCAAAGTAGCACCATGATCTTCATAGTAGAGAGTCTCTCATGTTATCACTTTCATATACTAGTGGGAATCTTTCATTCTAGAACTTGGCTTGTATATTCCAATGATGGGCTTCCTCAAAATTGCCCTAGGTCTTCATGAGCAAGCAAGTTGGATGCACACCCACTTAGTTTCTTTTTGAGCTTTCATATACTTATAGCTCTAGTGCATCCGTTGCATGGCAATCCCTACTCACTCACATTGATATCTATTGATGGGCATATCCATAGCCCGTTGATACGCCTATTTGATGTGAGACTATCTTCTCCCTTTTTGTCTTCTCCACAACCACCATTCTATTCCACCTATAGTGCTATATCCATGGCTCAGGCTCATGTATTGTGTGAAGATTGAAAAAGTTTTGAAAAAGTTAGAGTATGAAACAATTGCTTGGCTTGTCATCGAGGTTGTGCATGATTTAAATATTTTGTGTGGTGAAGATAGAGCATAGCCGGACTATATGATTTTGTAGGGATAACTTTCTTTGGCCATGTTATTTTGAGAAGACATGATTGCTTTGTTAGTATGCTTGAAGTATTATTATTTTATGTCAATATAAACTTTTGTCTTGAATCTTTCTAATCTGAATATTCATATCACAATTAAGAATATTTGCATTGAAATTATGCCAAGTAGCACTCCACATCAAAAATTCTCTTTTTATCATTTACCTACTCGAGGACAAGCAGGAATTAAGCTTGGGGATGCCTGATACGTCTGCAACGTATCTATAATTTTTGATTGCTCCATGCTATATTATCTACTGTTTTGGACTATATTGGGCTTTATTTTCCACTTTTATATTACTTTTGGGACTAACCTATTAACCGAAGGCCCAGCCTAGAATTGCTGTTTTTTGCCTATTTCGGTGTTTCAAAGAAACGGAATATCAAACGGAGTCCAAACGGAATAAAACCTTCGGGAACGTGATTTTCTCACCGAACGTGATCCAGGAGACTTGGACCCTGCTCCAAGGAACAAAAGAGGCGGTCATGAGGGTGGGGGGCGCCCCCCCCTAGGGCGCGCCCCTGCCTTGTGGGCCCCTCGGAGCTCCACCGACGTACTCCTTCCTCCTATATATACCTATGTACCCCCAAACGAACAGATACGGAGCCAAAAACCTAATTCCACCGCCGCAACTTTCTGTATCCATGAGATCCCATCTTGGGGCCTATTCCGGAGCTTCGCCGGAAGAGGGCCGTCATCACGGAGGGCTTCTATATCATCATAGCCTCTCCGATGAAGTGTGAGTAGTTTACCTTAGACCTTAGGGTCCATAGTAAGTAGCTAGATGGCTTCTTCTCTCTCTTTGAATCTCAATACACAGTTCTCCCCCTCTCTTGTGGAGATCTATTCGATGTAATCTTCTTTTTGCGGTGTGTTTGTTGAGACCGATGAATTGTGGGTTTATGATCAAGTCTATCTATGAATAATATTTGAATCTTCTCTGAATTCTTTTATGTATGATTGGTTATCTTTGCAAGTCTCTTTGAATTATCCGTTTGGTTTGGCCAACTAGATTGGTAGTTCTTGCCATGGAAGAAGTGCTTAGCTTTGGGTTCGATCTTGCGGTGTCCTTTCCTAGTGACAGAAGGGGCAGCAAGGCACGTATTGCATCGTTGCCATCGAGGATAACAAGATGGGGTTTATTTCATATTGAATGAATTTATCTCTCTACATCATGTCATCTTGCTTAAAGCGTTACTCTGTTTTTAACTTAATACTCTAGATGCATGTTGGATAGTGGTCGATGAGTGGAGTATAGTAGTAGATGCAGAATCGTTTCGGTCTACTTGTCACGGACGTGATGCCTATATACATGATCATGCCTAGATATTCTCATAACTATGCTCAATTCTGTCAATTGCTCAACAGTAATTTGTTCACCCACCATAGAATACTTATGCTCTTGAGAGAAGCCACTAGTGAAACCTATGGCCCCCGGGTCTATTCTCATCATATCAATCTCCATCACTTTAATCTTGCTTTACTATTTACTTTGCCTTTTACTTTTTACTTTGCATATTTATACCAAAAATACCAAAAATATTATATCTATCAGATCTCACTCTCATAAGTGACCGTGAAGGGATTGACAACCCCTAATCGCGTTGGTTGCGAGTAGCTATCGTTTTGTGCAGGTACGAGGGACTTGAGCGTGGCCTCCTACTGGATTGATACCTTGGTTCTCAAAAACTGAGGGAAATACTTACGCTACTCTGCTGCATCATCCTTTCCTCTTCGGGGAAATCCAACGCAAGCTCAAGACATAGCACCTGACAGCGGTGGGAGTAGTAGGGGGCGGTGAGGCCTCCACCGCATCGCAGCCGGCCACGGGAGGCAGGAGCACATGGCACGACCGGTGCTGGTTTGGGCGGCTGGAGCAAGAAGACCAGAGGTTGAAGAAGCACTACGGCCGTTGGATGGACATCATATGGTCAGTGGAGCTAGAATCGTGCATATTGACTAAGTTGACAAAGCCCCCCGTCCCCGTCAACTTAGTAGGCCCACAAGTCAGCCTGCCACTATACTGGGTCCCAGCTAGCAGGGGGAGTATTCATTTTTTTATGCGTAATAAGGAGGCACTTCCTTTCATGCGAAGATATAGCTGGTGGGTCGGAGCTGTTAGTGGCGGTAACGTTTTTTCACGAAATACAGAGGCCCTTTCGGTGGGTCCAGATGTCAAGTGGAGGAATCATTATTTTGCACGTAATAAGGAGGCGTTTCCTTGCATGCGGCCGTGACCCAGCTGTCAGCCTCTCCACGTACAGTCCACTTTAGATGCATGTCGGTCGTTGACCATGTTGACTAGGCCGCGCCGACAGCACCAGGGCGGTGGACGACGGCGAGGCCTAGGAAGGGAACGACACAGAGCCAAGGAAGACACGGCAGTTGTTTCCCACGCGGAGGGGAGTACGACTGTATGAGGGTTTACTGGTTCGTCTACCGTCGCGAGAGAATAACATCAAGTGTGGGTGAGTAGAGGGATGGCTAGGCCAGCGATGGGAGTATGATGGGGCGGTGAGGCCTGCGCGGCAGCATAGCCGGCCACGGGGAGGAGAGAGCAGGCAGTCCCCCCGACGCTTGTTTGAGCGGCTGGAGCAGGAAGAGCAGAGATTGAAGAGGTACGACAGCCGTTGGATGGACATCCAACAGTCACTGCTTGTGGGTCAACCTTTTTTTAGGAGAGCCTCAAATCTGTGGAAAACATCATACAACCCATCTGCCATTATTTCTAATAATTTACAGCCCATTTGCTAATTCTTAAGGTTTTTTTGGAGCCCGTATTCTTTTTGTTAGCATTACAGCCCATATTGTGGCCACAGTTAAAAAAGTATACGAAATTTTGCATATTTTGGTGCGGTCCGAACTGTTCTTAATCCCGAAATTTTGAGTCACGTTCCAACTGATTTTAAAAATAAATAAATATATATCAATATAAAATCCAACAAATTGTCCATGCATAAAAATCAATGCAATTTAAAATCTCAAAATTAAAAAAAGAAATTTGAAACTAATTGCCGGTTTGACATGTTTTAAAAATGTACAGCCCATTTCTCATTATTGATAGGCCATTTTCTCGGCCTACCGAATGAAAGCTCTCCTCGTCTTGAAAGATTTGCAGCCCAACAGGCCTGACAAAGCGACCTACTTGGCAAATCACAAAAAACTGGGCTGTGGCCGTGGACCCAGCTGTCAGCCTCTCCACGTACAGTACCCTTCTGATGGAAGTCGGACGTTGACCACATTGACCATGCTGCGCTGAGAGCACCAAGGCTATGGACGACGGCGAGGCCTAGGAAGGGGACGACGCAGAGCCGGGGAAGACGCGGCAGTGGATGCCCACGCGGAGAGGAGTACGAGGGTTCACTGGTTCGGCTGCGGTGTGAGGCTGCCGTCGCCGCATGGCCTGGCTAGCGATGGGAGTAGTAGGGGGCGATGAGGCCTCAACGACAGCACAACTGGCCACTAGAGGCAGGAGCAGGCGGTCTCGCCGGCGCTGGTTTGGGCGACTGGTGCAAGAAGAGCAGCGATTGAAGAAGCAGCAGGACCGTTCGATTCAAATCCAACGGTTACTGCTGCTAGAATCATTTGTTGACTAAGTTGACAAGCCCTGAGTACACGTCAAGTTAGTAGGCCCATAGGCCAGCCTCCCAACCGGTGCGCCCTAGATGTCAGTGGGAGGAATCATTTTTTTCACGTAATAAGGAGGCAGTTGATTGCGTGCGGCCAGGCCAGCAGAGGGAGTAGGGTGGGCCGGGGAAGCCTGCGCGGCATCACAAAGGGCCACGAGAGGTGGGTGCAGGCAGTCCCGCCGGTGCTAGTTTAGGCAGATGGAGCAGGAAGATAAGAGATTGAAGAAGCACGTCGGCTGTTGGATGGACATCCAACAGTCACTGCTGCTAGAATCGTGTGTTGACTGACATGACAAAGCCTTGCGTAAACAAGTCAACCTCAAAATCTGTGGCGTGTACAACCCATTTGCTATTATTTTTATAATTTTTACTCATTTTCTAATTGATATGGAATTTATTGCAGCATGTTTTCCATTTTTAGAGTTGCTGCTCATTTTCTGGTCAGTACCAGGGTTAAAAATATTAACTAAATATGTGGGAAATTTTGAAAATTCGCAAATTTTTGATGGGCAACAAAATATTCTTAATCCAAAAATTAGTAGCCATACTAAAACAATTTAAAAAATAAATTAGTACTATGTCATGTTAAATCCAATGAAATATGTATAAGATATCAGTGAAGAAAAAAACAAAAAAAGAAACTAATATCCCATTTGCTATATTTTTTTGGAATTTTCAACCCCTTTTGATATTACTTTTAACAGACACTGGCCATACTCTTTGGCCAGGCCGGAATGCATCCCTCCTCGTCTTGAAAGATTTGCAACCTAGTAAGTCGGAGAAAACAAATAGGCCTAGCTTGGGTATTCTTCAAAAAGAAATACTGGGCTACTTATTTTCCCAAAGAAAAAACTGCTGGGCTGGTCATGTTGTTAGATGGGCCACAGAGACCACACAACCCAGTTTATAGCCTGCTCCTCCGAATTACTACTAAAAAAAGTTATGCAATTCTGTCATTAATTGACTATACATTGAAAATGATGTGGGTCCCAGATATCAGCAGGGTGGATTAGAGTAAAAAACGAGGGGTTCATCTAAGTAGTAAAAGAGGTGCTTGCTTGTGTTCGGGAGTGGACCTGGTGGGTCTGTACTGCCATACTCACAACTACAATCCTCTCCCGATTCACTATGTTTACAGGGACCATTTAAAAAAACTAAGTTGACAGGGCCGGACGACGGCGCCGCGGCGAGCGCACCAGGGCGGAGGATAAAATGTCGTCGCCAATGTGCTGGGCTGGGTTGGACATTCTTATTGAAAAATAAAAATGGACTGGATCTATTTATGACGTTGACTACGATTTGCATGGGTCCGCTGGTTGCAAGAAGAAAATGCTGGGAGAAAGAAGACTAGTCGCTATCTTTGCCGAAGAATAATATCGACTGAATGTAACGACACTATCATAGGAAATAATATCCTCCTGTTAAATCGTGAATTTAAAGAACTGGTGCATGAGCATTTAGCTTTATTTATTTATTTACTTATTTATGTTTAGGGGACCATGAGCATGTACCTGGGCCGGATTCATGTGAGAGCCTCCCTTCCGGTTAATTATGGGCTTCTCTATTGGGCCTTCATCAGTGTGCTGCATGTTACAAGAAGTGGAAAATATGTTCCGTACGAAAAATAGTATGCGCTACGTATGGTACGGGGCACTAAAGGATCGAACCGTGCAACGACTTCCAAAACATTGTGTTTGTCGTTCTAACAACACATTTATTCAACCAACAGACAAAATATACTACTGATTGTACATTGAAAACACCAGCAACAGCAACCAGGGCTAGGGGTGCAACAGAAGCAGTAAGCAGGCCCGAAGAGTGAAGACGCATCTCTCTCTTCCAAACCAAACATCAGCCATCATTACAAAAGGGCTACCAAAAAAGAACAAGTGTATGCATCAAACTAATTAAAGATCCTACTGCACCAAGTGTACGCATCTAACTAACTAGCTCATTTAGACGTTACTATTTATTAAGCTGTGGAGATTGGCTGACGGCTTGAACCAGATGGGTGCCTGGCGGGGGAAACTCCAGCCAGCAGGTCGAAGTATGATACTTGGGTTTCAAAAAAAAAGTCTGATACTTGCGACCCTCTCTCCTACTTTGGGCCGCAGAGCGTGGCGGCACATATCGGTATGGTGCATGCAGAGATGCATGATACGCTGTGTACACACAGTTTTGCCTGATGAACGAAACCATGCTGCCATCATGATCCTTGTCGTCGGTTATGTCCTGGTTAATCGGATAATTCAGTCCGACAAACACAGAGCCTGTACCAAGGCTACTTACCAACCTCCAGTCAAAAATTTCTGGAGGCCCAGAGAAGCTGGGATCCTGCTCAAAGACCTTGCAGTGACTGTGATTGTATTCCGCAAAACAATCCGACAAATTTCCTCCCGCGGGGCGGAGTAGGTTTCTCGGTTTGCATGTGGGTTTAACGGAGGGGTTTGATGGAGGCGAGGAGGCGTGTTCAGCCAGGCGTGCAGTGGACGGCGCAGTACTATTTGATTTGACAACTACAACTAGTATATTATAAAAAACAAAGAAGAGTAGTAGAGATAGAGATAAGAATAGAGACTAGGGAGGAGCACCATCTACTGCTTCATGGGCTACTCCTGCGCTCCATTAGGCGGCCGCAACGTCCCCTACAGCCACTCCCTCCCGCGCTCCATTCGGCGGGCGCTGTTGAAATTTGGGGAGCGCACTCTCGCGACTGCTAGCAGCGGCGACTTCACCGACGATGACTTCCTCCCCGACCTCGGCAACCTCTTCCTCAACGACATGGGCGACAACCTCAACGCCAATGGTGCTGCTCCCGTTGCACCGTATGTGTTTCTGTCCTTCATGTTCGAAATCGTGGTAGAATTCATGTTTCTAGTCTGTGTCCTAGATTCGATATGTTCATCTACTATGCTAGTCCGCATGATTAGTTTAATCTCTGTTATAGCCGTCATGATTTATTTTGTAGTAAATCTCGTAGTAACTTGCTCATATATTCAACTGGCGCAACGTCCCCTACAGCCACTCCCGTTTCATGGACGGCCTGGTCGATGCCTCCAAGGAGCCCTTCGTCTACTGCTATGAGTGCCCGGTGCCATTTTGGGGCTCGCCGACAGACATCGTGCATCACCTAACGCAGGCGTGCGACGATCACTACTAGCCCTTGGCGAAGAACATCAAGTACGAGACGTGCTACCCGTTCACCGTGCCGGAGTCACTGGAGGATCAGCGCTGCCTGCTAGTCTCGGAGGAGGACAACAACGTCTTCCTCTTGATCGCGGCCACCGACGAGGCCCGCGCAGGCCGCCGCCACATCTCTGTAGTGTGCGTCAGGGGCGACGCTGCTAACGCTGACACTAACACGAGGCCGATGTATGGGTGCATGCTCACCTATTACTACCCCTCAGAGGTACGTGGGCAGCGACACTGGCTACGTCAAGCTGACTTGGACTCTACCGAGCCGTGACCTTCCCGCCGATGTGGACATGGAAGACGCACGGTATTATTTGACCCCCAACAATGTGCATGGGGACTCCAAGGAGGTTCACCTGGACATCTGCATTACTAAGTTAAATGTTGATCATTAGTCTTCACTCAAAATAATCCGCTGTCTAAGCATGTGGAGACTTCCATGCATGATCTTGCTCTATTGGAGTATCGCGCATGAATAAAAGTGTATCCATTTTTGGTTTAGTCTAGAATCTTCCATGTATGAATTTTTACTACAGTACTGGTGAAAGACTTATGATGAACCATTTCTTACATATCCTTTGCCCCCTTCCAAGCCATCCTGATTTAATCCCTCCGTCTAGGTGTATAAGGGCATGGTTAATACTTAAATAGTATAGCCAACTGTTGACTATAAGAAAGTGTCATGTCATCTGTAGCCAACATGTATAACAATGGATACTCAAAAACTAATTCTTGAAGATCATTTCCTGCAAAGCAAAATAAGAGTTATTTCTTCACAAGTTTTGGATGCAGGTTGAAGAGTTGAACGCTTTTGTTTGCAGAAGATACTTTTTTATCTATTTCACCCGGATGTTTGTGAGCTCTAGAGATGAGATAATATCCGAACAAACCTATCGATACCCATTACACATGAGATGACCCCCACATCCTTTGTCAAAATAAACAACTCCCCGATCAATGCATTTCACTCTTCCGTGCAACGCACGGGCACCTTACTATAGATTAGTACGACCAAAAATGAACCAACATTATATATAGTACGATAAATGATGATGCATGTCACCTAAAATTATATCACTGAAAACTATGTTCAAATACGAATCAAACGATATTGTTTTTGTTGACATGCACTAACATTTTGTCAGTTAAATCTTCAGTCAAATTCAATGGGGGATAAACCATGACCGATGTAGTAGTACTAGTGTAGAGGGCGGCACTGCACGGGAGTCTCACCTCTCACCCCGCTCGTGGCGCGGCAGTAAAGCCGTCATATCACAAAACCCAACCACTCCCAGTAATAAGTGGCCTGGTAAAATAAATGGACAAGCAACCATCACATCCCTTCGTCTTTTTTGCATTTTATATCTCTGCATTTACTTTCTCTGGTTCATCTCGCACACTCGACCCCTAGCTACTACTCCTAGTATCCCTAGCTACTACTCCTAGGGCCAGTTCTTTTGGCGGCTTCCCCAGCTTTTCCCATAAGACTAGTCACAGTGGAGAGTAATATTAAGGCGCCTCACTCATTTATTTGGGCTTCTAAACTACTACTAGTAGTAGCTCCGCCCTGGTTTATTCCTCACCATTATAATTTGTGCTAAAGTTGACCAAAGATTTAACTGATAAAATGTTAGTGCATGTGGCATGCACTAACATTTTATTAGTTAATTTTATGATCAAAATTTGACATAGATTACAATGGGGACCAATAAACTAGGACGGAGGTAGTAGTTATGGGATTACTAATCTAGAAGCCTAAAAGAACTGGTCCCTGGTACTCCTACTAGTAGTAGTACTCAAGTTGGAATTCCAGTTGCACGGCACAACTTGTTAGGAAAAAATTCGATACAGGGTGTAGGAAGCAGTTTGGGAATTTACATGCCTTTCCAACCAGTGAGATACTCCATACAAAGTACGACAGAGAAATAACCACAGAGAAGGAAGCAAAAAGTAAACAATCAAACGAGCATTTTTGCATTTCTTTTGCATTGAATCGTTTCACAAGATTGACTAGTGTTGTTTTTCTACTTTTACAAAAACTGCATCATAATGTTAAAATGTGCATTTGCACGTACATAAGTAATAGTAGTACTCCCTCCATCTAGGTGTATAAGTCTTCCCTCCTTCTTGGTCGCGGTGCACAACCAAAGATGACTTATTGACCTGGACGGAGAGAGTAGCACAGTCTGCAAGAATATATAGAGAGAGACGTGTAGT
This sequence comes from Triticum aestivum, assembly GCF_018294505.1. Lineage (NCBI taxonomy): Eukaryota > Viridiplantae > Streptophyta > Magnoliopsida > Poales > Poaceae > Triticum > Triticum aestivum. Next base: position 231,975,710 of record NC_057806.1, on the reverse strand, counting down.
GCGATAGTATATAGTAAAGTTTGTGCTATATGCACGTACTTACAAAATGCGTACGAATACACAAGGTTTCCAAGCTTTCCCTTTTACATACTTAATTAAGGACGCTAATAATTCATGAACGTTCGGGATTTATCATTTGCGTCCCAAAACTAATGAGATCGCCTTACGAAACAAAAATTATACTCCTCCTAAAAGCCACGGCGCTCGCAGGAGCGCTTGCGGCGCGCCACGAGTGCCTTGCTGCGCGACCGTTTCCCAGCGCGCCGACACAATGCCTCTTCCTCAGCCTCGCAACTTGTGAGGTGCTGATTGGCGGCTTGCCGGCGGGCGAGCGAGATCTCACCGGTGTAGTGATCCAGCACCAATAGGTACTCCTCCTCGCTGGAAGCGTGCAGCCGGTCCACGTACCGCCAAGCATAGATGAGGCGCTTGGGCCCGACTGCACTCAGGGCGTCAGCACGGGCGTCCTCCGCCACCCTCACGGCCCTCGCACGAGCCTTTTGCCAAAGAGCCAATTGCCTGACTCTCTCAGACGCGACATATGCCTCCCAGGAAGCTTGTTCCGCGGTGTGCTTCTCTTCCTCGACCTTCTTCTCTGCCTCTATTTTGGCGCGCTCTACTGGAGGCAAAGCCTCCCACAAGGCGACATCCATTTCTTTCCAAAGCTCCTCATGGCTGGGGGGGGGGCTCGGTGGGCGGCGCGACGTTCTCCTCGTAGCGGGGAGCCGACCTGTCCTCCGACGCGCGTGCTGGCGAGATTGGGAACACCGATGCATCCACCTCGACGCGTCGCAGCGAGGAGCGGAACGCCGACGCGTCCTCCTCGACTAGTGGCGCTGAGGAACGGAACGCCGATGCGTCACGTCACGGCGAGGAGCGGAACGCCGATGCATCCTCCTCGACTAGTGGCGGCGAGGAACGGAACGGCGACGCGTGACCGTCCACGCGGTGCAGCGAGGGGAGCCTAGGGCTTGGGATGGGCGATGCCATGGTGGTCGATGTGAGAGGGAACCAGGAAGGGGGAGGAGATAGCGATGAACGTGAACATGAGGGGGAGGAGATAGCGATGTCGTGGGAGGCGCAGTATTTATAGCAAGCAATGGCACACCTACGTAAGATATGGACTGAGATTCACTGACTTAACTGCAGGTCCAGTTGCGTCACTGACATGTGGGCCAGACCCCTGTTGGGCCCATATGTCAGTGACCCAATGCACCTGCAGTTAAGTAACACCTGTGTGGGCATATTTGTTGGAGTAAATTATGGGGGAGGGAAGGGTGGAAATATTGCTGGTCACAACGGATTGGACGAGCGCGGGGGGAGGAGAGTCATGCATGCATATTTTTCCACACGGGGTGGAGTGGTGGGACCGCCGGAGGGAGAAGGAGAGTCTGGCAGACATATTGTTTCCACACATGGAGAGGAAAAGATTTGGAGACGAACGGGCTTCCTGCAGGTATGGGGAACGGTGCATAATAAGTCTCGTCTTGCATGCCGGGCTAGGTATAGTCTCAAGTCATTAAAAACATACACGCCCCACACATGTTCATATTTCAAGGTGCACTAAATTATTGCATGCGATGAATAAGGCTGGCCATAATGGTGGTATCTTAGCTGGTATCATGCACACAGGAATAGCAAACATGCTGATGTGGCAAAGAATTAAAGAAGAGAGGGGGGTTAGAGTAACTAGTGTTCATGCATGCATTGGTAAACACATTTTTTGTGAAGAACTACAAAAACTATTCCACCGCCTCTATCTTGCCAAGAGTAGGTCAATTTTTTGAATCGAGCCCTTTAAACTAGAAGGGAGGTAGTAGTACTCTAATAGCTAACCTTGGCCCTGTTTGGATCCATGTGTTAGAGTTAGTTTGGGTTAGTTTGAACTCAACTAACCCAAAAAAATCTAACCCACCCAAGAGGTGATTATTTGGGTTACTCCCTCCGTCTAGGTGTGTAAGTCATCTTACGTTGTGCACGGCAACCAAGGCGGAGAGGAAAACGAGAAAACTTAATGTATTTTTTCTAATTAATAGCATTGCATGCAATGAACTAACCACTGCATGTCATGTTTGGCAGTCTCAAGTCATTGAAAGCATGCACTGCCCACATCTCTTCTTGGTTGATATGTCACAAAACAAGAAACGATATTGTAGATATTGATATTTTTAGTACTTATAAATTTGGTCAAACACTTTGCAAACGGTTGACGGAAGTAAAAAGGACCAGATGGAGTATCATGCATGGAGAGTAGGCAAAAAAATGCTCATTTATAGCCGGTCAAAGTCTCAAAGGGCGCGACCGTGCGAGGGAGGCGAAGGTCGTGGGAGGCACGACGGTTGACGGAATTAATTGAAGTTACACACAAGCCGGCATGGCGTGCGAACAGGCAGAAGCTATACCGTCAGGCCTATGATATGGGTCTAGTAGGCATGACATCTAATGGGTCCTGCATAGTTCTCGAGAACTCTTTGGGGGCTTGCAGCCGTTTATCCACCGGGCAAGCCAGCAACCCCACGCCGTTTGCACGCCCTACTCGTCCCCGTCTTCTACTAGTACAGTACCTTACAACAGTTCGCTCCCAGTCATCCCGTCCTTTCACATTACGACAGTTCCACTAATCCTGACCCTCCTCCCAAATCCATGGCGTCCCAAATCTCCATTATCGGCGGTGAGTACAATGTTAGAACCATCACTGGCGATGAGTTCGACGTCATCTACACCCGTTCTTCTGCAACGGTGAAAGAATGCCTTGCTCTCTTCAAACGCATGTTCGAAAACTCAAATGCGGAGTGGGTCGCTGGGCTAGATGTTGAGTACACCACAGTCCTGGGAAGCGAGAAGAAACTAAAGGAGGCAGAGAAGAAGAAGCCCGCCATGATCCAGGTTTGCGTGCATGACTTATGCTCGGTCTACCACATATGCCATGCCGACGTTGAGTGCGAGGAGTTTAAGAAGTTCCTCAAGGGCGGCCGAGTCAAATTCGTTACTGTATACTTTAGGAACGACAAGGAAATCCTGAGTCGGATAGGCCTCGTTGTAGGCGACCCCTTCGACCTCCAGAAGGAAGGGCTGGTGTCCTCCTCTCAGCCTTCAATGCTGACCCTGGCAGCAGCCATGATTGATCATTCGTACGCTAAACTGAAGAAACCTCATCACGAGTTTCATCATGCATGGGAGTCGAAGACATTAGATGAAGATCACATACTGTACGCAGCAATGGATGCCTACCTTTGTTTAAATATCTACAAGGGTTGGATGAAGAAGCAGAGCCCAATGTCCAGTTCAAGCAAAGAAGCGTCGACGAAGAGGAAGAGGGACGAGGAATCGGACTCCGAGTAGGTGGCAGTGCCGTCGCTCATGCTGGTTCTACTGCAGTATCAACCAGACTAGTTGCTTAGTTTATTTTCAAGGGTGTGTTGTGCTGAGGCCCCAACAGAACTATGTTTATGTTCTTTCTTGTTATTTGAACTCTTTAGTACATACAGTAGTACTAGTACTATGTCTTACTACTGTTCTTCTTGCAGTTGGTACTACTGCTCGTATCTTCGTGTTCCTACTATAGTTAATACGTTCGTACTAGTAGTATAATTTGGGTCAGTCGATTTGTGGAAGAAGTTTGACGGAGTGAACGAAGAAGACGTCGGGGTGCCCATGATCTATCTTATGAGTGTTGGGTGTGGAATGCAGTTCACCGGAAAAAAATGGATCGTGCTTGGGGTTAAACGGATGACGGGGGTGGGGGAGCATGGTGGTGGCAGGCGGTTTAGGGGAGGGTGCGGTGGCGGCAGGCGGTTAGGCGTGTGGCGGGGTGAGAAGATGAACCGTGCATCTATTTCGGAGGTTGAAGAAGCCCTTCTAGCCATCCATGTTGCATCAAACGGCTCACAAGAGTCGACTGACCCAAATTGCTCCTTCAGATTGCAGGATCCACATGGCATTCAAGGTCTCGAAGGTAGATTCCGCGTCCGCACCCGGTTTGCGGGCTCGACGCGCGCGCGACCGGCTTCCGCCGCGACAGCCACCATGCGCGCCTCCTCCGCGCGGGCGGAGACGACAATGACACGCTAGTTCCTCCTCGTGGCGTGCTGGAGAACGCACTCGTCCTCCTCTTCGTACGTTGCGTGCATAGACGCGGCTCCACCAGCTGCTCGTGTGCTTGGCAGCGTGGCGGCATCGCGAGGAGGGACTGCAGACGACATGAGCGGGCGAGCCTTCGGCTTGGCGGCGACACGGCGGTGATGGACGAGAAATTGTTGCCGGAGCAGGCGGGCGCCGGCATGCGCAACAGCGGCGGCATATTGATGAGTGCGCGTATGGGAGCTTAGTTTAGTTTTATATAGGGTTGGTCAAACTTAAAAGAAAACCCTACTAGTACACGTAAACATTAGACTTAGGCAACGCTTTTATTAGTTACCACATCCACAATACGAAATCTTGTGCAAGCGCGTGAACCGCGGCCGCGCGGTCGATCGAACGGTGCATCACCGTGTCGCGCTCGAAGGACATCCACCGAACCTTTTTGTGTGTGTGAAAACAATCCCCGAATATTACTCAACTTTTTTTCCGAGAAAAGTTCTTGACGCTACAATATTTCCATATATTTGAATTTAGCTCCAGTTCGTGTTTATTTGGATTTGGACGTTTTAGGTGCGCCCTAGTTTTTTTTAATACTGATTTTGGGGCTGTTTGGTTCCCAGCCACCATTTGCTAAGCCAAAATTTGGTAGCCACAGTTTAATTGGCATGTGTTTGGTTTTTTCCACACTTTGGCTTGCCACACTTTATTGCCCCTATGGCCCACTTGTCATAGAGACAATGTTGCCACACTTGCCTAAGGTTAGTTCTTCAAAATGAGAGCCACAAGTTGGCAAGCCTAAGGGAATCTTGCCACACTTTTTGAGTGTATGTAATGTGGGACCCTAATGTGGCATGCCTAAGGTGTGGCTTGAACCCAACACCCACCTAAGTTGGTCAAACTTGCATAACCTTAGGTGTGGCAACCTTAGGCAAACTTAGTCTCAAACCAAATAGCCCCTGTGTGTGTGACTGAGAGAGAACGTGTGTATGTATCCATATGTGTGTTGTGGCGGAAGGGCAATGTGGAGACGGTGTGCGTGTGATAGAGACGTAGAGAGGTGTGAATGTGCAAATGATCATGCATGAGTGAGACATAGACAGATGCTGGTATGTTGTGTATACATGAGAGAACGGTCTTCTATTTTACTTGTGTGTGTGTGTGTGTGTGAGAGAGAGAGAGAGAGGGAGAGGAGCATCCGTAACACAACAACCATCTCTCTCGATTCGTCCGTCCCTCGCACGATCGCATGTAACACATGCATCAACGCGCACATTTTGACACCCTCACCCAGCCCCTGCCCACCTCAAGGCCCACACATCGCTCTCTATCTCGCACGCACAATCTCTTCGTGAATACCTGTTTAGCAAGTAGCTTTCCGTCACATACACACACATTTCTCTCCTTAGGTTTGTTTTCTCTCAATATCTGACACACACACACAGCACACAACACACATCACACACACACCCCCTCCCCCGAGCACACAATTCATCCCCATCCAAGGTTATATGGCGACCACTCTCGCTTGTGCTTCTTCGCACCCAGCATGCACAACACCTCAATCTTCAAAGAGGGCATCGAGGAGATCGAAGACGGCGACCACACTGCGCTAGAGAATGCGGGGCCATTTGGAAGCAGGATGATGTGACAACGGCTGACTGACTGACTCCTCCCCCCACCCTCTCTCTCTCTCGCACAAAATACCAATCCCTCCCCCCCCCACAAATTTATCAATCCCTCAACCCACGAGATCCTTCCCCTCTCGTCCATGTTTTTTATAGCTCTCTCATCAAACATGTTGTCTCTTCTCCTTCCACGTGTACAGAATCCGGATGCACACGCATCTCACATATATTACATGTCTCCATCTTTCTCACAGACCTAACTTCTTCCTCTCTCTTTCTCTCTCTATCTCCCTCTTTTTGTTTCGTTAGGTTTGTCTCCTACTCACTCATCCACATACATACAATCTTTCCCGCCCTATCTGCTCGATCTTCGCAAGCTCTATCTGCATGTTTCATTCACGCATTGGGATATGTTCAAAATGTTGCTTTTATAATGGATGATGTAGAGTTATTGTTGGTTTTGTTGCATCCTACAAAGTAATAACTATGAAATGCATTTTGATTGTCATTTGACTAGGATTATGCGAGTTTGAGCATGTTGTGAAGTACTATAGACCTCGTATACATCTTGGAATTCGACAATGATTGTAACTATAGAATTGTATAGACCATTACATTCGAAGTTAGTAGCCTAATATATTTATTTCACAATTTCAACAAATGATTAATTCACTACATACTAAGAAAACAAATGTGTACACCCTCCATTTTTATTTAAGTCTGTGTATTAGCATTGGTCAAAGTCAAGTTTTGTAAACTCTCAGAAAGTTTATAACAAAAAATATTAACATATACAATAACAAATAAATACTATTAGATTCATTATTGAATGTACTTTCACATCATACATATCTGTTATGGTAAATGTTTATATTTTTGTATAAACTTGGTCAAACTTTAGGAAGTTTGACTTCGATCAAACCTAATATGCAGAGTTTACTAGTACTACTCGCTAGTTGCTTAGCCGAATCACCCAACACGCCACACGGGGAGTTCAATGTCACAAACTTTTGAGGTCGGCGGGAAAATCTCTCGCGACCCTGATTCAAGCAGTGGGAAGTTACCATCATAGCCTTCGGAACAGGCCTACGGATGATAGTTGGTAGGGGGCTGTTTTCGTAACTTCAGGTTCACCCTGCCCAGCCAACCCCACCCCGGCACCCAGAGTAGTACACTTGAATACTCCCCATTTTCCATCCCCACCGCAAAATAGACTTCTCCACGACACCGCAACCTTTGTGCTCCTCCCCTTCTACATCGGCGTCACCGCAGCGCATCTGCCTCATCGACGACCTCGTATGCCGCACTAGAGCCGGTCCACCGTCATCGTCGTACACGGAGCCTCTTCCCCGGCACCGTCTTCCATGGTCTTGGATCTGCTTCCCGGAAGCCGACACCAAGCGCAGTAGCACCACCGTCGTGGACAATGAACTGACTCCCGTTGCCGACCATGACTCACAGAGGCCGCCGCGACCATCGTTCTCCTCCTCGATTGGTAATGTGTGTATTGAATGACTTAGCAGTACATGTGCAGTTCCAATTTTGTTCATACCTACCCTTCAAATTTCCTGGGTGCTATTGTTCCCGTAAAAGTAATTGGTTATAGCCTCCATAGTCCAACAGAATATCAATTTGTAATTGTGCGTCGCTCATGTATCGTGCTGTGCTTGGGTAGGTATTTCATCTGCAACCAGTAGTGTGGCAAATGATGGATAGTTTTTTAGAACTAGCAAGATGCCCATGCGTTGCACGCATCAAGATGCATTTGTATGAGTAGTTTATCTTGTGGGAGAAGAGGATGAACGAGGGAATGCCTTATTTGCAAATGCGGAGAGGGGTGTGGGTATCTTTTTGCAAAATTGCCACAGTTTCCTTCCTATCCGTCGGATATAAATCGAATGGCCTATATTGTAGGATGGCAGGAACACCATCATCACCAACTCTGTTTTTATTAGAGTAGGGAAAAGTAGAGAAACAATAATAGAGAGTAGAGAAGTAGAGATAAATATTAAATATAAAATAAATATAGCAATAGAGAAGAGAGTAGAGGTAGCAGAGACAAAGGACTGCGCGCGCGGGAAAAAGCGGCCGAGCATGCACTAGTTTTGGCGCGCGGCCTCCGGCGCGCTTTATAAAATCCAACGCCCGCCCACCTCTCTGTGCCTTGCCACCGCTCTCTCCCCGCTCCGTGCCTCGCCGCCGCTCTCTCCCCGCTCTTTCTTTCCTCACCGCCACCGCGCCACCATGCCGCCGCGTCACCGAGAAACTTGGGGATACCGCGGCGTCCGCGCGCGCCCCTCCGGCGGCTTCTCTGCCGAGATCCGGTACCACGGGATGCGCCTCGGCCTCGGCAATTTCGACACCGCCAACGAGGCTGCCCGCGCGTACGACGCAGCAGCGTGGCGCCTCCGGTGGCCTCATAGAACATTGAACTTCCCCAATGTGCCGATGCGGGAGCGGGCACAGGAGCTCGCGCCTCTGCCGCGGCTTATCACCGACGAGGATCATGGCGACAACCGAAGGTGGGAGCACCGTCTCGGCATCGCCGAGATGGATGAGGAAGCCATGGCACTGTGGCGCCAACGCTCCCCGCAGGACATCATCAACAAGCACGAGTTCTACGAGCAAAGGAGGGTGGAGAGGGATAAGAGGAAGGCGGAGCGAGCCCCCTATCACGAGGAGAAGCGTAGGCGAAAATCAGACGCTCAATTCAACATGAGGCTAGGAGCAGTGTCGCCCTGGGAATCCGACGACGATCGGTATCTTCACGCCTACAATCAGACATCGGAGGAGGACATCACTGAGGAGGATTCGGACGACGAGGAGTATTTGAATAATCTTTTTTATCTATCTATGTTGAGAACTATCCTCTACTCTCTATCTCTACTTCTCGATCTCAGCACTGTAAACGCTTTTTTAAAGTGCCGCGTGTTGCGATTCTGTTGGAGATGCTCTAACATGGCAGACAATTGCTTTAATGTTGCCCACAAGATGCACGAGTATTACAACTGTCCTCGCCCGCACAAAAGCGGGTCATGAGTGTCGTAAGGGCTGCCATGGATTTTGGCTTTTCTTGGACGAGGTGACGAGCGAGCCATTCGTCACGGATGCTGTGTTTGAAGGCTACTAGGGCTTCGGCATCCGGGCAATCGACAATTTGGTTTTTTTAGTTAAGAACCTAGTCCAGAATTTCCTGGCGGACTCTCCGGGCTGTTGAACTATATGGCTTAAGTCATCAGCGCCCGGAGGTCGAACATATGTACCTTGGAAGTTATCGAGGAAGGCCTCTTCCAAGTCCTCCCAGCTGCCAATAGAATTTGCAGGCAGACTGTAGAGCCAGTGCCAAGCCGGCTCCTTGAGTTTTGAAGGGAGGTATTTGATGGCGTGGAGGTCATCGCCGCGGGCCATATGAATGTGGAGAATGAAGTCTTCGATCCACACCACGGGGTCCGTGGTTCCATCATATGATTCTATATTCACGGGTTCAAACCCTTCTGCGAATTCATGATCCAGGACCTCATCGGTGAAGCAATGAGGGTGTGCGGCGCCTCTATATCGGTCGTATCGTGACGTAGCTCTGATGGAGCCCGTCTGCAGTTTTCAGCCCGTGCATGACTAAATTTGTCACGTCCGAATAGGTGGCCGTCGCCGCGTGTCGAGGCACGTCCTACAATCCTTAGATTGATCTAGTATGTCCTGCTTTATTGTTCAGGTTTTGTCGGAGGTCATATGTGTGACCGTGAGCTAACTTACCTCTACCTGTGCGCTGAGGCGGGACTGGCTGGTGTTCAACGTGAGTTGTCATTTTGTCTCGACCACGTGGTTGTCGGTCAGCCGCATTGTACTATGGAGGTATGTATTCCGGCACCTCCTTGTCAAACTGAGGTAGCAATTTGCGCTTTGGGTAGCTTTTTGGTTGGGCGCTTGAGGCCGTATTATTCAGCTGCTAGGACGTCAGTCCATTTATCATTGAGCAGATCTTGGTCAGCTTGAAGTTGCTGCTACTTCTTTTTCAGGCTCCTTGCAGTGGCAATTAGCTGGCGTTTGAAGCGCTCCTGCTCAAGAGGTTCCTCAGGCACGATGACATCCTCGGTGCTGAGGCTTACCTCGTCCTCGGAGAGCGGAAGGTAATTATTGTTCTCCGAATCTTCATGCGTGGCCTGTTTACCGGGGCTAACCTGCCCGCCTTCCCGTTCATCTTGTTCATTAACTGTATCAACAGGGTCTTCATTGTCTTCGGCACCTTCTGGAGTGTTATCTTCTCCTGTGCTGGTGTTGCTGTCTTTACTGCGGCATGACTTAGAGCGGTGCCGCTGACGCCGGCGCTTGGACTGTATTTCAGAAGGTTTATCCTCAGCTGGATGTTCCTTGTCCTCGCCGCTGTTCTCCTTTGGTGCATCCACCATGTATACATCATACGAGGAAGTGGCCGTCCAGCGTCCGGTGAACGGTGGGTTCTGGGCCTCTTCTTCTTCGGCATCATCATCCATACCGTCGATGTCTTTGGAGTCGTAATCAAGTTCGTCGGTCAAATCCTCGACCATGGCTATGAAGTGGGTGGCAGGTGGGAAGCAAAATTCTCCACCGTCAGCCCCTAGTTCGAGCCGGATATAGTTCGGGTGTGAGTCCTCCGCCAAGGACAAGTTTTTAATGAGTTTAGCACATCGCCCAATGGCGAGTGCTGGAAGATGTTTGTGGCGCTGAATTCGAAGATCGACAGACGATCAAGCTCGGCGTCCGCAGGCTCACATGGTTCGGAACTTACGACCGGAGACGAGTCCGGAGTTCCGCTGACAAAAACGTCGTGAGAGGTTGAGTCTATGTGCGGCTCCAACGTCGTGGAATCGGTGGCCCCCGTAGTGGGGTTGATCCTCCCGTCCTTGGATGGCGCAGCTTGCTCCGGATCTAGGGCCAGAGCGGTTACAGGAGCAATCTCCTGGATGCGGTCAGATGACAGATTTAGGTCATGATCATCTGGGTGACCGGGAGCGGCTACCACGGTCTCGAATCCGGTGAAGATCAAGTCTCCACGGATGTCTACAACATAGTTAAAGCTCCCAAATCTGACCTGATGGCCAGGGACGTAGCTTTCGATCTGCTCCAGATGGCCAAATGAGTTGGCCCGCAGTGCGAAGCCGCCGAACATGAAGATATGCCCGGGGAGGAAAGTCCTCCTTGGACAGCGTCATTATTGACGATTGAAGGGGCCATCAAACCTTTCGGCGACAGCACAGTGGAACTCTCAATGAAAGCACCAATGTCGGTGTCAAAACCGGTGGATCTGGGGTAGGGGGTCCCGAACTGTGCATCTAAGGTCGATGGTAACAGGAAACAAGGGACACGATGTTTACCCAGGTTCGGGCCCTCTCTATGGAGGTAATACCCTACGTCCTGCTTGATTGATATTGATGAATATGGGTATTACAAGAGTTGAGCTACCTCGAGATCGTAATGGCTAAACCCTAGAGGTCTAGTTGGTATGGCTATGATAATGATTCTCTCCTATCCGGACTAAGTCCTCTGGTTTATATAAACACCGGGAGGATCTAGGGTTACATAAGGTCGGTTACAAAGAAAGGAATCTACATATTCGATGCCAATCTTGCCTTCCACACCAAGGAGAGTCCCACCCGGACATGGGTGCAGTCTTCGGTCTTCGTATCTTCACAGCCCATCAGTCCGGCCCATGGCCAACAGGCTGGACGCCCGAGGACCCCTTAGTCCAGGACTCCCTCAGCGTCCCTCCTCAGCTCTCACGCACTTGGTCGCCATATTGAACATCTCTAGAGCCGTGCATAGGTCCTCGTGTATGGCGAGCTCTTCCTTCATCTTGACATCATGGACGCCATCGAAGAATGCTGAGATGATGGTCTTGTCCGTTACCTTGGGGATCTTGAGGCGAACGTTGTTGAAACGCTGGATGTACTTCTACAGGGTTTCCCCTGGCTGCTGCTTGACATGCCGTAGGTCACCAGCGGCAGGTGGGCGGTCACGAGTGCCTTGGAAGTTGGCGACAAAATGCTCGCGCATCTCGCCCCAGGAGGAGATCGATCCCGCGGGCATGTTCAGGAACCACGAGCGCGTGCCATCTTTGAGAGCCATGGGAAACTAGTTCGCCATGACCTTCTCGTCGCCATTGGCCGCCTCGATGCTCAGCTCGTAGAGCTACAGGAACTTAGCAGGATCGGGGGTGCTGTCGTAGCACGGAGGCAGATTGGTCTTGAACTTGCTAGGCCAGACAACGCTGCGCAGCTCGGGGGTGAAAGCTCAGCAGCCCGTGTTGTTGACTGGAGCCCTCCATGGAGGTGGAGCCTGGTCTTGGTATCCACGCACCGCCGCCGCCGGCGGCACACGGTCTTGACATGGTGGTGCTAGAAGCACATGAGCACCTTCTTGTGGCCGCGGGATTTCCTGGCAGCTTCCTTTCTCACGCACGGGCGCCTTATGCTATGGGTCACGCTATGGGGCCGCGCGTCTTGGTTCGAGGGTGACGTCTTGATGTGGAGGTGGCGGAGGTGCTCCATGGGCTACATCGCCCGCCACAGGAGGCGTACGAGGCAGCGAAAGGGACGGTGCTAGGGAGCCCCCAGCGGCGCTGACGAGCTCGGCGATGCGGTCCAGCCAATCCTCATAGATGTCATCGACGGGGTGGTAGTGTAGGAGCTCACGCGCCATGAGCAGTGCGGCCTGCGCGTCCGCGGGCCTGCGGCGAGCGTGGGACGACGAGCCGGCCGGAGTCAACGACAGGGTGGCGGTGCGTCCGTCCCTCCGCACGGAGGGGTGCAGCGAAGAAGCTTGCTGCTCGTTCCCTGCCGGGCCGGTGGCAGCGTTGGCAGCGGGTGATGGAGAGCGACGGGGAGGACCACCGACGGGCGCCGTCTGGGCGACGCGAGCGTTAAGAGTGGCTCGGCGCTCAGCGCGGGCTCGACGAGCGTCAGCCATGGAAGCGGTGGAGCAGTGGGGCGCCGATCAATGGAAGAGAGGTTTCAGCGCACCCCTACCTGGCGCGCCAAATGTCGGATTACGGGTTCCGGCAAACCCTTGAGAGGTTTGAACTCTGGGGTGCGCACGAAGAACACTCTCTCCCCGACTTGCACGCTCAACGATTCCATGGCCTAGCTCGACGAACCCAAAGAACAAGAGACACGGGGGTTTATACTGGTTCAGGCCACCTTGTGGTGCAATACCCTACTCCAGTTTGTGGGTGGATTGCCTCGAGGGGATGATGATGAACTAGTAAAGTGGATGAGCATCCTCAGGAGGTGAGGTGTTCTTGAGCCCGATGAGCTTGTGGTTGAGGGGGTGATCTGATTCATCTGTCCACCATACGGTGGTGGCTAGGTCATATTTATATTGGCCTTGGTCCTCTTCCCAAATGTTTAGACGGGAAGGGATCCCACAACGACCAAGTTTGAAGGGGGACAACTAGTACAAGCTATCCTGACAAAAGTAGTCTTCGCCTTCCAAAGGCTCTGGTGGTGACGCTACTGTGGGCTCCCCGATGACCTCCGTCCTGCCGTCCTACTGGTCTTGGTCTTGTTGCACAGATATGTAAACCTTTGCCTGATTCCTCGGGACCCCGTGCCTGGGCTTGCCTCCTTAGAACCAAAGAGGAAACTGGTACACTGCGCCCGTTGGCGCCCTCCTGGCCTTGGTCGTCATGGCTCACGTCACGCGAACCTCGCGAGGTGCCCCTTGCATAGATATCTCCGCTCCTCGGGAGCCAACCTAGTGAGGTTGCCCCTAGGGAGGTCTTGGTGTCGTCGGCCTCGCGAGGCTCGGCCCCTCGTGAGGGTCTTGAGTTGTTGCTGCTGAAGATGGGCCATACCGAGCCGTTGATGGGGCCACGCCACGGGCCACAAGCAGGCAAGTTTGGGTACCCCCATTCCCAGGACATCGACAGCAACGATACATGCGTGCCTCGCTATCCCTTCTGTCACTGGGTGAGGACACCGCAAGATCGAACCCTTCACAAAGCACCTCTTCCCATTGCAAGAAAAATCAATCTAGTTGGCCTAACTTAACCTTCGGAGAAGAAATACGAGGCTACAAAGATCATGCATATAAGATAAGAAAACTCAAATAATATTCGTGGATATAGATTGATCATAAACTCAAACTTCATCGGATCCCAACAAACACACCGCAAAAAGTCATTACATCAAATAGATCTCTAAGAGAACATTGTATTGAGAATCAAAAAGAGAGAAGAAGCCATCTAGCTACTGCCTATGTACCCGTAGGTATATGGTGAACTACTCATGCATCATCAAAGGAGACCAATGAGGATGATGAACACCTCGGTGGTCGTGTTCCCCTTCGATGGAGTGCCGGAATAGGGCTCTAGATTGGATCTCGTGGTTCTAGAACTTGCGGTGGCTAGAATTGTGCTTCGTCGACTCCCGTAGGGTTCCTGGAATATTTGGGTATTTATAAAGCTGAGAGGTGGTGGAGGAGACCCCCATGGGCCCCACAACCCATCGGGGCGCGCTAGTGGCCTCTGGCGGGCCCTGGTGTATTGTGGTCCCCACATGCCTCCCCTCTGGTGCTTCCTTGGCTCCCAAGTTTTCTTCTGGTCCAAAAAAATCTCAAAAAGGTTCTACTGCAGTTGGATTCCGTTTGATAGGGATATTCTGTGAAGTAAAAAACAAGCAAACAACAACAACTGGCATTGGGCACTATGTCAATAGGTTAGTCGCAAAAAAGATATTAAATTGCTATAAAATGATTGTAAAACATCCAAGAAGGATAATATAACAGCATGGAACAAGCAAAAAATATAGATATGTTGGAGACGTATAAACTACCTCGACGCCAAGCTCTCCAAACAAATGGAAGAATTCCGCAACATGATCGTGAGCCGCACGTCTTCCACCACCTCTTCACCAAGAAGACGTCACTTAAGTCGCCACTCTTTGACCTACTATTCCTCTGATGCAAGTCCTCCTCGCCGCACCGACACTCGAGATCGCCAAGCTCAAGAAAATCCTTTCCATGGCAATGGGTTGCAAGACCGCATCCGAGAATGTGGAAGAGCGAGATGCCAAGAACAAGACGTCGGGCACCAAGAACAACCTCCACAAGTGTAATGTCAAGCACCTCATGACGGCGATGCAATCTGACAAGAACAAAAGAGCTGTTAAGAACAAGTGCTCGAAGAACAACACGCACTCCGTGAGGCCACTAGAGCCGTCGCCGAGCGTAAACGTCAAGTGCGTGAACAAGAAGAAGCACTTCGACAAGAATGACAAGAGGAAGCTACTCACCGTGAGGAGCAACAAGAAAGAAGGAACCGGGCACAATGCCTCGTCCTAATCGGCAAGTCCATAAAGAGGAATGTGAAATTGAAGACCTTCCTCCATGCAGCAACACCATCATCGTCCACATGATGAAGAACAACGCTATGGCAAGCTCAAGTTCACCATGCCCAAGTTTTCGGGAAGCAACGACCCCGAGGAGTATCTCTCATGGGCATTGAAGGTCTACAAGATACACCGTCTTCACAATTATGACAAGGAGAATAAATTGCAATGGCCTCCCTTAAGTTCCAATACTATGTTCTCATATGGTGGAAAAAAGTGATAGCAAGACGCCAAGAGTGAGGTGGACCACCAATCATGACATGGACACAAATGAGGGGTGTTATGAGAGCTTGCTTCATGCCTACACACTACACCCGGGATCTCTTCAAGAAGTTGCAACTCCTCAAGCAAGGCACGAAGACTGTGGAAGAATACTAGCGACCATGAAATGGAGATTGCCATCATACATGCCAATGTCAAGGAAGATGACAAGCAAACTATGGCACGCTTGTTTAACGGCATCAATCACCCAATATAGAAGATTGCCGACTTACAACCCTATTCGAACCTTCTCGAACTAGTTCACCAAGTGACCAAGGCCGAGCGACAAGTGCACGATGATTTCAAATACACCAAGTACTCGTCCAAGACCTACAACTCTTCCTCTCAAGCTCCCGCTACTTCAACACCTCCTAAATCGACTAGAGCATCTACAAGCAATGGTGACAATCAAGTTACAAGAAAACTTCAACACTTTCAAGTCACCCTCCTACTACAAGCAACTTCGAGCCTGGAGCTTCATCATAATCTACTCCAACAGATGAGACCATCAAGACGAGTTCCATCAAATGCTTCACATGTCAAGGCCGAGGCTGCCAGTGTCAAAACTGGCGGATCTTGGGTAGGGGGTCCCGAGCTGTGGATCTAGGATCAATGGGAAACAAGGGACGAAGAACATGGTGTTTACCCAGGTTTGGGCCTCTTGAAGATGTAAAACCCCACGTCCTGCTTGATTGTATTTGATGTGTATGATATGGTTACAGAATCTATCTACCTCGAGATCAGGCGAGCTAAACCCTAGGTTGATGGGGGTAATGGATGTTGCTCTAACCCTAAAGACTAAAACCCCTTGGTTTATATAGACACCAGTAGGGTTAGGGTTATAGGAGATCGGTTACAAAGAAGGAAGGATCATGCCTAATCTTGACTTGGAGGGCACACCACGAGTCCGAAGATCTCCTATCCAACCACGGATCCGCACTCTAGCTTGGCCCCATAGTGGCCCATCAGTCCGGCCCGGATGTAGTAGGCCGACGTCCCGAGGACCCCTTAATCCAGGACTCCCTCAGTAGCCCCCGAACTAGCTTCCAATGACAGGGCTTGTGTCCGGCATCCACACAACTTACAATCTTCGGCTTGCGAGGCAAGTTCTTCATCATGTCATGTGCGTGCTCGGAGTTGAGTGGTGTCCGGAATCCAGAGCGTCTACTTTACTTAGCCTAGAAGGCCAAAGTGCTCAAGTGTGAACAGTGCACACGTCTGACAACTTTTAGCGAAGGGTCGCGACCGGTCATAACACCGAGCGGCTGGCAATTCTCGATGGGCGTCTCGAGGCCGCCCCTCCATTGGTATGTCTCATGAAGGCAGAGTTTGTGTCCCATTTTTAGGGGATATGATTAACGATTTTGATTCCCCCACCCGCGCATAACGTCGCAAGCGTATCGGGAAGTGGAGAGGCCCGCAGCATGAAAAGGGGAACCCTTGGCTCTTCCGTGGCTTATAAAAGAGAGGAACTGCTATAGTTACTGTCTTACACCTTCTTCCACCTCCCGCTGTTGCCTTTCCAATCTCTAGAGCTCCAGTGCCCTGCCTTGTTCCTCTGCGGCGAATCCCTTCCAGCTCTTCCCAAGCTTCAACCATGGCTGGATCTGGCGCACATGGCAAGTGGGATGCCTCCATCGTCACCAATGACGACATCATGGAGTTGAAGGGGGCTGGCTATTTATCGGTTGACATCGCCCATCGGGCCCCCGAGGAGGGCCAGATCATCCACACGTCCAAGCCGGGCGAGAGGGTAGTATTCCTCCCCCACTTTATTCGGGGGCTAGGATTTCCTCTGCACCCCTTGTAAGGGGGTTGATGTTCTTTTACGGGCTAGATTTCCATGATCTAGCCCCCAACTCCCTCCTCCACATATCGGCCTTCATCATTGTTTGTGAGGTCCTTCTACGAGTTTAGCCACACTTCAGCCTGTGGCTGAAAGTGTTCATTGTCAAGCCAAAGGTGGTTAGCGGTGCCCAGGTGGACTGTGGCGGAGCGATGATCAGCAAGCTGACCCGAGTCCAATGGCCAGAGGGTCGGTTTATTGACACCGTCAAGGTGTGGCAGAAAGAGTGGTTCTACATTACAGAGCTAAGGGATGCGGCCTGGAAGGCTGCTTCCGAATTCAGATCCAGCCCCCAGCAAGACTGACCGTGTGGACCAAAAAAGGTCCTAACTAGGGTCCATCAGTGAGATGAAGATGCTGCAGAAGCGTGCCATCAGCATGATGGAGACCGGCGCCAAGCTGACCAATGTGGTCCAGATAATGCTCAGACGCCGGCTCCTTGCTTGCCAGCTAAGGGCCAGTACGATGTAGTCTTACAAGTATGACAACCCGGCCACCATGTAGTACCTCCTCGGCATAACCTACGACAAGGTCTGGGGTCAACTATTCAAGCCCCAGGAGGACTAGTCGGCCGAGAATGAAGACATCAGTCTCAACACCGCAAATCCCCTGAGGAAGGTAATTGGGCTCTTGCCCGGTGTATATTCGGGTGGTCATGCTGCATAAAATTCAGCTTAAGCATCATCTTGTGGCCTTTACAGGGCTGGCTCGAGAAGGCCGAGAAAATCAGCAGTCCGGCTCCAATGCCCGAAGAGCCCATATCGGCTCAACTGGAGGAGCTACTGGTCGTGGCATCTTACAAGGCGCTCGAAAAGAAAGGGAAGAAGAAGAAGGATTTACCGGAGGCCAGAGAAGGCCTCCGCCGAAGAGGTCGTCCGGACACCAAGTCCGGAGACACCGTTGTCCCGTCCGCTTAGGATGGGGACGAGGAAGAAGACGAGGAGGAGAGCACCTCCTCCCACTCCAAGAAGAGGGCGACGTCCGGGGATGTCGAAGAGGAGCAGCCTCCTCGGGTCCAGAAGAGGCTGTGCAAGCCCAAGCTAGTCTTGCCCGATAGTTCGGACTCTGATGAGGAGTCCGCAATGTCTGAAAAGGTTTCGGAGAAGGAACCCAGGGTCAAGTCCCCCACCATGAGGTGTGAACCTAGATATTTCTTGTTTACTTTGTTTTACAAGTATCTTTACTGATGGGAACCAATTAATATCATAGCCCACCACGCAATTACCCTACCGAGCTGACCTCGGAGGGGACTTTTCCTCCCAACGAGTTGGCGGATAGCGGATCCGTGTCGCGCTCCGCGCCTCCCCTGGTTCCTGAAGACGCCGCGGAGGTGCTGTCCCGAAGGACCCCCCAGTCCGAACATAGGGGAGGGGGGCGACACAGCCATGGCCGAGGTTGATGCCTCGGTCACGGAACACCAAGAGGGTGCGTCCCCCCTGGCGAATGCGGGAGGAGCCCGGACCCTCTCAGCCAGCCGCACCTGAGCCTCCAAGGCTGTCATACGTGCCGGTCCCGCATTCCGGTGAGGAAGGGCTTGTGGTCCCGCCGCCCATGCCGCATGCCAAGAACCAGTCGGCGGCGAGCTGGTTGGACTCGGTGGAGGAGTTGGTGAACAACTCTGTTATCGTCAAAGGGCACCGCACCCTTATGGGCGCAGTTCTACAGGGTGTTCGGTAAGTCCATACGGGACTGAATGATGCCGTCCATGGCCTTCTCACAGGCTTCGAGGTAAGTCAAGTAATGTCCTTTCCCCGCAAAATGGATTTAACTTTTTTCATCAAAGTTTGAGCAGGCCGTATATATAACAGCCCCCAAGACTCTGTAAGGATTGCAAAAACCTTACAGAGGGTCAAATATCTGTAGTCCAACATGTAAAGTATCATGATTGATTTGATATCGCAGGCATTGTCCTTGGCCGTGTCTGCTAATGCCACTGTCCTAGAGGAGATGGATCGGAAGCTGATACATTCCGATGAAGGACTTGACCTCGTCAACAAATGACATGATGAGGCACAAGGTAAGCTCTTATCGAAATACATAGTTAATACTGTCGGACAATTACATTCTGGATTGTATGCTGAGCACATGGTGTTTGATGATTGCAGCTACCACCGCGAAGGTTGATAGCCTCAAGGTGGCGCTAAAGAAGGCCGAGGCCGAGGCGGCCAAAAAGAAAGCGGCTGCCGAAGAGGCGGTGGCCGAACTTGAGAAGGTGAAGATCGCTGGCAAAAAGCACGAGGCTCGAGTGGCAGAAGTGCAGGTGGAGCTCAAGGATGCTATCACAAAATGTGAGGCCCTTGAGAAGAAGCGGAAAGAGCAGTCCTCTAAGCTATCCAAGGCAGACAACGAGCTCCAGGAGGCCAGAACAGAAGTGCAGGGTGTCCAAGAGGAGCTCCGCCAAGTGGGGAATATCACAGATGGTAAGAAATACTCACTATAGAGTGTTTTTGGAGGCAACAGGTTCACCTTGCTGACGTGGGTCTGGCGCTCCACAGGCATTTTCGCTAAGCTTCCGAAGAGTGTGGCAGCTGCAGCGAAGCACTATGCTACATGGGAGGACTCCGAATGACGACTTTTCTGGTCGCAGTTCTAGGCTCCCGAGCACCCTCCCCCCCTCAGCAACCAGATGAAGCAGCTGATGGAGCTGCATCGGATGGCCAAGCCAGCCCCGAAGGATCTTTGTGTCCACCTGTGGCCCATAGAGCCCATTCTGGACAAGTACTTTGGCCTGATGCAGAGGCTGCGTGATGCATCACTACAGATTGATACCATGAAGCATTCTGCGTGCCTTGAAGGAGCTAGGCTGGCCTTTGCGAAGACCATGGTTCACTGGCCTAGGATCAAGCCGATAGACATGGCCACTGGTCCCCCGCCGGTTGGGAAGGAGCATCGTTGTCCTGAACTGTATTTCGCACAAGTTATGGATGGTGCTTGGGCGATAGAGGGCTAGTGTTTTAAGGATGTAATCATTGAGTGATTGTATGAAGTTGCCAACTGAATCTTTTGTTTTATAATGCGGCCCGTTTGTATGTTATCTACTATGGTGTTTTTATTTGACTCCTATGCGGCCATTTATTATTCTGAAAGCTACCAGCCGTCGGCTTCAGCACCCAAATGAATATTGCAAGGGGTGTTTTGTCCCTGCACTATTACCCTTAGCCGACGTCTCGGTACCTAAAGGCGGTAATGCAGGAGAGAGACTAGGAAATCAGACTATGCAACTTTATTGCTTTCCCTTAGCCATAGGAGCTTGACGGCGGGAGCTAAGGACTAGCCCCCGGTGTGATGTACGTGGGAGCCAAGGCATTCCTTGGTAATCACATGGTTTGTGCTAGGACGAACCCTGCATATGACATAGATAAATCGCCAACGATTTCTCGCCGACCAGTTCTCGCTTACTATGACGGTCAGTTTTCGGCTTTCTCCCTTGAGGTGCTTAGCTAGACTAGCCAGTAGTACAATCGCAGGGGGTTCTCCCTTTACCTTCTTAGCCGAACATGCGGAACGTAAGAAGGAAAGCACAGGAGCTGGGCAACCCAACTATTGACCCAAGACATAGTTCAGAACTAATGCATATAGTGCAATATCCGAGACGCCGAACAGACAACAGAAAGTGGTGCCAGAATTATTATGTAGAACTGATGGGAAGACCAAGCCTTTGGTCAATTAGCCGATTTGTGTTTGTTACACAATGCTTGCATGCCCAACTGTTTGAAGAGTAGGAAAAAGAGAAAAAAAGAGAGGGCTAGATAATGTAGATGCTCGAACACCGTAAAAGGTGTTTTTATTTTCCATAAGCTCTGGACGTCTATTCGTACAATTCGAACTGCTGAGGCGCTTATGATAAGTAAAAAGAAAGGAAAATTTTAGAGAGAAAGGTTTACACAGGGCCTTGATGCGTGGGTCGAAGCCTCAACTGTGCCCTACTGTATGTCTACGCCTTTGCTTCTGCGAGGTGAAGGGGGTGAATTGGACATCCGTGTAGAACGCCGCATGCTGGTGCAGGGTGCCTTCGATAGGGACCTTGAGATGTAGCGTTGCGGTCGTAGCTTGATGCTAAGCAAGTCCGGAGTCATACCCGTTGTCGTCCGAGGACGTGGTGATGCCATAGTTCAGTCAAGCTGAACACATGGTGCTATGTGTTTACTATAAGCCCCGACGACCACCCATGGTATCTTGTGCACGAAGTTGTGCTGACGGGGCACATAGAGTGCCACCATGTTGGGCATGTCATGGGGCGCGTATCCCTATTTGCGACGAACACAGGTAGGCTCCCATGACGGGAACCAGGATCGAGTCCGTTTAATCGTATCTCTAGCCTTTACAGCGGGTTGATACTTCGGCCCATTGGCGACGGCTTGGTCTTCGGCTGCCAAAGCTGTAGTGTGTTCCTCGGTCCGGAGTGAGCGCTCCGTGTTGCCGTTGATCATTATGATGCCCACGGGACTAGGCATCTTCAGCTTGAGGTATGCGTAATGTGGGATGGCATTGAATTTGGCGAACGCCATTCGGCCGAGGAGGGCATGATAGCCACTTCAGAATGGGGTGATATGGAAGATCAGGTCTTCGCTTTGGAAGTTGTCCAGTGAGCCGAATACCACTTCCAGGGTTACCGTGCCTGAGCAGCGGGCCTCTATGCCTAGAATGACCCCCTTGAAGGTGGGGTTGCTGGGTTTGATCCTTGACGGATCGATCCCCATTTTCCCCACCGTGTCTGCATAAATCATATTGAGACTACTGCCTCCGCCCATGAGGACTCTCATGACGTGGTACCCATCGACAATGGGACCGAGTACCAGGGCCGCCAATCCTCCATGGCGGATACTGGTCGGATGGTCTCCGCGGTCAAAGGCAATTGGGCAATCCAACGACGGGTTGAACTTCGGCGCTACAGGCTCGACGGCGTACACATGACATAGCGCGCGCTTCCTCTCCTTCCTTGGTATATGGGTGGAGTAGATGATGTTCACCATCTTGACCTTAGAAGGGAAGGTTTTTGGCCTCCATTGTTCGACCTGCGGGGCTCCTCATCGTCCTCGCTTCATGGGCTTTTGCCAGAGTCTTCAGCTGTGAGCTTGCCAGCCTGTTTTATCACCCAACAACTACGGTTGGTGTGGTTGGCGGGTTTTTTGGCGGTGCCATGGATCTGGCAGGGCCTATCTAGGATTGCGTCCAATTTGGTTGGGCCATCCTGGTTGCCTTTAGAAGGCTTTTTCCGTGACTCGGACTTCGGATTATAGAATCCAGCATTTACTGCCATCTCATCAGCTTCACCGTTGTTGTGGCGATGTTTGTTCTTGTTCTGTCGAGGCTTCCCGTTCCTGTCCCGGACTTCTGAGGTGCCAAGAGCTTCTGGGTTGGTGCTTCTACGAGCTAGCCAACTATCCTCTCTGGCGCAGAAGCGGGGCATTAGGGAGGTAAGCACAGACATTGTTTTCGGCTTGTCCTGGACGAGCTGACATGCTAGCCATTCATCCCGAATGCTATACCTGAAGGCGGCTATTGCTTTGGCGTCTAGGCAGTCAACACTTTGGTTCTTCTTGGTCAAAAACCAATTCCAAAACTGTCGGGCTGCTAGATTATGTGGCTCAGGTCGTCAACGTCCGGGGGTCAAACATAAGTGCCCTGGAAGTTAGCTCAGAAGGGCTCCTCTAGCTCCTCCCAACATCCTATGGAGTCTTCGGGAAGGCTATTTAACTAGTGTCTGGCCGGACCCTTGAGCTTTAACGGTAAGTACTTGATGGCGTGGAGGTCATCTCCCTGTGCCATGCGTATGTTTAGCAGAAAATCCTCAATCCATACGACCGGATCTGTTGTCCTGTCATAGGGCTCAAACACTCCGGGAATTGCTGCTGCATCACTCTATCTGTGAAGCAAAGATGATGAGCGGTGCCCCTGATTCAGGCTACGTCGCGCCGGAGATGTCTGTTATCCTGGGTCATTGCAGCTCCTGAGCTCTATCATTTTGGTCTAGCCAGGATTTTTATCTGTCCTGTCTAACATGAGGATCTCTTTTAGGTCCGTAGGTGTACCTTGTCAGACCTACCCGAGCGTCCAGGTCACGACGTAGGTCGTTCTCATACCCTAGTCACAATGGCTCCTTGCATTGACAGTGAGGGTGAGTGGGAGGTTCTTTGGTTTTATCAGGTGTCTGGTCCCGTCCTCGAGGGGGGCGGTCCGGCTGATCTGCCTGAGTGTACCTTGGACGTCCTGGCTGTCGCACGCAAGATGCGATTCTATCCCAATCACGTGATGAACTCATGATTGGGGCACAACCACATTTCGAGCGCATAGCAAGGTGGAAATCATTACAACATACCATGTACCGAATAGATGAGAATACAAGATAAAGGCCTACACTCGCCACAAGTTATATCATTCATTCATCAATACATAGCAATCATCATACATAAGAGCAGGATCCGGCTACGGATGAAAACAAACAAAAATAAGAACGGCATCCACCCTGCTAATCCCAGGATCCCCGACCTGGAACCTAATCCCTTGATCAAAGAAGAAGAACTCCAAAAGCAATCAAGCATCGTTCTCATGTCAGATCATCGCATTACATGTACCTGCAACTGTTGTTGTAGTAATCTGTGAGCCACGAGGACTCAGCAATCCCATTACCATAGGTATCAAGACTAGCAAAGCTTAAAGGGTAAGGAAGGATAAGTGGTGAGGTTGCAGCAACGGCTAAGCAATGTATGGTGGCTAACTTACGAGTACAAGAGTAAGATGAGAAACTACGCAAATGGTCGCAAACTAGAAATGATCAAGAAGTGATCCTGAACTACTTACGTTCAAACATAACCTAACCATGTTCTCCTCTAGAACTTCCCTGAAAGGAGACAATCACGGTTACGCACGCGATTGGTGTATTTTATTGGAGTTTACTTCAAGTCCTCCACAACCGGATATTTACAAATTCAAATCTGCCACATAACCATGGGCACGACTCTCGAAAGTTTAAACCCTGCAGGGGTGTCCCAACTTAGCCCAACAATCTCACGATCCGCGGAGACAATCCTCCATCGCGAGACACCCGACCAGACTCAGAATCCCGGCGCACAAAACATTTCGACAATGGTAAAACAAGTCCAGCAAGACCGCTCGAATATGTTGACAAATCCCGATAGGAGCTGCACATATCTCGTTCTCAAGGCACACCAGATGAGACATGCTATGAGTAAAACCAACCCTCGAGTTTCCCCGAGGTGGCCCCGCAGTCTACTCAGTTCAGACCAACACTCAGAGGAGCACTGGCCCGGGGGGGTTGATTAAAAATCCACGGGGGGCGGCAAGTCCCTATGCAAGTTTTAGTTGTTATTAGGCAAATGGTAAAACCAATGTTGGGCCTTGCTGGAAGAGTTTTATTCAAAGCGAACTGTCAAGAGGGTCCCATACTCCTCACCGTGTTAGAGACGCAAAATCAAGGAACATGACACCGATATGACGGAAACTAGGGCGGCAAGAGTGGAACAAAACACCAGGCATAAGGCCGAGCCTTCCACCCTTTACCAAGTATATAGATGCATTAATTAAATAAGAGATATTGTGATATCCCAAGAATATCCATGTCCCAACATGGAACAACTTGCAGCTGCACCTGCAACTATCAACGCTATAAGAGGGGCTGAGCAAAGCGGTAACATAGCCAAACAACGGTTTGCTAGGAAGGGTGAAAAGGTTAGAGGCTATCATGGAAATTTGGGAGGCTTGATAAACAAGTGGTAGGTAGCGCGACACAGCGATAGCATCGAGACAACTAGCATAGCAAAGATAGTAATGGTAGCCAAGGTGATGGTCATCTTGCCTGAAATCCCACTAGGAAGAAGAATGAGTCCATGAAGAAGACGACCCCATGTAGTCGAACGGATCCTCACAATCGCAAGGTGACTGAAACTATCAAGGATAAGCGCAATCGGAAAGAAGCAAACAACATAGTAAACAAATAAGCATAAACATGGCATGATGCACAACCAAGTATGATGCATGTCCGGTTTAAAGAAACATGGCAAGGCAAAGTGCACAAACAATACTACAAGTTAAGTGGAGCTCAATATGCAACGAGTTGCATATTTACGAAGACCACATTCTAATTATTTAGTTCGCTCTTGTTTATGTACCCAACAATATTTAATGTTGTTAAACATGGCAAGAGGTGAGGCATAATAAGACTAACTATTTCGGCAAGTCTAGATGAGGCCGGAACACCAAACAACAATTCTGGAAAATCCTCACATGTATTTTAGCAATTTAATGCAAACAAAAATTTTAAACATTTTAAATGTTGTTATCATGATGCGGATGACATATACAAGTTTATGCAATTTTATGGAAATGTTGACATGAGCATGATATGAAGCATGTGTCCCCATGGCGAAACGAAAGGGTGCCACGGCAACATATCGGTTCCGGTAACTCGATTGAGATACCGATGCAAAAGAGAAGTGTGCGGGTGTGTGGAACACGCAAGAGATGGTGGGGTGCTCCCGGTTACCAGGTTCCCATGGGTCGACGGCGATGTCAAACATGGGAACATCTAACGTTCATGGGCGGATACAACATCCAAGCATGCATCTCAAACAACACATGCATTCATCCATGGGTCATCATCTCGGCGGTTATACCTTTGAAGCGTGCCTTTTCGGAACAGATCAAGTTCGGAGTGGTGTAGAGGGAGTAGACGTTCTCAGGACGGTCGTAGTGGAAGTAGTCATTCATGTTCGGGAAGCGGTAGAGGTACGGGTGTTCGACAATGGTCGTCGTACACGCTCCGAGGTTGTCGGTAGAGGTTCTCGCATGCTCCAGGGTCGTCAGTAGAGGTTCTCGCAATCTCGGCGATGATAGTGTACACATTTTCGTAGATGTTCGAGTCATCGGTAGCGGTACTTGGTGAATCCCAAAACGGTCTTGGCGTCTTCGTGCGTAGGGGTACTTGGCGTTTCTGGAGACGGCGGTAGAGGTACTTGACACGTCACCGTGTAGTCATACACTTATCGAAGAGGACTTTTCCACGAAGCCCAAAATGAAACAACCACAACCGGAGGCAACAGAGGCAGAGACGCACAAGGGTTGCGAGGCGGTGGTACCGCGGCAACAGGAGGTCGGCAGTGTAGCAGCACGGGAAGAGCAGCAGTAGGACGGAGGGGCTACGTACCATCGCCCTTGGCGTGGAGCAAGGGAGACGAAGCTCCTGGAGGCTGGATGTGCCATGGAACTCAGGCGCACGGTGAGGAGGAGCAGGGGAAGGGGAGATTGATAACCCACAAGTATAGGGGATCACAACAGTTTTCGAGGGTAGAGTATTCAACCCAAATTTATTGATTTGACACAAGGGGAGCCAAAGAATATTCTCAAGTATTAACAGTTGAGTTGTCAATTCAACCGCACCTGAAAGACTTAATATCTGCAGCAAAATATTTAGCAGCAAAGTAATATGGAAGTAACGGTAATGGTGGCAAAAGTAACAGTATTGGTTTTGTAGCGATTGTAATAGTGGCAACGGAAAAGTGACTAAGCAAAGAACAATATGTGAAAAGCTCGTAGGCATTGGATCAGTGATGGATAATTATGTCGGATGCAATTCCTCATGCAACAGTTATAACATAGGGTGACACAGAACTAGCTCCAGTTAATTAATGTAATGTAGGCATGTATTCCGAATATACATGCACTAGTTAGGGGCGTTAAAACAAAATGAAATAAAATGACGCTCCAAGCAAAACACATATCATGTGGCGAATAAAAATATAGCTCCAAGTAAAGTTACCGATGAACAAAGACAAAAGAAGGGATGGCATCCGGGCCAAGCCTCTTTCGTCTTCGTTCATCGGTAACTTTACTTGGAGCTATATTTTTATTCGCCACATGATATGTGTTTTGCTTGGAGCGTTCATCGGTAACTCTACAAGAAGAAGGTTGTGTAGTAGACATCAAGTCATACGTGCTTATGGAAAAGAACTTACATGACATCTTTTGTCCTACCCTCCCGTGGCAGCGGGGTCCTATTGGAAAGTGAGGGATATTAAGGCCTCCTTTTAATAGAGTACCGGAACAAAGCATTAACACTTAGTGAATACATGGACTTCTCAAACTATAGTCATCACCGGGAGTGGTCCCGATTATTGTCACTTCGGGATTACCGGATCATAACACATAGTAGGTGACTATTGACTTGCAAAATAGGATCAAGAACTCACATATATTCATGGAAACATAATAGGTTCAGATCTGAAATCATGGCACTCGGGCCCTAGTGACAAGCATTAAGCATAGCACAGGCATAGCAACATCAATCTCAAAACATAATGGATACTAGGGATATACCCTAACAAAACTAACTCAATTACATGATAAATCTCATCCAACCCATCACCATCTAGCAAGCCTATGCTGGAATTACTCACGCACGGCGGTGAGCATCATGAAATTGGTGATGGAGGAAGGTTGATGATGACGATGGCGACGGATTCCCCTCTCCGAAGCCCCGAACGGACTCCAGATCAGCCTTCCCGGGAGAGGATAGGGCTTGGCGGCGGCTCCGTATTGTAAAACATGATGAATCCTTCTCTCTAATTTTTTTCTCCTCAAACGTGAATATATAGAGTTGGAGTTGAGGTCGGTGGAGCCTCAGGGGGCCCACGAGACAGGGGGCGCACCCCCCACCCTCGTGGGCAGGGTGTGGCCCCCCTGGTGTTGATTCTTTCGCCAGTATTTTTATAAATTCCAATAATATTCTCCGTGAAGTTTCAGGTCATTCCGAGAACTTTTATTTCTGCACTAAAATAACACCATGGCAATTCTGCTGAAAACAACGTCAGTCCGGGTTAGTTCCATTCAAATCATGGAAGTTAGAGTCCAAAACAAGGTCAAAAGTGTTTGGAAAAGTAGATACGATGGAGACGTATCAACTCCCCCAAGCTTAAACCTTTGCTTGTCCTCAAGCAATTCAGTTGACAAACTGAAAGTGATAAAGAAAAAACTTTTACAAACTCTGTTTGATCTTGTTGTTATAAATATGAAAAGCCAGCATTCAAGTTTTCAGCAAAGATTATGAACTAACCATATTCACAATAACATTTAGGTCTCATGTTTACTCATATCAATGGCATAATCAACTAGCGAGCAATAATAGTAAACTTCGGATGACAACACTTTCTCAAAACAATCATATTATGATATAACAAGATGGTATCTCACTAGCCCTTTCTGAGACTGCAAAACAAAAATGCAGAGCACCTTTGAAGATCAAGGATTGACTAAACATTGTAATTCATGGTAAAAGAGATCCAGTCACGGTCATACTCAATGTAAATTAATAGTAATGCATGCAAATGACAGCGGTGCTCTCCAACTGGTGCTTTTTAATAAGAGGATGATGACTCAACATAAAAGCAAATAGATAGGCCCTTCTCAGAGGGAAGCATGGATTTGTAGAGGTGCCAGAGCTTGATTTTTGAAGTAGAGATGGATAATATTTTGAGTGGTATACTTTCATAATCAACATAACAACCGAGAGATCTCAATATCTTCCATGCTACACACATTATAGGCGGTTCCCAAACAGAATGGTAAAGTTTATACTCCCCCACCGCCAACAAACATCAATCCATGGCTTGTCCGAAACAACGGGTGCCTCCAACTAACAACAATCCCGGGGGAGTTTTGTTTGCAACTATTTTAATTTAAGCATGGGACTGGGCATCCCCGTTACCAGCCATTTTCTCGTGAATGTCGAGCGAAGTCCACTCCTCGTGAGAATAACCCACCTAGCATGGAAGATGTAGACAACCCTAGTTGATACATGAGCTATTCGAGCATACAAAGCAGAATTTTATGTGAAGGTTTAGAGTTTGGCACATACAAATTTACTTGGAACGGCAGGTAGATACCGCATATAGGAAGGTATGGTGGACTCATATGGAATAACTTTTGGGGTTTATGGAAGTGGATGCACAAGGAGTATTCCCGCTTAGTACTAGTGAAGGCTAGAAAGAGACTGGGAAGCGACCAGCTAGAGAGCGACAACAGTCATGAACATGCATTAAAATTAATCAACACTGAGTGCAAGCATGAGTAAGATATAATTCACCATGAACATAAATATCATGGAGGCTATGTTGATTTTATTTCAACTACATGTGTGAACATGTGCCAAGTCAAACCACTCGAATCGTTCAAAGGAGGATACCACCCTATCATACCACATCACAACCATTTTAATAGCATGTTGGCACGCAAGGTAAACTATTATAATCTCCTAGCTAATTAAGCATGGCATGAGAAACTATAATCTCTAATTGTCATTGCAAACATGTTTCATTCATAATAGGCTGAATCAGGAACGATGAACTAATCATATTTACAAAAAAAATAGGTCGAGTTCATACCAGCTTTTCTCATCTCAATCAGTTCATCATATATCGTCATTATTGCCTTTCACTTGCACAACCAAACGGTGTGGATAATAATAATAGTGCACGTGCATTGGACTAAGCTGGAATCTGCAAGCATTCAATACAAGGGAGAAGACAAGGTAATATGGGCTCTTTGTAAGATCAACAATAATGCATATGGGAGCCACTCAACATTTTCATCATGGTCTTCTCCTCTCGACCCCCAAAGAAAAGAAAAGAAACAAAACTATTTACACGGGAAAGCTCCCAACAAGCAAAAGAAGAACGAGAAATATTTTTGGGTTTTCTTTTAGTTACTACTACTACAAGCATGGAAAGTAAACTAGCTAAAAGCTACAACTAGTTTTTTTTTTGTTTTTTCTTAAGGTTTTTCAAACACACAAGAAGAAGGTTTAAAAAGAAAATAAACTAGCATGGATAGTACAATGAAAAGTATGAGCATCGACAACTGGAATGAGTGTGTGAACATGAATGTAATGTCGGTGAGAAATACGTACCCCCCCCCAAGCTTAGGCTTTTGGCCTAAGTTGGTCTATGGCCACGGCTGGCTTGGTGGATATCCAAAGTTGTAACTGGGGTCGTACTAAGATGCAGCAGCTACTGCCTAATGAGGAGTAGCTTGGAGGCGAGCTGCCTCCGTCCTCCTCTCGTACTCGTTCGCCTCCTCCCTGGTTATAACATATCTCCTTTTTTCCTGAAAGTCAAACAAAGTAGGAGCATGGAGAGCAACATGGATGGTGTGCCGTCTGTCAAAGATTAGTCGATACTGGAGGAACTGATCGTTCCTCTCAATAAACTGGTGGCGAACCATAGCATCATAATCTAGATAAGCAGGAGGCAACTCAATATCATTTCCATGTATGGGTATACCAAGATAGGTAGCTACACGAGTTGCATAAATTCCACCAAACAAATCTCCACTTATACTGTTGTGATGCAACCTACGTGCAACAATAGCCCCCAAGTTATATTGTTTATCACCTAATATCGCACTCTTGAGGACACTAAGATCTGGAACGCACATGTGACAAGCCTCATCTTTCCCGTTAATGCATCTACCAGAAGAGCAAAATAATGTATGGAAGTGAAATGAATGCTCCCTATGGTGGCTTGTGTGATTTCCCTAGATTCCCCCACAGTAATACTAGCAAGAAAGTCTTTATATTCAGATTTGCGAGGTTCACTAACATTGCCCCAGTGCGGGAATTTACAAGCAGTATTAAAATCTTCTAGGTCCATGGTATATGATTTATCATAAAGATCAAATAAAACAGTGTGAGAATTGCGCGAGGATGTAAATTTAAACCTTCTCACAATGAATCAGTTAGATAGAGGTATTGCCGGCACTTATCTGACATGAAGCTCTCAAGATCAGGGTTACACACATATGTGTCAAATTCATCCTTGATGCCTGCCTGGACCATGAACTCCTCTGATGGCCATTCACAAGGCCGCACTTGAGCTTCCCTTGGTAGTTCATTGTCCGGCTCACGTATCGCGAGCCTTGGGCCTTGCTTCCTTGAGGAACCACCTTGGTACATTTTCCTAAACATTTTACTTCATTTAAAAAATTTCTGAAATTTTTAGTGACTCAAAATAAAAGTGAATCAAACTCAACAAGATTGATAGCAACTACTCCTACAAGTGCCTAGAGGCCATATCATGCATTAAAACTACTTTTGACCACATAAATTTGACATGCAAGCTCAAGAACAGGGTCACCTAAGCAGGAAAAATTTGCAATAAATAAAGCACTAGAACAAAAACTAATTGGACCATTGGAGGAGTCACATACCGAAGAACAATCCCCAAAGCAGTTTTGTGAATGGAGCTTTGAGCAAGGATATCGAAAATGGCAGCAAGATGAGCTAGAACTCGGGTTTGAGTTGGTGGATGATTTTTTCTGGAGGAAGACGAAGTGTGTGGGTGCAGGAATAAGTGGAGGGGGGCGACGTCGGGTCCACGAGGCAGGGGGTGCGCCCCAGGGGGTGGGTGCGCCCTGGACCCTCATGGCCAGGTGGAGTGCCCCCCAGGTGTGTTCTTAGTACAAAAAATTCTTAAATATTCTAAAAAAATCATATAAAATTTTTAGGACATTTGGAGAACTTTTATTTTTGGGGTATTTTTTATTGCAAGGATAATTCACAAAACAGATAAAAAATACTATTTTACTTTATTTAATCTAAATAACAGAAAGTAAAAAGAGGGTACAGAGAGTTGTGCTTTCTAACTTCATCCATCCCATGCTCATCAAAAGGAATCCACTAACAAGGTTGATCAAGTCTTGTTAACGAACTCTTTTCGAATAACATGAAACCGGAGAATTTTCGAATAACACTAAGTTACCTCAACAGGGATATGCATGTCCCCAACAATAAGAATATCATATTTCTTCTTAACAGTAGGAAGAGGAAATTCAAAACCTCCAATAGTAATCGTTAAAGTTTTTCCAATAGAATTAATATTGTGGACTTGAGGTTGTTTCTTCAGAAAGTGTACTGTATGCTCATTACCATTAACATGAAAAGTGGCATTGCCTTCGTTGCAATCAATAACAGCCCCTGTAGTATTCAAAAAGGGTCTACCAAGGATAATCGACATACTATCATCCTCGGGAATATCAAGAATAGCAAAGTCCGTTAAAATAGTAATGTTTGCAACCACAACAGGCACATCCTCACAAATACCGACAGGTATAACAGTTGATTTATCAGCCATTTGCAAAGATATTTCAGTAGGTGCCAACTTATTCAAATCAAGTCTACGATATAAAGAGAGAGGCATAACACTAACACCGGCTCCAAGATCACATAAAGCATTTTTAACATAGTTTCTTTTAACGGAGCATGGTATAGTTGGTACTCCTGGATCTCCAAGTTTCTTTGGTATTCCACCCTTAAAAGTATAATTAGCAAGCATGGTGGAAATTCAGCTTCCGGTATCTTTCTTTTATTTGTAACAATATCTTTCATGTACTTAGCATAAGGATTCATTTTAAGCATATCATTCAAACGCATACGAAGAAAGATAGGTCTAATCATTTCAGCAAAGCGCTCAAAATCCTCATCATCCTTTTTCTTGGATGGTTTAGGAGGAAAAGGCATGGGTTTCTGAACCCATGGTTCTCTTTCTTTACCGTGCTTCCTAGCAACGAAGTCTCTCTTATCATAATGTTGATTCTTTGATTGCGGGTTATCAAGATCAACATCAGGTTCAATTTCTACATTATTGTTATTGCTAGGTTGAGACTCAACATGAACATCATCATTAATATTATCACTAGGTTCATGTTCATTACCAAATTGTGTTTCAGCATCAGAAATAGAAATATCATTGGGATTCTGAGGTGTGTCAACAACAGGTTCACTAGAAGCATGCAAAGTCCTATCATTTTTCTTTTTCTTGTTCTTAGAAGAACTAGGTGCATCAACATTAGTTCTCTGAGAATCTTGCTCAATTCTCTTAGGGTGGCCATCAGGATATAAAGGTTCCTGAGTCATTTTACCCCCTCTAGTCACAACTCTAACAACATTTTCATTTTTCTTATTATCTAATTCATTGAGCAAATCATTCTGAGCTTTAAGTACTTGTTCTACTTGAGTGGTAACCATAGAAGCATGTTTACTAATAAGTTTAATCTCACCTTTAACTCTAGACATATAATCACTCAAGTGTTCAATCATATAAGCATTACGTTTCAATTGTCTACCAACATAAGCATTGAAGTTTTCTTGTTTAACAATAAAATTGTCAAACTCATCCAAGCATTGGCTAGCGGACTTATTACGAGGAATGTCACCTTCATCAAATCTATAGAGAGAATTTACCTTTACTACCTATGTCGGGTTATCAAGACCATGTATTTCTTCAATAGGTGGTAAATTCTTAACATCTTCAGCTTTAATACCCTTTTCTTTCATAGATTTCTTTGCCTCTTGCATATCTTCAGGACTGAGAAATAGAATACCCCTTCTCTTCGGAGTTGGCTTAAGAGTTGGTTTAGGAAGTGCCCAATCATTTTCATTACTCAACATATTATTCAATAGCACAACTATCCAGGTGGTCTCTGGAATCATCGGTTAGTCCATTATAAAAGATACGAAGTATTTCATTTTTCTTGAGAGGATGATCTGGCAAAGCATTAAGTAATCGGAGAAGCCTCCCCCAAGCTTGTGGGAGACTCTCTTCTTCAATTTGCACAAAATTTTATATTTACCTTAAGGCAGCTTGTTTCTTATGAGCGGGGAAATATTTAGCAGAGAAGTAATAAATCATATCCTGGGGATCAAGAGAATTAAACCAGGATCAATAGAATTGAACCATGTTTTAGCATCACCCTTTAATGAGAATGGAAATCACTTAAGGATATAGTAGTAATGAATTTTTTCCTCATTGGTGAACAGGGTGGCTATATCATTTAATTTAGTAAGATGTGCCACAACAGTTTCAGATTCATAGCCATAAAAAGGATCAGATTCAACCAAAGTAATTAACTCGGGATCGACAAAGAAATCATAATCCTTATCAGAAATAGAGATAGGTGAAGTAGCAAAAGCAGGGTCATCTTTCATTCTAGCATTCAAAGACTTTTCTTTCAGCTTAGTTAACAATTTCTTAAGATCATATCTATCAGTGCAAGCTAAAAAGTCTCTAGTAGTTTCTTCATCCATAGCATAACCCTCAGGCACAACAGGCAATTCATATCTAGGGGGAGAATCTTCATCATCACTTTCATCAATATTATCAGTTTTAGTAATTTCATTCTCTCTAACCCTAACAAGTTGTTCATCAAGAAATTCACTTAGTGGCACAGTATTATCAAGCATAGAAGTAGTTCCATCATAAGCATCATGCATAGCACAAGTGGCATAATCGATAACATGCGACATATCAGAATGAATAATAGGAGTAGGTGTCAAAAATTTACTCATAACAGAAGGTGAATCAAGTGCAGAGCTAGATGGCAGTTCCTTACCTCCCCTCATAGTTGAGGGAAAAATCTTGGTTCTTTCATCTTTCAAGTTCTTCATAGTGATCAACGGATATAAATCCCAAGTGACTAAAAGAATAGAGCTATGCTCCCCGGCAATGGCGCCAGAAAATAGTCTTGATAACCCACAAGTATAGGGGATCGCAACAGTTTTCGAGGGTAGAGTATTCAACCCAAATTTATTGATTCGACACAAGTGGAGCCAAAGAATATTCTCAAGTATTAACAGTTGAGTAGTCAATTAAACCGCACCTGGAAGACTTAATATCTGCAGCAAAATATTTAGTAGCAAAGTAATATGGAAGTAACGGTAACTGTGGCAAAAGTAACAATATTGGTTTTGTAGTGATTGTAACAGTGGCAACGGAAAAGTAACTAAGCAAAGAACAATATGTGAAAAGCTTATAGGAATTGGATCAGTGATGGATAATTATGTCGAATGCGATTCCACATGCAACAGTTATAACATAGGGTGACACAGAACTA
The DNA here is from genome assembly GCF_018294505.1 of Triticum aestivum. Classification (NCBI taxonomy): domain Eukaryota; kingdom Viridiplantae; phylum Streptophyta; class Magnoliopsida; order Poales; family Poaceae; genus Triticum; species Triticum aestivum. The sequence goes on along the minus strand of NC_057806.1, from coordinate 231,940,638 downwards.
ACTCCAGTTCATCAATGTAATGTAGGCATGTATTCCGAATATAATCATACGTGCTTATGGAAAAGAACTTACATGACATCTTTTGTCCTACCCTCCTGTGGCAGCGGGGTCCTATTGGAAACTAAGGGATATTCAGGCCTCCTTTTAATAGAGTACCAGAAGAAAGCATTAACACTTAGTCAATACATGAACTCCTCAAACTATAGTCATCAGCGGGAGTTGTCCCAATTATTGTCACTTCGGGGTTACCGTATCATAACACATATTAGGTGACTATTGAGTGGCAAAATAGAAACAATAACTCAAATATATTCATGGAAACATAATAGGTTCAGATCTGAAATCATGGCACTCGGGCCCTAGTGACAAGCATTAAGCATAGCAAAGTCATAGCAACATCAATCTCAGAAGATAATGGATACTAGGGATCAAACCCTAACAAAACTAACTCGATTACATGATAAATCTCATCCAACCCATCACCGTCCAACAAGACTACGATGGAATTACTCACGCACGGTAGTGAGCATCATGAAATTGGTGATGGAGGAAGGTTGATGATGACGATGGCAGCGGATTCCCCTCTCTGGAGCCCTGAACGGACTCTAGATCAGCCCTCCCGATAGAGATTAGGGCTTGGCGGCGGCTCCGTATCGTAAAACGCGATGAATCCTTCTTTTTGGTTTTTTCTCCTCGAACGTGAATATATAGAGTTGGAGTTGAGGTCGGTGGAGCCTCAAGGGGCCCACGAGACAGGGGGCGCGCCCCCACCCTCATGGACAGGGTGTGGGCCCCCTGGTGTAGATTCTTTCGCCATTATTTTTATAAATTCCAAAAATATTCTCCGTGAAGTTTCAGGTCATTCCGAGAACTTTTATTTCTGCACAAAAATAACACCATGGCAATTCTGCTGAAAATAGCGTCAGTCCGAGTTAGTTCCATTCAAATCATGCAAGTTAGAGTCGAAAACATGGTCAAAAGTGTTTGGAAAAGTAGATACGATGGAGATGTATCAGAGGTCGCGAGACGCCCATGGTGAGGAGCAGGAGAAGGAGGTCGGGCGGGCGACGATGCTGACCCGCGGCTGGAAATGGAGAGGACACGGCCTGGCGCGAGCAGGGAATGCGGTGGTCGTGGAGGAGCTCAGGCGCGGCAGGGCAGCGGTGTTGGCGACGGGGAGGTCTCGTGGCGCTGGTGAGGGCGCCATGGGAGGTGGCTGGAGGTGCGAACGAAGCAGAGCTCGAATGGCGAGATGGCGCGGCGGCGGAGGAAGGCGATGGCGACGCGGGGAGAAGGAAGGGCGAGGTGGGGGCGCACACGAGGGGAAGGGGCAGATCAAGGAGAGAGGTGAGGGGATGGGGCACTGGCGGCGGAGGGAGAGAGATGGGATCGAGGGGTGAGGGGGTCGGGGCTAGGGTTAACAAGGGAGAGAGGCTGGGCTGGTGTCGGTGTCAAAACCAGCGGATCTCGGGTAGGGGGTCCCGAACTGTGCGTCTAGGCGGATGGTAACAGGAGATGGGGGACACGATGTTTTTACCCAGGTCCGGGCCCTCTCGATGGAGGTAAAACCCTACTCCTGCTTGATTGATCTTGATGATATGAGTATTACAAGAGTTGATCTACCACGAGATCCAAGAGGCTAAACCCTAGAAGCTAGCCTATGGTATGATTGTTGTTGTTGGTCCTACGGACTAAACCCTCCGGTTTATATAGACACCGGAGGGGGCTAGGGTTACACAGAGTCGGTTACAAGGAAGGAGATCTACATATCCGTACTGCCAAGCTTGCCTTCCACGCCAAGGAGAGTCCCATCTGGACACGGGACGAAGTCTTCAATCTTGTATCTTCATAGTCCAACAGTCCGGCCAAAGGATATAGTCCGGCTGTCCGGATACCCCCTAATCCAGGACTCCCTCAGTAGCCCCTGAACCAGGCTTCAATGATGATGAGTCCGGCGCGCAGATTGTCTTCGGCATTGCAAGGCGGGTTCCTCCTCCGAATACTTCATAGAAGATTTTGAACACGAGGATCGTGTCCGGCTCTGCAAAACAAGTTCCACATACCACCGTAGAGAGAATAATATTTCCATAAATCTAATCTGCTGACGTACCCTGTAGTGTGACATCACACCACAGCCAGGTCTTTATTCGAATCGTTTTTCATAACCAATCTCAGCGTGTTTCGCGAGGCGGTTTCCTTGGCACGTCTTGTCGAAGAAGAGATCGTGTCCCCTTTATTACGGGATTCTCATCAATACTGACGTGGGTAACCCAACCATGCCTATTGGTAGGACTCCTAGATCTTAGGCAAGTCCCAAACGGCCACGAGGAGGACGCTTGATATTCACCCTCTTTATAAAGGGGACAAGGCTTTTTCTTTTTTCCCTCTCGTGCTCAATCAAATCCTTCCCCGCCTCGAGTTATAACAACCAAAACTCAGGTCAGGTGCTTTGGACCTTCAACTATGTCCGGATCCAACCTTCAAGGTCGGTGGATGCCTTCCTCCGTCACGGAGGAGGACATCAAGTGGTTGAGAGAGGCCAGATATCTGACCGCCGAAATTTCGCATCGGCTGCCCACCCGAGGGCAGGTCGTCCCTACTCCCGAACCCAACGAGAGTGTCGTGTTCGTCTCCCACTTCCTCCGAGGACCAGGCCTCGCTCTGGATCCCTTTGTTAGGGGTCTTATGTTCTATTATGGGCTAGATTTTCACGATCTGGCCCGGGATTCCCTTGTTCACATTTCGTCATTTATTGTCGTATGTGAGGCCTTCCTCCACATTACCCCTCACTTTGGCCTGTGGCTCAGGACCTTCGATGTGAAGCCGAAGATGATCGAGGGGCAGCATGCAGCGTGCGGAGGCGCTTTAATAAGCAAAATTGCTGACGCTCCATGGCCTGAGGGTAGCTTCCCAGAGGTGTCCGGATTGTGGCAGCGGGAGTGGTTCTACATCATAGCTCCCCGAAATGCCAAGTGGGTAGCTGCCCCCACCTTTCGCTCAGGCCCCCCACCACAAATGACGTCATGGATCAGCAGGGGGCTGAGCTGGGGTCCAGCCAAGGACGTGCCAATACGGCAAAGCCGCATCCGAGATCTCTTTGAGAGAGATTTCAGTTTGGTTAGTTATGCTAGTTCGTCGAGTCCAGCCTTGCAAACGCCGGCCCCTTCGCATGTGGGAATTCAACCCAGAAGGACCGCGAGCTATTCAACACTTCCTTGGCATGACGCCTGAGGAGATGTACAAATTGTTCTTCGGACCACAAATAATGTGTCCGGACATCACTGAGGATGCAGGTCTGAGCTGCAATCCCCCGGATACCCAAGTAAGTAGCCCCGCATCCGAACACACTATCCGTTTGTTTATCGCAACGTCGCCCTAAAAAAGCCGCTCTTTGACCAGGATTGGATAGCAAAGGCAAAGTTGATCAGGTGTCCGGCCCCCTCCCTGAGACATCACCAAATCCCGTGCTAACCAGGATGCTGGAGATCGTGCCTTATCAAGCGCCCTCAGGAGAAGATAAAGGGGGGGACAAGGAGGCTAGCGCCTCCGCGAAGGAGGTTAACCGGGGAGGAGGAACTGAAACTTCCTCTCCCCAGGGAAGGAAGAGGAACGCCTCTGAGGACCCGGAGACCACGGTCTCCAAACGGGGGAAGAAATCTTCGCCGGAGGGTCCTGCCCTGGGGGATACCCCGGCCGCACTATGCCCTCAAGGGGATCAGCCCTTCACCGAGCTATAAGTAAAAGGGTACTTAATAATGAAAATATCTCGCCTTACTTCTGAGGAAAATAACCGAAGCATTTATCTTGCAGTTCGGATCTTAGCCCTTCTCAGCAGAGCTCGTCTTCAGGGGATCTTCTTCCAGAGATGATGGAGAGCGAAACGCCTCCCCCTACCATACCGCCTCATGAGGCGGGCGACCCCGAGGTGTCGTCGCGGAGGGTTTCTCCTGATCCGGCAAGGCCAGAAGGTAATCCTATGGCCTCCCAAAGTCCTCAGTATCCGGCTCTTGAAGAGGGCAATCGAAAGAGTCCGGCACCGTCTGGTGTATGGTCGGATGTACTGAGGGATCTGCTAGAGCAAGCGGCTATCTCAGAAGAGCACCACACTTTGATGGGTACGGTGATTGAAAGGATTTCATATGCCGAAAGTGGGTTGCATGAAGCCTTTATGAGTCTACTGACGGGTTTTGAGGTACGCGAAATGATGTACATTTTTGACAGTACCGCACATTTTTAGATGTGCCCTGTGTAGATAGTAGCCCCTGAGACTCTGGGTGCTGTCGAAGACGACAACGCATAGAGGATCATGGTCCCAGGAATAATTGTGTCGCCTTAATATGCAGGTGGCGAAGGGTCCGGTGGCCAGCCGGACTGATGAGTTTGCCGAGCTAAAGCGGTAGCTTGACGTGGCAGACGCCGACATCGTACTTGTCAACAAGCGGCTTGATGAGGCACAGGGTATGTGATTCCTCCGGTGACACATGGGAAGAGGAGCATGATGCCAGTATCTATAACATGTGTGTGAATGCAGATGAAGCTGCGGCCGTGGAGAACCTTCGGGCGGAACTTGCCCGAGCCAAAGAACAAGCCAGGAAAAGCGATGCGGCTGCCCTAAAGGCAATCAAGGAGCTGAAAGCCGAACAGGCTGCTCACTGCCAAAGCAAGGAGGAAATAGCCAGGATGGTTGTGGAATTGAAGAACGCCGCTGACCGTTACGAGCTTCTTGAAAAGGAAGATCGAGCGAAGAGGACAGACCTAGAGAAGGCCACGATGGCGACCAAAGACACCCGCTCTGCAATGAGAGCGATGAAGGGGGAGCTGCATCAAGCTGGGGATATCGCGGCTGGGAAGCCCTTTATGCCGCGGATGAAGTTTGCAGATCCTCGGTACGCTCCTTTGGACCGGCTGTGGAGTTCTACGGATGCATATCTGGACTTAGTGGCGAGTGCTACCGATGCGGTCGAATACTTCTGAGATCAAAAAGATCGCGAAGTGGAAAAGCTGTTCTGGTCACAATTTAACGTTCCAGAGCGTCTGCTTCCATTGACTGATCAGTTGGCCGAATGGGCCGAGCTGAATAGATTGTCCGGACTCGCCATGAGGTCTGTTTTGGATCATCTGTCACCGGAAAGGCCAAAACCAAACAATTATTTTAGTTTGGTGCAGCAGTTCCTTGGTGCAGTGCTGCACATCAACGTGATGAAGAGGTCGGCGTGCATAGAGGGTGCGCGGATGGCCCTTGCCCGTGTGAAGACATACTGGGCAGAGATGGAGGCCACCGCCATTGCAGCCCAAGATTTGGACGAGAGCCGAGTACCTGCCGAGCACTACTTACGAGAAGTTCTTGAGGGCGCTCGTTCGATAGAAGCGCAGTGCTCGAAGAATATTATGTTCTAATGACATGTATTCCTATTGAAAAACAATGTTTTATTGAGTTTATCAAGGCTGTTTTTATACTTTTGCCTGAAAGTACTATGATGCCTCCTGTGCGGCCGTTTATGTATATATGTATATGACCTGAAAGATGGTAGTCGCCGGCTTCATCCCCCACGCATATAATGCGGGGGTGCTCGCAGAAGACGCATGTTCACACTTGATCCAACGTCTTGGTCCATTAAGGAGGTGATAGCGCAGCGAACTAGGCAATCGGACTATAATGCTTTAACACTTTCACTTAGCCAGAGGAGTTTGACAGTGGGGCTACTATATAGCCCCTGGTGGCTCCGCGCTCATCCGAATTCGGGGCGCGTACATGCCTGGCCGGGAAACGGCCCTTCGTTAAGGCGGAGGAATCCCGAAGATTCCGCTAGGTCATCGAGTGGTTGACCAGTCTCACGCTATATCATGACAGTCAGTTTTCGGCTTTCTCTACTGAGGTGCTCGTCCGGATGAACCAGGGCACAATCGCAGTAGTTCTCCTGGTGCCGCCCTAGCCGATAGAGCGGAACGTAAGGCAGCAAAACACAGGAGCCGGGCAAACCCAACATTTGACCAAAGACATGATTCGGAGCTGATGCATATAAGGCCAAACTCGCGACGCCGAACACTCCCTAAGGTATTCGGTCTTTATGATGTAAACCGGGCTAAACAGTGCCCTTTGTAATAAGCCCCTGGTGTCCAGGTACGTGCAATATTCTGACGTGGCCACATGCCAATACGTCAGCATCCTTCTCAGTTGTACTGAGAATCCGGGGGATGTGTATCAACAAGAGACAGTAAAAAAGGTTTACGCAGGGTCTTAATCTAAAAAGAATCCTTGGAACGGGTCCCTGCTGCACGTCTGCGCCTGTGTCTCCGTTGTGCCGTATCCTGGACGGGTGTAGCACGATGGTCATCTGAAAAAGAGAGGAACTTAGTTGAAAAGTTGTCGTGCAAAAGGTAGGTTATACTAAATAAACCATGTATAGTTCCAGATGAGTAAAGTTGAGCCTAATTGTCACTTGTTCACACGCGTTGAGCCCCTTGTATTGTTGTAGGGGTATAGCCATCAAACCTGTATCAATTATATATAGCTACACCGGACTCGTCTAACCGTGTCCGTGGTCTTAACGACCTGTCAGATGCTCTAGTTGGTGAGGCCGTCTAGTGTGCGGCTGCCAAGGCAGCCGCACGGTCTTCCGCGCGCAAGGAGCGCTCAATATTTCCATTTACTGTAATGATGCCACGTGGACCGGGCATCTTAAGCATGAGAGAAGCGTAATGCGGTATTGCGTTAAAGCGAGCGAAAGCTTCACGTCCGAGTAGTGCTTGATAGCCACTTTGGAACGGAGCGATGTGGAAGGTTAACTTTTCGCTGCGGAAGTTATCGGGAAAGCCGAATATAACCTCTAGTAGCAGGGAGCCCGTACAATGGGCTTCTGGGCCTGGCGTTACTCCTTTAAAGGTAGTATTGCTATGGCTGATTTTTGTTGGGTCTATCCCCATTTTGCAGACTGTGTCCTGATATATCAGGTTTAAACTACTGCCGCCGTCCATCAGGACTCGTGTGAAGTGGTATCCGTCAATTATCGGGTCTAACACCAAGGCAGCCCATCCTGCATGCCGGATACTTGCCGAGTAATCCCGATGGTCAAAGGTGATCGGTTTGGACGACCAGTGGCAGAACTCCGCGGTGATAGGCCCTGGGGCATGTGTCTCTAGGAGTGCCGCTTTGTTTCTCCCCTTCATCACGTGTAACACGTTTACTGTTTTGACTTCTGGTGGGAATTTCTTCTGTTCCCCAGTGCTTTGCTTGCGAGGCTCGTCCTCGTCTTCGCTTGGTGTATCCTGCCCCTTGTGTTCGGCGTTGAGTTTGCCGGACTGCTTGAAGACCCAACATTCTCTATGGGTATGATTTGCAGGTTTATCGGGGGTGCTGTGGATCTGACATAGTTTGTCCAGAATCTTGTTCAGGCTGGACAGTTCGTCTCTGTTGCCTTTGGAGGGCAGCTTTTGCTGACCTGGCCGAGAGCTTCTGAATCCGGCGTTTACCGCCGTGCTCTTCGGGCTGTCTTCTTTATTCCGGCGCTTGTTTTTGCTGCGTCGTGGCTTCCCGTTTCCGTCCCTGACTTCGGATGTACTTGGGTCGCTGGTGCTGCATCGGGCTAACCAGCTGTCCTCGCCCGCGCAAAAGCGGGTCATGAGGCTTGTTAATGCTGCCATTGTTCTCGGCTTTTCTTGGCCGAGGTGTCTGGCAAGCCATTCGTCTCGAACGCTGTGCTTGAAAGCTGCTAAGGCTTCGGCGTCCGGACAGTCGACTATTTGGTTCTTTTTAGTGAGAAACCTGTTCCAAAGCTTTCGGGCTGACTCTCCGGGCTGTTGAGTTATATGACTTAAATCGTCTGCATCCGGTGGTCGGACATAGGTCCCTTGAAAATTTGCCCGAAAAGCGTCTTCGAGCTCTTCCCAGCTTCCAATGGAGTTTTCGGGGAGGCTTTTAAGCCAGTGCCGAGCTGGCCCTTTGAGCTTGAGGGGTAAGTACTTGATGGCGTGGAGATCGTCTCCTCGAGCCATGTGGATATGGAGGATGTAGTCCTCAATCCAGACCCCAGGGTCTGTCGTTCCGTCGTACGCCTCTATGTTTACGGGTTTGAATCCCTCTGGAAATTCATGGTCCAGCACCTCATCGGTGAAACATAGGGGGTGTGCGGCACCCCTGTATTTGGGTGTACCGTGGTGTTCGGATTTTTGTTGTGTTGCATTGCGTGCTGGAGCGCGCTTGCTTGGCCCGTAGATGGATCTGGTTGCGCCGTCCTTTTGATGCGAGCCCTCACGTGGATCGCGTACTGGCTTGTGTGCGGCGTCGTTTGCCGCTCTATGTTGGCCACGAGGTCGTCTATCCGACCGGATGGCTGTTTTGTTTTTTGATTGCGGGGGATCTAAGGCCTCCTCATCGAATTCAGGTAGCAGCTTTCGCTTCGGGTAGCTCTTTGTGTGGCGACTACCGCCGTACTTTGCTGCAGTGTTGAGTACTTCACTCCATCTAATTCTGAGTGTGTCTTGTGCAGCCCTGAGCCTTTGCTTCTGCTTTTTCAGACTCCTCGCAGTGGCAACAAGCCTTTGATGGGTATTCTGTTGCTCCGGGTGCCTGTCCGGTGTGATGTCATCCGGACTGTTATCTTCGCCGGAGTCGGGTTGTTCGGTTTGATTCTCCGTGTTGCCGTGGTCGGACGGTGGTTCAATGCCGTGTTTGTCGTCCGCTGGCTCACCCTGCTCTATCGCTGGGTCTATATGATTGATGATTCTGCTGAGGCGGGGTTTGGAGCGCCGCTTACACTACCGCTTTGACTGCTTCTCGAGGGAACGATCCTTCGCTGCGTCCTTCCGTTCCTCGTCGTCGTTTTCTTTGGGTGTGTCCACCATGTATACATCATATGATGAAGTGGGCGTCCAGTGCCCTGTGGGCAGTGGCTCCTGTTCGTCTCCTGCATCGTCGTCCATACCGTCGATGTCTTCGGAGTCGAAGGCGAGCATGTCGGTCAAATCGTCAACAGTGGCTACTAAGTGGGTTTTGGGTGGGCGGTGAATTTCTTCGTCGTCCGCATCCCGATCTAGCCGGCCATAGTTCGGCCAGGACTCTCCTGACAAGGAGAGAGACCTTAATGAGTTCAGTATGTCGCCAAAGGGCGAGTGCTGAAGGATATCCGCGGAGGTGAACTCCATGATCGGCGCCCAGTTGGATTCGATAGGCACGGGCACAGGCGGTTCGGAGTCCGTGGCCGGGGAAGAATCCGGCAGTTCGGCGTCACGGCTCCCGTGAAGGGTAAGGTCGATACTCAGCTCAATCGCCGCAGAGAATGCGGCCTCCATGGCGGGGTCTATCCACCCGTCCATGGATGGCGCGATTGGCTCCGAATTAAGGGTTGGAGCGGTTGCCGGTGCGGTCTCCTGAACACTATTCGATGGTAGAGCTAAATCATGCTCATCATGACCGTGCGGCGCACTCGGCAGGGGCTCGAATCCGTCGAAGATCAAGTATTCGCGGATGTCGACCGTGTAGTTTAAGCTTCCAAACCTGAACTGGTGGCCAGGGGCATAACTCTCGATCTGCTCCAGATGGCCAAGCGAGTTGGACCGCAGTGCAGAGCCGCCGGATACAAAGATTTGTCCAAGGAGAAAAGTCCCACCACAAACTACATCGCTATCGATGATTGAAGGAGCCATCCAGCCTAGCGATGATGACACAGAGGAACTCTTAATGAAAGCACCAATGCAGTGTCAAAACCAGCGGATCTCGGGTAGGGGGTCCTGAACTGTGCGTCTAGGCGGATGGTAACAAGAGACGGGGGACACGATGTTTTTACCCAGGTTCGGGCCCTCTCGATGGAGGTAAAACCCTACTCCTGCTTGATTGATCTTGATGATATGAGTATTACAAGAGTTGATCTACCACGAGATCGAAGAGGCTAAACCCTAGAAGCTAGCCTATGGTATGATTGTTGTTGTTGGTCCTACGGACTAAACCCTCTGGTTTATATAGACACCGGAGGGGGCTAGGGTTACACAGAGTCGGTTAAAGGAAGGAGATCTACATATCCGTACTACCAAGCTTGCCTTCCACGCCAAGTAGAGTCCCATCTGGACACGGGACAAAGTCTTCAATCTTGTATCTTCATTGTCCAACACTCCGGCCAGAGGATATAGTTCGGCTGTCCGGATACCCCCTAATCCAGGACTCCCTCAGCTGGCCTTGGGTCGTGAAGCAGATGGGCCGGCGCGGGAGTTGGGAGGCCTAGCTGGGCTTTCTCCTCTCTTTCTCTCTCTCTCCCTCTTATTTTTTATTAGCAGAAAAAAAAAATGAAAGATTAGGGAAAGAACTTGGGCAACGTATAATTTTCTTGGACTCACAAAAATGTGCATGTTCCAAGAAAATAGAAAAGAGCACACATGCGAAGTTTGAATTCAAACTCATTTGAATTTAATTCAACCTAGTGTAGCGACCAGACCTCAAACAGTCTGATCTCTGTGCATCAGTGTCATCCCTAATTAGTACTGCTAACACGCACAGTACTTGAAGGATTTATAACAGAGTAGCAATCACACACTTATTACATCGAGTGTCTCAAAAGAGAACTTATTACAAAATAATATGGCTTAAGGCCATCTAATAATGTAAATGCTACGGCACACTGAGGTCCATCAACTCCAACGGCATCACTGAGTATAGAACCACGACCTAAGGCTCCTTACTCATCGTCTGAAAAGTCTGCAACATGAACGTTGCAGCCCGAAAATGGGTCAGCACATGGAATATGCTGGCAATGTAACACAAAAAGAGCAATGAACAGAAATAGGCTATACTACATGCATATATGGCTGGTGGAAAGCTCTATAGTTACAGTTTTGCGTAAAGCCAGTTTTTCCCTACTGCAAAGGAATAAATTTTATTTAACTATCAAGGTAGTTGTTAAACATTTAGAGCGTAGACACCCTCTCAATCCCAATTAAACATCATCATTAAAACCCAACAAAATTAATTGAAGTCACATGATGAGATTCACATGATAATCCAAGTACTAGATACTCAAGACGTCCATAACCGGGGACACGGCTAACCATGATTACTTTATACACTCTGCAGAGGTTTGTGCACTTTTCCCCACAAGACTCGATCTCCTCCGTTGGGATTCTCGCACTGCATGGTGTTTGAGAAACGGATGACCGAGACATAGTCTTTCAGAAGCGCTAGCACCTTACGATCGGGTAGACCGTTACACCTACTTTCCCCTACATTTGCTAGTCTACCACTATAAGAGTTCGCACGACTTAATCAACTATGCTAGAGCCCATAGTAGCTTGTGGCTGCACACGGAAGTTTCTAGTATGAATAATCTCATGATCCCTTGTAGCCTGGGTGGCGGTCCATAAAGAAAAACAACAGGCAATCGCTGGAATACCCAAGTGCCTCAATCCACCCAGATGTGTGTTAAAGTTTCCATCTTAAGTTGAACCATTAATTAACATTCTCACATCTGTCATGGATACACACAAACCCAAATCCACGTCTACAAGCATAGCATGGCATAAGCAACCGTAGAAGTAACTCTCAGGGTTTGATAATAAAACAGGTAATAGGTCCTACCTCATCTACTTCCCAAAACCCACATATTAATCAGATCCTATTCATGCAATGGCTTGAGGGTTGATGTAATGCAATAAAACTGGGTAGTAAAAGGTATGATCAAAGTGTTACTTGCCTTGCTGATGATCCGCGGAACCTAGAGATTCGAAGTAGAAAGCGGTGCACTCTGGGTACTCTATCGCAAACAAACAAACAAGCATACTATAAGTACTCATCTAATGCACAGGTAAAACTCAAATAAGAGATCTAACCAGAAGGTTCAACTTAAGAACTCCGCTTTGCAAAAGAAACAAATCGAACGAAACAACGAAAGTCAAACAACGAAAGAAAACAAGCTTTGATTACTAATCTGGACCTAAGTCAAATTTTACAGAAGCAAAAACTTGTTTGAGTTGGTTAAACGAAAATAGGGTTTCGAGACGAAACTCTAGGCGCTTGAATCGCCTGATTCCGGTAAACGAGCAAAAAGTTAAACTAAAATGAAAATCGGATTAGAAATCATGATCAGAAATAATCGCGGAAAATCCAAGAAAAAGAGAAAACTGACAAACAGATTAACAAACGAACATTCGTTATCTGAAACTAAACGGTGAACTCGTCCGTTAAAACGAACGAACGTGCGAACGCTCACTAAATAAAAGAACCGATAAAACCGATCTAATAAAAATAAAAAAACCTAGGGTTTTCAAGGAAAAACCGGATCGGTTTTCTCCGGAAAACCGGCGGCGAACGGCGCGGCTACCTCGTCGGACTCCGGCGGCTCGGGGCTCCGGCGGGGCGGGGCGGCGTCGGTGGCGGCGAGCGCAGCAAGCGGCGGCGAGCGTCGGCTGCGGCGGCGAGCGGCGGCTGCGGGAGGCGGGGCGGGGCGAGGTGGCGGCGGCGGGTATTTATGAGGGGGTGAGGTGGCTTGGGGAAGGGGCCGTCTCGGGAGGCGTGCTCCTCCCGGACTCGGGCGGCGACGGCGGCGTCGCTCGGGAGTCCGGTCCCGAGCCGGCGCGGGAGACGGCGACGGCGCGGGCTTGGCCCGACTCGGCTGGGCCTTCGGCCCAGTCGGGCGCGCGGTACTTTAAGAAAAAACAATTCCGCCAAAACTAAGAAAAATTCTAGAAAATAAAATAAAATTCTAAAAATGCCAAAATAAATTTTCACCGCCTAAATAAAATATTTAGAACGAGATGAACATTTTCTTGGCCCTAAAATGCAGTTTTGAAAAACGTGCATTTTTTCCTAAATTCAAATAAACTAGCCAAAAACTCCAAACTAAAATCTTATTTGATTTTTTTATTAAATCCTCAATATTTCTTTTTTTTGGAAAGTCATTTTATTCCCTCTCTCATATTTATATAATAGAAATAATTGAAGATACAATAAAAAATCAAATGGTCCTATTTTCAAAATTTGAGAAGCCCAAATATGAAAATAACGAAATCCCCAACTCTCTCCGTGGGTCCTTGAGTTGCGTAGAATTTCTGGATCAGGACAAGAGCAAATAAAAATATGATATGCAGTGATGATCTAATGTATAACTTTCCAAATTGAAAATTTTGGGATGTTACAAACCTACCCCCCTTAAGATGAATCTCGCCCTCGAGATTCGGGTTGGCTAGAAAATAGGTGAGGGTGGTCCTTTAGCAGATCTTCCTCTCGCTCCCAGGTGGCTTCATCCTCAGTGTGGTGGCTCCACTGAACCTTGCAAAACTTGATAACCTTGCTGCGGGTGACTCAGCTGGCATACTCGAGAATCTTAAATAGTTTCTCCTCATAGGTCAAATCACTATCCAACCGAATCGCTTCCAGCGGCACTATATCTCTCAGCGGTATATCCGCCATTTCTGCATGGCACTTCTTCAACCGGGAAACATGGAACACTACATAAACTCCTGACAATCCCTCATGCAATTCCAACTTATAAGCAACTTCTCCCATGCGTTCCAAAACTTTGTATAGTCCCACAAAATGTGGCGCTAACTTTCCCTTAACTCCAAAGCGCTGAACTCCTCGAAGTGGAGATACATGAAGATAAACTCTATCTCTGGCTTCGTAAACTATCTCCTTGCGTTTAGAATCTGCATAGCTCTTCTGCCTGGACTGGGCTACCTTGAGCCTATCGCGAATCAACTTCACCTTCTATTCAGACTCCTTAATCAAATCTGGCCCAAACAACTGACGGTCTCCAACTTCGTCCCACGATAATGGTGTTCTGCACCTTCTTCCATACAAGGCTTCAAAAGGGGCCATCTTCAAACTAGATTGATAGCTATTGTTGTAAGAGAACTCCACATATGGAAAGTTGTCATCCCAACTTGATCCATAATCTAGCACACAAGCTCTCAGCATATCCTCCAAAATATGATTGACTCCCTCGGTCTGTCCATCGGTCTGCGGATGAAAAGCTGTACTGAACTCTAGCCTGGTACCCAAAGTTTCGTGCAACTGATTCCAGAACTTTGAGGTAAACTGGGTTCCTCTATCTGATACTATACTCCTCGGAACTCCATGTAAGCATACAATCCTGGTCATGTATATCTTTGCCAACTTAGCACTGGTGTAAGTGGTCTTTACCGGGATGAAATGAGCTACTTTTGTCAACCGATCAACTACAACCCATATCGAGTCATAGCCTGAACGGGTCCTGGGTAATCCCATCCATGCCTATCTTATCCCACTTCCATTCGGGTATCAGCAATGGCTGTAGCAATCCTGTTGGCTTCTGATGCTCTGCCTTTACTCTCTGACATACATCACAAACTGCTACATACTCTGCAATATCCTTCTTCATTCCAGTCCACCAGAAAGTGTCTTTCAAATCCAAATACATCTTGGTATTTCCTAGGTTAATCGAGTACGGCGAATCATGGGCCTCTTGCAGAATTAGCTTCCTGATCTCCGGGTCATTAGGCACATAAACGTAGTCTTCAAACCATAAGGTATCGTGTTCTTCCTCACGAAATCCTTTAACTTTTCCCATGATCATCTTCTCCTTTATGGTGGCAATCTCCTTGTCGGTTTTCTGAGCTTCTCTGATCTTATCCATCAGAGTAGACTGAATCTCCAATGCTGCTACATAGCCTCTCAGAACTATCTCCAAACATAGCTCACGAAGATCCTCGGCTAACTCCTTTGGTAACTCTCCGGTCATTAGTGTGTTGACATGGCTCTTGCGGCTCAATGCGTCAGCTACTACGTTAGCCTTTCTGGGGTGATAATGTAATCTCATATCATAATCCTTGATGATCTCCAACCATCTCCTTTGCCTGAGATTCAACTCCTTCAGCGTGAAGATGTATTTCAAACTTTTGTGATCCGTGTACACCATACAATGGTTTCCGATGAGAAAATGTCTCCGCGTCTTTAATGCGTGCACTACGGCTGCTAACTCCAAGTCGTGTGTAGCATAATTCAATTCATGGGGCTTAAGTTGTACTGAGGCATATGAAACAACTCTTCCCTCCTGCATAAGCACTGCTCCAAGTCCTCGACGTGAAGCGTCGCAATATACTTCATAATCCTTGCGCTGATCTGGCAGAATCAACACTGGCGATGTAACCAAACGTTTCTTCAACTCCTGGAAACTGGCCTCACATTCCTCAGTCCATTTGAACTTGGTATCCTTCTTCAACAACTCCGTCATAGTTTTGCAATCTTCGAGAAATTTTCAATGAACCTCCGGTAGTATCCCGCGAGTCCAAGAAAACTCCGGATCTCTCCAACTGTTGTTGGGGCTTCCCAATTTGTCACAGTGTCAACCTTGGTGGGATCTACAGCTATTCCTTCTCCAGATATAACATGTTCGAGGAATCCCACTTCCTTCAACCAAAACTCACATTTTCTGAACTTGGCGTATAACTGATGTTCTCTGAGCTTACCAAGTACTAAACGCAAATGTACTTTATGTTCTTCTTCATTCTTCGAGTAAACCAGTATATCATCAATGAACACTATGACGAACTTATCCAAAAACTCCATAAACACTTTGTTCATCGTGTTCATAAAATAGGCAGGTGCGTTAGTTAGACCAAATGACATAACAGTATACTCATACAGCCCATACCTTGTGGTAAAAGCTGTCTTAGGTATGTCCTGCTCTCGAATCTTCAACTGGTGGTATCCTGATCGCAAATCGATCTTGGAAAATACCTTAGCTCCTTGCAATTGGTCAAACAAATCAGTTATCATCGGCAGTGGGTACTTATTCTTGATCATCACCTCATTCAATCCTCGATAATCAACAACCATCCTTAACGATCCATCCTTCTTTTCCACTAGAAGTACTGGTGATCCCCAAGGTGATGAACTTGGGCGAATATATCCCTTATCCAGTAACTCCTTAATCTGCTTCTTAATCTCCTCCAAATCCTTTGCAGGCATTCTATACGGTCTCTTAGATATTGGTCCCGTGCCTGGAAAAATCTCAATCAAAAACTCAATGTCTCTATCCGGTGGCATGCCTGGCAACTCTTCTAGAAATACATCCGGAAAATCCTTTACCACCAGTACCTCCTCCTGTACAACTCCTGATAAGGAATTTACTTGAGTCCTATTCGGCACATGCCGTGATACATACTTGATCCTTCTTCCCTCTGGGGTGGTAAGCAAAATCGACTTACTAGCGCAATCGATGTTTCCTCCATACATCGATAGCCAATCCATACCCAGAATTACATCCGAACCTTGTGATTCCAAAATGATTAAATCCGAGGGAAACACATGCCTACCTATATTCAATGGCACTTGAAAACATCCTTTACTGGCCATATACTCCGCTACTGGTGAGCTTACTAACATAGGTGTTCTAAGAACCTTGGTGGGCAGTTTATACTTATCCACGAATCCCCTTGATATGTATGAATGCGATGCACCAGTATAAAAAAACGATTGCAGTAAATGACTTAACCAAAAACTTACCTATTACTGCATCTGGCTGGGCTTCAACCTCATCCACGTTAATGTGGTTCACCTGTCCCCTGTTGAAAGGGTTCGGCTTCTTCCCAGAGCTTCCATTGCCATTTCCATTCTGGGCTTCAGGACATTCATTGGCATAATGTCCGGTCTTCTGACACTTATAACAAGTGACTTGGCTTAGGTCTCTCTTGGCTGGGGTTGATGGGTTGGTATGATTCTGACCGTCGCTCCCCCCATTCCCATTACCATTCTTGGGGCCATTTTGATTTTGTGAACTCCCTCCTCCATGGGTATGCTGAAAATGTCCTCCCAATTTCGGTGTAAAGCGTGGCTTCTACCAAGCTCCTGAATTGTATTTCCCTTGTCCATACTTCCTCTTGCGGTTCTCAATCTGTTGCTACTTCCCTTCTATCATAAGAGCACGATCTACCAACTCCTGGTAGTTGTTAAAAGTTGCTACCATCAACCGCATACTCAACTCATCATTTAGTCCTTCCAGAAACTTTTCCTGCTTAGCTGCATCCGTAGCAACGTCATCCGGGGCATAACGTGCTAACTTACTAAAGTCATCCACGTATTGGCTAATTGTCCGTCCTCCTTGGCGCAAGTTGCAAAACTCACACTTCTTCGTGGCCATAGCTCCTACTGAAACATGGGCTGTACGGAACGCCTGTTGAAATTGGTCCCATGTCACCGTGGCTATAGGGTAGGTGACAGTGTAATTCTCCCACCATGATGTTGCTGGTCCATCCAACTGATGTGTGGCAAAACGCACCTTCTCAGCGTCAGTACATCCTGTAGTGGTTAACTCCCTTCCAATCTTGCGGAGCCAATCATCTGCTACTATAGGCTCGGTGCTACTGGAGAACACCGGCAGATTCAGTCTAAGGAAACGGGTTAAGTGATTAACAGGTGGTGGTCGTGGTAGGTTGTTGTTGTTCCCCTGATTCTGATTCTAGACTAGCAACTACATCAATGAATTCTGCTGCTGGATCAACTGAGTGAGCTCCGGCGGGAAAGCAAATCCATTGTCACGTCTCGGAGGCATCTGAGGGTTTAGAGGGGAGAGATTAGTATAGAATGAGGTCTAATGAGAAAACACTACCCATATGCACATGAGACAAACACAAACATTTCACTCAATCAATCAATCAAGTCATACAATCGGTCTAACTATAGCAAAAGTGCTCGGACTACTCTATTTACATTGTGGAATACTACTACTAAAGTGGTGGTCTACTAGAAATATTCCTTGGTTGCAAACTCCATGATATCTGCTCCAGCTTCGTCTTCATAGTTGAAACACCCTCGATGCGACTATATCTCCCACGTGTCGAGGCACGACTTAGAGGCATAATCGCATTGAAGGCATATGTCGCAAGTAAGGCAATCTTCACAACATCCCATGTAATATAATAATAAAGGGGAGATAACATAGTTGGCTTACACTCGCCACGTCAATCAAGTACATAAATAACATTACATCATCCAAACACTCATGGCCCGACTACGGCGCCAAAATAAAAGAGAACCCAACATGCGACATGGTCCCGATCACCCCCAACTGGGCACCACTACTGTTCATCAGGAAAGGAAACATAGTAACGTTGAGAGTCTTCGTCGAACTACCACTTGAGCTCGAGCGCGTCACCTGGAGTGGAATCATCAGGCCCTGCATCTGGTGTAATAGTAATCTGTGAGCCACAGAGACTCAGCAATCTCGCACCCTCGCGATCAAGACTATTTAAGCTTATAGGTAAGGCAAGGTAAATATGTGGAGCTGCAGCAAGCGACTAGCAAATATGGTGGTTATCTTGTTCGCAAAAGAGAGCGAGAAGAGGAGGCAAAGCGCGAGCGAGAAACTAGAGGACAACCTGCGCAAGCAATACTCCAACACCGTGTCCACTTCCCGGACTCCGCCGAGAAGAGGCCATCATGGTAACACACTCAGTTGATTCATTTTAATTAAGTTAAGGTTCAAGTTATCTACGACCGGACATTAACAAATTCCCATCTGCCCATAACCGCGGGCACGGCTTTCAAAAGTTCAAGTCCCTGCAGGGGAGTCCCAACTTAGCCCATGACAAGCTCTCACGGTCAACGAAGGAATAGACCTCCTCCCAAGACGTTCCGATCAGACTCGGTATCTTGGTTATTCAAGACACTTCGACAGGTTAAAACAAGACCAGCAACACCGCCCGAATGTGCCGACAAATCCCGATAGGAGCTGCACATATCTCTTTCTCAGGGCACAATCGGATAAGCAATCCGTACAACTAAAACCAGCCCTCAAGTTTCACCGAGGTGGCGCTGCAAGGGGCTCTAGGTTGGACCAACACTCGGAGGAGCACTGGCCCGGGGGGTTTAAAATAAGATGACCCTCGGGCTCCGGAAACCCAAGGGAAAGAGAGGCTAGGTGGCACATGGTAAAACCAAGGTTGGGCATTGCTGGAAAAGCTTTAAACAAGGCGAACTATCAAGGGGTTCCCATTATAACCCAACCGCGTAAGGAACGCAAAATCCGGGAACATAACACCGATATGACGGAAACTAGGGCGGCAAGAGTGGAACAAAACACTAGGCGAGAGGCCGAGCCTTCCACCCTTTACCAAGTATATAGATGCATTAAGATAACAAGGCAATATAATGATATCCCAACAAGTAAATAAATGTTCCAACAAGGAACGGCCTCCAATCTTCACCTGCAGCTAGCAACGCTATAAGAGGGGCTGAGCAAAGCTGTAACATAGCCAATCAACGGTTTGCTAGGACAAGGTGGGTTAGAGGTTTGACATGGCAATTTGGGAGGCTTGAAAACAAGTGGTAGGCATCGTAGCATTGGCATAGCAAAAGAGCGAGCAAACTAGCATAGCAAAGATAGTAGTGATTTCGAGGGTATGATCATCTTGCCTGCACAGTTGTTAGAGTATACTGGATCCCCGAAAGTAAACTCAACGGGCTCCTCGTTAGAGAACTCGTCTCCCGGCTCTACCCAAACAAGACAAACAAGCAACAAGGACACAATCAACCACGTGCAAGACTCAAACGATATGATGCAATGATGGTATGCTATGCGGGATGCGATGCGGGATGCATATGCAAGATATGACAGGAAATGCAAGAACCTAGCCTCAACTTGGAAATCCAAGTGTGCGGCTGGAAAGATGAGATGAAATCGCTTGAAAACGATATAAAGAACGTCGGAATCGGAGTTACGGTTTGGAAATGGCAAGCGATTCAAATATGGCACCGGTCTGCGATTTACAGCAAGTAGCCATCTAAATGCAACAAGATGAACATGCTAAAGCACCCAAACATGATAACAAAATACATGGCAGGGATGCATTCAAGATGCTAAACAAAAGTCTAGCACTGAGCTACGGCCAATTCATCTATTAACAGGTTCAAACAAGCATGGCAAAAATGCATATGGCAAACAGATTTCAGACTTAGTGAAATTAACACTTGTCTGTAATTTCAGATCAGATAGCACTCTTCGGAGCAACAAAACTACATGCTACAAGACCTGAACATGGCAAATTAAAGCATGGCATGGAGCTACTCAAAGATCTTAACAAAAGTGCCTTAGTGACCTTGAGCCAAAAGGGATCATAAAATACAATTGCAAGCATGTGAACATGGCAAAAACATAATCAGTTCTCAGACTTAGTGAAAACTGGCACATGCTGAAACATAACTCAAGTAGGCATGTTTACGAGCTCGGTGCACTCACTACAGAGAAAGTCATGAAAAGCTAAGCATACATCCATCAAGAATACACAAAATGCAAGCTAGACATGACAAGAACAATAACATGGAATGCACGGATCAACTACAACATCATCGGCAAAATTGCAAACAAGTTGACAATCTGCCCAGATTCACAAAGTAGCAAAAGTAGAGCTCGATTGACTCAAGATAGGGTGCTCCATAATTGCAAACAAAGACATGGATGGATAGAGAACTACAAGATTAACAAAACATCCTTACTGATCATCCTCAAAAGAGGCACGGATCACTAAGAAACAACATGAACATATGAGCATATGAGATAAAACAGCTCAAGGACTTAGTGGAAATGCTAAGTCCCTGAAAACAGAATTACCAAGTGCACCACTTTGCAAGCTTGTGCTAGTCACCACACACATCACAAAAATACATGGGTTGCACCTCTGGAAATATGACAAAACCCTTAACAAAACATATGTAGAATCATGGACATATCATGCACACATTAATCATGGCAAAAATGACAAAAAGCTAAATAGAGCAGCAGATCTGACAATTATCTCAAGTAGCCCTCTTCTAACAGCATTTCGGGCATCAAGATGAACTCAAATGAAAATGATTCAATGGAATGAAATGATGTACTCTTTGATATGAACATTTTCATATGCTATATGCGTGAATCGGAGCTACGGATGCAAAGTTACAAGGCTATGAACATGAGCACATGAGCTAGGGACTTGGGAGGAAAAAAACGGGGTCAACCCTAATATTTCAGATCTGGATCGGGGCATGCAATCCGAGGATCGACGCCATCCTCGCTGGAGTTCTTGCCGGATTTGGAGGGAGAGGCCGACGCGAGGAGGCGAGGCGGTGGTCGGAGGAGGCGCGGCGACCGGGCGACGGCGCCGAGCTCGTCGGCGGCGGGGCGCGCGGCTGGGCGCGGGAGACGGCGGTGACCGGACGGCGGGGCGGCGACTGGCCGGGCGGCGAGGGTTGGTGGCGGCGGCGGCGACGGCGTCCCACGGCGGCGCGCGAGCAAGGAGACAAGGCGGCGCGGGCGAGCTCCTCTGGCCCGTGCGCGGGCGCGGGCAGGCCGGCCACGGACCGCGGCGGGCTCCGGCGGCGGTGGAAGGCGGCAGCCACTCAGGCAGTGCCACGTGGCGGCGGTGGGAGACCTACGGACATGTCCATCGGTGGCGAATGTGTCCGGCGGCGCGCGATGAGGGTGGATCTAGGGGTTTTGACGAGGGGGGTTCGGAATTTTGGGGAGAGACCTATATATAGGCATAGAGGGAGCTAAGAGAGTCCAAATGAGGTGCGGTTTTCGGCCACGCGATCGTGATCGAACTCTCTAGATGATGGAGCAGGTTTAGGTGGGTTTTGGGCCAAATTGGAGGGGTGTTGGGCTGCAACACACACGAGGCCTTTTCGGTCCCTCGGTTAACCGTTGGAGTATCAAACGAAGTCCAAATGGTACGAAACTTGACAGGCGGTCTACCGGTAGTAAACCAAGGCCGCTTGGCAAGTCTCGGTCCAATCCGGAAATGTTTAATCCCCACACACGAAAGAAAAATAGAAATGACCACCGGAGGAGAACGAAGCGTCGGAATGCAAAACGGACAACGGGGAAAAAGCTCGAATGCATGAGACGAACACGTATGCAAATGCAATGCACATGACGACATGATATGAGATGCATGACAACGATAACAACACACAGAGACAAAGACCCGAACCCGAGAAAATAAAATAACTTAACGCCGGAAACGGCAAGAGTTGGAGTACAAATTGGGAAAGTTACATCCGGGGTGTTACAATAGTCATCATCGCTCAGGTCAGAGTCGGTGTCGTCGATGATGATGTAGTCTTCCGGGTGAATCTCCTTGGGTTCTTCGTCTTCTTCTACTAGTGTGGGGGTCTCCCATGAATATTCCGATCTTCTGAATCAGGTCGATATTCTTCTCCACTAGTACGACGATTTCCTCCTCATAATCTTCACATGTAGCCTTGAGTTCTTCCTCCAGCTCTGTGATTCTTGTCATCGCCTTCTTCATATCTATCATGCCTGCACACATCTGGTTCTCCTGACGTCGAATGTGCTGGTTTAACTCCTGGATAAAAGCTGCGATGGATCTATCCTTCCTGGTGCTGATCATCTCCCATTGCTCATCTCGGCGCCCACAAATCTGGTAGATAGTATCCTTGAGATCATGGTGGTAAACTTCTCCAATACGTCCCATGGCGATGTGGGCTGCCATGCTCTTTCCTAGACTCCAGGTTGGTGCATCAAAGGAAAACTCTATGGGCTTGGTGACTGGCACGAACGTCCTTCCTGGGACTTGAACTTGAATCATCCAGCGCTCCTCTTCGGGTAAAGTGGCGTTGTAGGTCCCGGTGAAGCTTGGTACTCTGATGTTCAGGTACTTAGTGACTTCCTTCAGGTGGCGTCCAAAGGGTGTATCTTCATCCGGTTGCGTGAACTTGTTCCTTGCATCCGCCATCCTAAAAGAGTAGAAAAGATGAGAAGTCAGAAATGAGAAGAGAATAGTGATCTAGGTCTTTATCTTAGTGGTCGTGTCCTACAGTCAGCGTGTGTTCTGATACCATCTTGTAGCGACCAGACCTCAAACAGTCTGATCTCTGTGCATCAGTGTCATCCCTGGATCAGTAATGCTGACACGCACAGTACTTGATGGATTTATAATAGAGTAGCAATCACACACTTATTACATCGAGTGTCTCAAAAGAGAACTTATTACAAAATAATATGGCTTAAGGCCATCTAATAACGATAACAGCGGAAGGCTTGGAAGATAAGTGAGTCCATCAACTCCAACGGCATCACTGAGTATAGAACCACGACCTAAGGCTCCTTACTCGTCGTCTCAAAAGTCTGCAACATGAACGTTACAGCCCGAAAACGGGTCAGCACATGGAATATGCCGGCAATGTAACACATAGAGAGCAATGAATAGAAATAGGCTATACTACATGCATATATGGTTGGTGGAAAGCTCTATGGTTACAGTTTTGCGTAAAGCCAGTTTTTCCCTACTGCAAAGGAATAAATTTTATTTAACTATCAAGGTAGTTGTTAAACATTGAGAGCGTAGACACCCTCTCAATCCCAATTAAACAGCATCATTAAAACCCAACAAAATTAATTAAAGTCACATGATGAGATTCACATGATAATCCAAGTTCTAGATACTCAAGACGTCCATAACCGGGGACACGGCTAACCATGATTAGTTTATACACTCTACAGAGGTTTGTGCACTTTTCCCCACAAGACTCGATCTCCTCCGTTGGGATTCTCACACTACCTGGTGTTTGAGAAACGGATGACCGAGACATAGTCTTTCAGAAGCGCTAGCACCTTACGATCGGGTAGACCGTTACACCTACTTTCCCCTACATCTACTAGTCTACCACTCTAAGAGTTCGCATGACTTAATCAACTATGCTAGAGCCCATAGTAGCTTGTGGCTAAACACAGAAGTTTCTAGTATGAATAATCTCATGATCCCTTGGAGCCTGGGTGGCGGTCCATAAAGAAAAACAACAGGCAATCGCTGGAAAACCCAGGTGCCTCAATCCACCTAGATGTGTGTTAAAGTTGCCACCTTAAGTTGAACCATTAATTAACATTCTCACATCTGTCATGGATACACTCAAACCCAAATCCACGTCTACAAGCATAACATGGCATAAGCAAACGTAGAAGTAACTCCCAGGGTTTGATAATAAAACAGGTAATAGGTACTACCTCATCTACTTCCCAAAACCCACATATTAATCAGATCCTACTCATGCAATGGCTTGAGGGTTGGTCTAATGCAATAAAACTGGGTAGTAAAAGGTATGATCAATGTGTTACTTGCCTTGCTGATGATCCGCGAAACCTTGAGATTCGAAGTAGCAAGCGGTGCACTCCGGGTACTCTATTGCAAACAAACAAACAAGCATACTATAAGTACTCATCTAATGCACAGGTAAAACTCAAATAAAAGATCTAACCAGAAGGTTCAACTTAAGAACTCCGGTTTGCAAAAGAAACAAATCGAACGAAACAATGAAAGTCAAACGACGAAAGAAAACAAGCTTCGATTACTAATCTAGACCTAAGTCAAATTTTACAGAAGCAAAAAATTGTTTGAGTTGGTTAAACGGAAAGAGGGTTTCGAGACGAAACTCTAGGCGCTTGAATCGCCTGATTCTGATAAACGAGCAAAAAGTTAAAATAAAACAAAAATCGGATCAGAAATCGTGATCAGAAATAATCGCAGTAAACCGAGAAAAAGAGAAAACTGACGAACAGATTAATGAATGAACGTTCGTTATCTGAAACTAAACGGTGAACTCGTCCGTTAAAACGAATGAACGAGCGAACGCTCGCTAAATAAAAGAACCGATAAAACCGATCTAGAAAAAATGAAAAAAACCTAGGGTTTTCCAGGAAAAACCGGATCGGTTTTCTCCAGAAAACCGGCGGCGAACAGCGCGGCTACCTCATTGGACTCTGGTGGCTCGGGGCTCCGGCGGGGCAGGGCGGCGTCGGCGGCGGGCGGCGTGGGCGTCGGTGGCGGGCGGCGCGGGCGTCGGCGGCGGGCGGCGGCGGCGTCGGCGTCGGCGGGCGTGGCAAGCGGCGGCGAGCAGCGGCTGCGGGAGGCGGGGCGGGGCGAGTTGGCGGGGTGAGGTAGCAGCGGCGGGTATTTATGAGGGGGCGAGGTGGCTTGGGGAAGGGGCCGTCTCGGGAGGCGTGCTCCTCGCGGACTCGGGCGACGGCGGCGGCTTCGCTCGGGACTCCGGTCCCGAGCCGATGCGGGAGACGGCGGCGGCGCGGGCTTGGCCTGGCTCGGCTGGGCCTTCGGCCCAGTCGGGCGCGCGGTACTTTAAAAAAAACAATTCCGCCGAAACTAAGAAAAATTCTAGAAAATAAAATAAAATTCTAAAAATACCAAAATAAATTTTCACCGCCTAAATAAAATATTTAGAACGACATGAACATTTTCTTGTCCCTAAAATGCAGTTTTGAAAAACATACAATTTTTCCTAAATTCAAATAAATTAGCCAAAAATTCCAAAATAAAATCTTATTTGATTTTTTTATTAAATCCTCAATATTTCTTTATTTTGGGAATTCATTTTATTCCCTCTCTCATATTTCTATAATTGAAATAATTGAAGATACAATAAAAAATCAAATGATCCTATTTTCAAAATTTGAGAAAGCCCAAATATGAAAATAACGAAATCCCCAACTCTCTTCGTGGGTCCTTGAGTTGCGTAGAATTTCTGGATCAGGACAGGAGCAAATAAAAATATGATATGCAATGATGATCTAATGTATAACATTCCAAATTGAAAAATTTTGGATGTTACACTGAGTGTGAGAAGGAAGTGGGTATTCGACAGGTCCAAAAATGTTGAGAATTTTGGTGAAGCTCGGGAAAGTGATGAAAGGATATATGGCAAAGTTGGAGACCAAGAATTGTGATAACAAAGGCATTGGGATTTATTTTTGCAAGTGTGTGATGGTCAATTTCAAACTATTGGAATATTTATAATAGCTCCCTAATAATAGTAGGAGGCTTTTATATGTTATAAAGAGAATTTCACCATGTGAACTTCCCTCGATTTAAATGGACCAAAGATCCATGCAATTTATTTAGCAGAGTTTTAAAAAAAAGGTGTAAGATGACATGATCAATGCAAAAGATGCAATGATGAATGCAACGAACCAAAAAATTCACACGATGAATCTCGAAATCCATGGAAGGCATCTGGAGCGTTGGTCTTGGGGCGTCACACGGGCTCTATGGCCACATCATCGAATTGCGGCAGTAACCGTCGCTTCGGGTAGCTTTTGGTCTGCTGCTTGTAACCGTACTCCTCTTTGGCATCTAGGACTTTAGTCCATCTCTCATTAAGGGTATCCTGTTGGACTTTATTTTTTGTCACTGTTTCTTCAGGCTTCGTGCGGTGGCAATTAGCTGCCGTTTGAACCGCTCTTGATTGAGAGGGTCTTCGGGGATGATAAAATCCTCGTCACCCAGACTAACCTCCTCTTCAGAAGAGTGAGGTAGTTGCTGCCTTTTTAGTCATCAAGGTGTTCAAGATCGAGCGGGTCCTCGTGCTCCTCATGGTTATTTTGTGGTTGTTCATCGGCGTCGGGGTCATCGAGGTTGTTTGTGTTGTCCGGGGTGCCGTTTTCTCCGGTGTCCGTGTTGCTCGCATGGCTTCGACATGCCTTGGAGCGACGTCACTATCTATGATGTTTTGACGGCTCATCACTGGGCTTGCTATTATCCTTCCTGGGAGTGCCGTCACTTTCTTTCGAGGTGTCCACCATGTAGATGTCGTACGTGGACGTGGCCGTCCAGAGGTTGGTGACAGGGGGAGGCACATCGGAGCAGGCCGTGGCTCCACTATCCTTGTCCATGTATCCGTCCAGCGACTGGTGGATGGGTGGTAAAATTCCCCATAATTCGCCTCGAGGGGTTGCTGAACACATGACGAGTTCGAGTCATCTTGAATAGCCATCATTCGAATTCAGTCAAGTGCTTCGTTTAGCAATGCAAGGCTCGCGAGCTGGCGTACGACGTCCGCTCGGGACCGGTTTCCGTTGCGGCGGGACAAGGAGTGATCCAGGTCCGAACTGGGTCCTAGTCTTCCCAAGTCGAGTTGACCTCGAATCCCAAGGCTGGATTTATGTCCGGATAAGCATAAGGGTCCAAGGACGAAACTAGGTATTTGGATGCAATCTCCATGTTGGGGCTCGAAGCCAAGTGCATGAGGGGGAGTTTGCCCAAGGATGATTCCTGGTTTCTGAACATCGACCTATCACTAGGGCTCAAGGTCGCATGTGTGTCATGAGGAGAGGGTTCGGCTGAGAAAGATTCTTGTTGTCCGAACACCGCTTCCACGTTGAGGCCTGAAGCTGAGTCTTCGGCGGGCATCACTGGTGCGGTTGAAGGGGATTCCCAACCTCCGGACAGGGTGCAGCCATCCGAGCTCGAAGCTAGCTGGGGGATTAAGGCCGATCCGTAGATCGGGACGGGAGAAAACTCAGGAGCAGGTGCATCGAGGCCCATAGGGGTACAGGGAGACACGGTGAATCCAACAAAGACCAGATCGCCTCGGGCATCCGCGACATACTCTCAGTTGCCGAATCTAATCCGATGCTTAGGGGCAAAATTGTTGATTTGGTCACGATGCTGCCAAACACAAAGAGCTGGACGGGGACGAAGAGGTCCCCGGAGCTGACGCCATCTCCGATGATCAGGCGAGCCATCGATCCTTTGGCGACCCAACATCGAAACTCTCAATGGAAGCACCAATGTCAGTGTCAAAACCGACGGATCTCGGGTAGGGGTTCCCGAGCTGTGGATCTAGAATCAATGGGGAACAAGGGATGAAGAACACGGTGTTTACCTAGGTTCGGACCCTCTCGAAGAGGTAAAACCCTATATCCTGCTTGATTGTATTTGATGTGTATGATATGGTTACAGAATCGATCTACCTCGAGATCAGGCGAGCTAAACCCTAGGTTGATGGGGTAATGGATGTTTCTCTAACCCTAAAGACTAAAACCCCTTGGTTTATATAGACACCAGTAGGGTTAGGGTTATATGCGATTGGTTACAAAGAAGGAAGGATCATGCCTAATCTTGACTTGGAGGGCACACCACGACTCCGAAGATCTCCTATCCAGCCACACATTCGCACTCTAGCTTGGACCCATCGTGGCCCATCAGCCTGGCCCAGATGCAGTAGGCTGATGGCCTGAGGACCATATAATCTAGGACTCCCTCAGAGGCCACAAGACATTTGATTGCCCCACTCGGTGCACCATGATCACCCATGACGACAGCACCTCTGAGTCAATGAGTGAGGAAGAAATGGAAGCCCTTGAGCACGTGGCCATGCACCGGCACATGAATGACGATGAAGACGACCAAGTCTTTTGTGACAATAATTCGAGCCCCGTTCTCGTTGTCTCCAAGGTCTTGACGCTTCAACACCAACAAAACAAAGACCAATGCCGCCACATCTTCCACACCAAAGTAGGCATCAATGGGCGTTCCGTGAACGTCATCATCGACGGAGGAAGTTGCCACAATTTGGCAAGTGAAGAGCTATGTTCCAAGCTATAATTGGTCAAGATGAAGCATCCCCGCCCCTACAAGGTCCAATGGCTTAGCGACTCTGGCACCATTCAAGTCGAGCACACCGTGCAAGTTTCCTTCAAGATCGGCGCATACGAAGACACTTTGGAATGCGACGTGGTTCCTATGTCCGTGTGCCATCTCCTCTTAGGAAGACCTTCCCAATTCGACTGCGACATCATCCACAACGGGCGTACCAACCACTATAGCTTCAAGACGAAGGGAAAAGGTACGTGCTATGACCTATATCGCCAAGCCAAGTGATCGCCGACAAGCAAGCATCCACCCATGATGGAGAGAATAGTGAAGAGTGAAACACCAAAGCGAGAGTGAGCACCACAAGCCAAAAATGAGTGCCTCCATGATGAGCAACAAGAAAAACTTAGTGTTTCTAGCCACCAAAAGAGAAATGAGTGAAGTGTGTGAGAACCCATCTAGTGTCACACACTATGTCCTAGTGTGCAAAGATGAATCGACAAGGACTAACACTTCTAACCATCTTCCTCTAGTGTTGTCTAATTTGTTGCAGGAATTTGCGGACGCCTTCCCCGATAAGCTACCTCCCGGTCTTCCTCCACTATGAGGAATTGAGCATTGGATTGACCTCATCCCCGGCGCACCTCTACTAAACAAGGCTCCATACCGCATCAACGCCGAAGAATGTAAGGAGATACAAAGGCAAGTATAACAACTCATCGACAATGACCATGTACGTGAAAGCTTAAGTCCTTGTGCCGTTCCGGTTATACTTGTGGCTAAGAAAGATGGTAGTTTTCCCATGTGTTCCGATTGTTGTCCCATAAATGCTATCAACGTTTGTTATAGGCATCCCATTCCATGCATTGATGATGTGCTAGATGAGCTTAGCGGTGCCACCATATTCTCAAAAATTGATCTTAAAAGTGGCTATTACCAAATTCGCATTCAACAAGGTTATGAGTGGAAAACCGCCTTTAAAACTAAATTTGGCTTGTACGAGTGGTTAGTCATTCCTATGGGTTTACGAGAAGCACCCGATACTTTCATGCATGCCATGCATTATGTTCTTCGCCCATACATTGGCGTATTTGTTGCAGTCTACTTTGTTGATATATTTGTGTTTATCAAATCTCTAAAAGATCATGTCACTCATCTTATGACTATTTTGCAAGCTCTTAGAAATGAGCGTCTTTATGCTAATATGGAGAAATGCACATTTGTTGTTGATAAGCTTGTTTTCTTGGGGTTTGTTGTGTCTTCTAAGGGTGTTCATGTAGACGAAGCTAAAATCGATGCTATTAAAACTTTGCCACAACCAACCAACTTGCAACAAGTGCGTTGTTTCCTTGGGTTAGTCGGATTCTATTGTCGGTTCGTTAAGGACTTTAGCACTATTGCATCACCTTTGCATGCCTTGAGTAAGAAGAATGCACCTTTTGTTTGGTGACCATCCCAAGATACCATAGTTCATGAGCTTAAGAATTTGCTTACTCATGTTCCATTGCTTGCCTTACCCAATTTTCATAAAACTTTCAAAGTCCACTATGATACTAGTGGTAATAGTGTTGGTGGAGTTTTGATGCAAGAAAAGCGGCCCATTGCATACTTTAGGGAAAACTTTCCAGCGCTCAACTTAATTATCCCATCTATGACAAAGAATTATATGCCTTAGTGCGAGTATTGCATGTTTGGGAGCATTACCTTTGCCCACATGAATTTTTCATATTTACCGATCATGAGACACTTAAATACCTTAAAGGTCAAACCAAGTTGAACAAATAGCATGGTAAATGGAGTGAATTTATTAAATGTTTTCCTTATGTGATCAATTACATTAAGGGTAAATAGAATGTTGTGGCAGATTATCTTTCCCGCAAGTGCATGTTAGTTACTCAACTTGAACTGAATGTCATTGGCTTTGAGCATGTTAAAGATCTATATGCAAATGATCCTTCACTTGCGATTCCATATGCCAAATGACTTGCTAACACTTGTTGGGAGAACTATTACCTCAAGAATGGCTACCTTATGCGCGCTAACAAACTTCGTATACCCGAGTCATCTCTTTGTTTGTTACTTTTGCAAGAGGATCACGATGGAGGACTTATGGGACATTTCGGGCGCGATAAGACCTTTTCCACACTCTCCTTCAAGTACTTTTGGCCCAAGATGTTTCGCTACGTCGCATGCTTCACCAAACGGTGCTCTAATTGCTGCAAAGCAAAGTCAAAATCTCAATCCCATGGTTTACATATGCCACTTCCGATCCCATATCAACCATGGGAAGATATTAGCATGGATTTTGTACTCGGATTGCCTAGGACTCAAAATGGAAAGGATTCCATATTTTTTGTTGTGGACCAATTCTCTAAAATGGCACATTTCCTCCCATGCAATAAGATAGACGATGCTTCACATGTTGTAAATCTTTTTTGTAGGGAAATCTTGAGGTTACAAGGCGTGCCAAGGACAATTGTTTCAGACCGAGACGTCAGGTTCCTAAGCTACTTTTGGAAGACACTATCCGCCAAGATCGGCATCAAGCTACTATTCTTGATGGCCTATCATTCCCAAACTGATGGCCAAACGAAAGTCACCAACCAGACACTATCTACTCTCTTGTGTGTGTTGATCAAGAAGAACATTAAGGAGTGGGAGGAGTGCTTACCCATCACTGAGTATGCCTACAACTGTGCAAGACACTCTACTACCGGCAAGTCCCCCTTCGAGGTCGTATACGGCTTCAACCCTTTGTCGCCCTTGGACATCCTCCCTCTACCGCTACTAGAACGAGAGAACATGGATGCAAATGCAAGATCAAGTTATCTCAAGAAGGTGCATGAAGTAACAAGGGCCATGATCGAGCGTCAAGTACACCGCCTCACCACCAAACTCAACATCAACAAGACCCCAATGTTGTTCGAACCGGGCGATCTAGTATGGCTACATCTCCTCCAGGAACATTTCCCCAATGAGCGCAAGTCCAAGCTACTACCATGGGCCGATGGACCCTTCAAGGTGCTACCTCGTTACAATCACAACACCTACAAGATCGACATCCCACACAACAAGTATAATGTAAGCGACACCTTCAACGTCAAGGACTTGAACACATACCATGGTGATGAAGATGACGATCCGAGGATGGATCTCACCCAAGGGGGTGGGAGATGATGCAGAGCATCCTTTCGTCATCCCCATGGACTCTACACCAACACATCAAGCATCACATGACCCATGACAAGGGCTCGAGCACGCGCCATCGAAACCGAGGTGAACTCGCTCCTACTTGAGATACATATGGACATGAATGGAACTTGGTTGCTACCTCACCAAAATACACTATGTGTCATTAGGTACGAAGACCGACGCCACCAAGCACCTAAGGGACACCCCAAAGGAGGAGGAGAAGCACCCCAAGGCCTCAAAGAAGAAGAAGAGTACCAAGAGGAGCAAGACTTCACCTCCCAGGCGACCCCATGCCCACGGGCCATCTAGGGACCTACTGGAATCAAGACGCACCACCCCGTGTGCATGGGCCCGGGCCGCTGTAGCACCCCATGTGCACGGGCATGTACCATGCACACGGGACCCCCATGCACACGGGCTCAACTTACCCCGTGCACACGGGCCCTTTAGGATGGATGGCCGAGAGTGGATGTTTGGGCCTCCACTTCATCCACTTCGCCCACCTACATATATATTCCATACCTAGGGTCATGTTTAGGGTTAGCAAAGTATATGTGAGACATTGATAGAGCTTTTCTCCTTCGACCACGCCTCTTGGATATCAAGACCTCTTGGGAGAGGATTCCAAGTGGACATCAAGATCTTCCCTTGGAGAAGAATATCATCAAGACCTCACCTCCTTAGGAGTGGGAAGAACCTTACCTTTGTGCTTGTTTCCTTGGATTGATCTTGTATTCTTGTGGATCTCATGTGTATGCTATTCTAGTGGATATGTGATTGGGCCTTTGTTTGAGTGAATTTACTCTTTGTGTTCTTGTGTTCATCCTCTTTTCCCCTCCAAGTGTGAAAAGATCTCCATCTAGGGTTCCACCCTACAACCCATCCCATTCCATGACTTGACGATATGCTAGATGATCTTAGCGGCACAACCATTTTCTCAAAAATTGATCTTAAAAGTGGCTATTACCAAATTCACATTCAACAAGCTGATGAGTGTAAAATCGCTTTTACAACTAAATTTGTCTTGTATGAGTGGTTAGTTATGCCTATCGGCTTATTGGAAGCACCCGGTACTTTCATGCATGTCATGCATTATGTTCTTCGCCCATACATAGGCATATTTGTTGTGGTATACTTTGATGATATACTTGTGTTTAGCAAATCTCTAAAAGATCATGTCACTCATCTTAGGGCCGTTTTGCAAACTCTTAGAAATGAGCGTCTTTATGGTAATATGGAGAAATGCACATTTGCTGTTGACAAGCTTGTTTTCTTGGGTTTTGTTGTGTCTTCTAAGGATGTTCATGTAGATGAAGCTAAAATTGATGCTATTAAAACTTGGCCACAACCAATCAACATGCAACAAGTGCGTAGCTTCCTTGGCTTAGCCGGATTCTATCGTTGTTTTGTTAAGGACTTTAGCACTATTGCATCACCTTTGCATGCCTTGAGTAAGGAGAATGCACCTTTTGTTTGGGGACCATCCAAAGATATCGCATTTCATGAGCTTAAGAATTTTCTTACACATGCTCCATTGCTTGCATTGCCCAATTTTGATAAAACTTTTGAAGTCCATTGTGATCCTAGTGGTAATGGTATTAGTGAAGTTTTGATGCAAGAAAAGCGACCCATTACATATTTTAGTGAAAAACTTTTCGGCGCACAACTTATATCCCTTCTACGACAAATAATTATATGCTTTAGTGTGAGTATTGCATGTGTGGGAGCATTACCTTCGCCCGCATGAATTTGTCATACATACCGATCATGAGACACGTAAATACCTTAAAGGTCAAACCAAGTTGAAAAACGACATGCTAAATGGAGTGAATTTATTGAATCTTATCCTTATGTGATCATGTACATTAAGGTCAAAGATAATGTTGTGGCGGATGCCCTTTCCTGCAAGTGCATGCTAGTTACGCAACTTGAAGTGAATGTCAATGGCTTTGAGCATGTTAAATATCTATATGCACATGACCCTTTGTTTGCGATTCCTTATGGCAAATGTCTTGCTAATACTTGTTGGGAAAACTATTACCTCAAGAATGGATGTCTTATGCATGCTAACAAACTTTTGTATACCCGATTTGTCTCTTCGTTTGTTACCTTTGCAAGAGGCTCACGGCGAAGGACTTATGGGACATTTCGGGCACGACAAGACCTTTGCCACACTCTCCTTCAAGTACTTTTGGCCCAATATTTTTGCGATGTCACACGCTTCATCAACCAGTGCTCTACAAGCCACAGAGCTAAGTCACAAGCTCAATCTCATGGTTTACATATGTCACTTCCTATTCCATATCAAACAGGGGAAGATATTAGCATGGATTTTGTGCTTGGATTACCTAGGACTCAAAATGGCAAGGATTCGATATATGTTGTTGCGGATCGGTTCTATTAAATGGCACATTTCATCCCATGCAATAAGATAGACGGTGCTTCACATGTTGCAAATCTCTTCTGTACGGAAATCTTGAGGTTACATGGAGTGCCAAACACAATTGTGCCGGATCGCGACGTCAAGTTCCTAAGATACTTTTGGAAGACACTATGCGCCAAGCTTGGCATCAAGCTACTATTCTCGATGACCTAACATCCTCAAACCGATGGCCAAATGGAAGTCACCATCTGGATGCAATCTACTTTCCTACATGTGTTGGTCAGGAAGAACATCAACAAGTGGGAGGAGTGCTTACCCATCACCAAGTACGCCTACAATTGCGCAAGACACTCGACTACCGACAATCCCCCTTCGAGCTCGTCTACAGCTTCAACCCTTTGTCGCCCTTGTACATCCTCCCTTTACTGCTAGGAGAACGAGCTAACATGGATGCAAGTGCAAGAGCAAGTTATCTCAATAAGGTGCATGAAGATACAAGGTCCACGATCGAGCGTCAAGTACACTGCCTCACCACCAAGCTCAACATCAAAAAGACTCCAATGGTCTTCAAACTGGGCGATCTCGTATGGCTTCATCTCCACAAGGAGCACTTCCCCAACAAGCGCAAGTCTAAGTTACTACCACGAGTCGATGGGCCCTTGAAGTTGCTAGCACATTACAATGACAATGCCTACAGGATCTACCTCCCACGAGACCAGTACAATGTAAGCGACATGTTGTATGTCAAGGACTTGGCACCCTACCATGGTGATGAAGATCACGATCCGAGGACGGATCTCTCCCAAGGGGGGGAGATGATGCGGAGTGATACATCTCCAACATATTTTGGATGTTTTATATTCATTTACTAGCAACTTTATATCATTTTTTGGGACTAACCTATTGGCATAGTGCCCAGTGCCAGTTGATATTTTTGCTCGTTTTTTACTTTGAAAAATATCAATACCAAATGGAGTCCAAATGACACAAAACTTTTTGGAGATTTTCTTCTACCTAGAAGACATCCAGAGAGCCAAAGAAGTGCACTAGAGGAGGCCTGTGGGGCCCACTAGGCACCAGGGTGCGCCAGAAGGCCCAGGTGCGCCCTGGTGGGTAGCGGGCACCACATGAAGCTTATCCACCGCCATCCACCTCTATGAATACTCTAAAATCCCCAAAACCGTAGGGGAGTTGAGAGAATACAGTTCCCGCCACCGCAAGTTCCAGAACCACGAGCTCCAATCTAGAGGCCTTTTCTAGCACTCTGCCAGAGGGGTCAATGATCATGGAGGGGTTCTTCATCATCGTTGTTGCCCCTCTAATGATACGTGAGTAGTTTACCACAGACCTACAGGTCCATTTCTAGTAGCTAGATGGCTTCTTCTCTCTTTTTGATCTTCAATACAATGTTATCCTCGATGTTCTTGGAGATCTATTTGATGCAATGCCTTTTTGTGGTGTGTTTGTTGGGATCCGATGAATTGTGGGTTTATGATCGGTTTTATCCATGAATATTATTTGAGTCTTTGTCGAACTCTTTTATGCATGATTGTTATAGCCTTGTATTTCTTCTCTGAAATTTTGGTTTGGTTTGGCCAACTAGATTGTTTTATCTTGCCATGCGAAGAGGTGCTTTATGATGGGTTCGATCTTCCGGTGCTCAATCTCAGTGACAAAAAGAGACATGACATGCATGTATCATTGCTATTAAGGAAAAAAATATGGGGTCTATTCCTACATGAATAGATCTTATCTACATCATGTCATCGTTCTTATTGCATTACTCTGTTTTCCCATGAACTTAATACACTAAATGCATGCTGGACAGCGGTCGATGTGTAGACTAATTGTAGTAGACGCATAACCCTTTCGGAATACTAATCTCGGACGTGATACCTATATACATGATCATTGCCTTGGTGTCGTGGGATATCTGCGGCCACCTATGGTACCAGGAGGCCCCTTGCTGGTTTGGCAGGGGGACGCTGTGTTGCACAAAGAGCAGACCAGCGCACGGTAGCACGGCAGAGAGCACAGAAGCACTTTACCCAAGTTCGGGCCGCCGTGAGGCCTAAGACCCTACTCCTGCTTTGGTGGATTGATGGTGGAA
Organism: Triticum aestivum; assembly: GCF_018294505.1. Taxonomy (NCBI): domain Eukaryota; kingdom Viridiplantae; phylum Streptophyta; class Magnoliopsida; order Poales; family Poaceae; genus Triticum; species Triticum aestivum. The sequence continues at coordinate 231,904,615 of NC_057806.1, read as the reverse complement.
TGGAGGTGGTGAAGCATAGTACACTTGCCTGGCAGAGGTTGCCTTGGGGCGGTAGCGACTACGCGCGTATGGCGTGTGGGTTCGTCGATTTCCCAACCCTTCCTACGAGTGACATGGGCCTCCGTTTATAGATTAAGGGGTCACCACAATGGCAAAGTAGTCATTTTCCACTGATATGATAGCAGATAGTGCTATCATACCTAACTCTGCGGGCTGACAGGGTGCATTAAATGCACCACTTAGTGTCACATCACTGGTTGCCTGGCAAGGCTTGCCGGGCTATCTTGCCAGCTCCGTGCCTGTTCTCTTGGCACGTCGCAGGATGGGTGTCATCTGTGGGTTTCTTCTATAGGAAATGGCCGCCATGTGGCGAATGGCTGTCACTTAACTACTTTGCGGCTTGACACCGCACTGATTGACAACGTGGGTCGTGCTTGAGCGGTTGGTGGGGAAGTTCTGCCCCCGCGAGCCCCGGCAGACCTTGCCGGGATGCCTGGGTTGCATGCTTCTAGTGGTGGCCTCGCCCATTGCCAGGCTCACCTTCCCGGCAAGGGAGGCCCTTCTCTCGCCGATATATTTCTCCTCTGGCTTGATCTTGGTCGCTCTGAGCTGCGTGTTGGTTCTTCAAATCTCGTGGTCCCTCAATCTCTGACTTAAGCTTGGCCTGTCCGTGCACGAGTCAGGGGAAAATGCATACCCCTGTATATTTTCCCCGACATAAGCCCCCGGGCCTGAGCCATACGTGTCGCGTGGCACGTTGGGTTAGGCCCCAAACAATGCGCGGACACGTGGCAGGAGAGGACTGTACGCGTCGTTCCGTCATGGTGACCGGTCAATCCAACGTCCACTTTGCGCAATAACTGCGCATCGTGGGGTCATGGCATTGTTGCAGTTATGGTAAAATGGTAACTTTCTGAAGCATCGCGCCTCTGCCCCGTTTTTCCCTCCTTAAGAGTAGGGAAAAGCAGAGCGGCACAATTCACCTGTCTCTCGCCCCGCTCCTCCATCTTCTTCCTTCGCAAGCCAAGCGATAGTTCCCCATCGCGCTTCCCCTTCCGCCTCCACCCTCCCCAACGAATCCATCCCCTCTCTACGTCGCCGCAGAAATGGAGAAGAAACCCACGGAGAAGAGGAAGCCGACGACCGCGGCAAAGGAGGCCGCCGCCGAGGAGAACAAGAGGTTGGTGGAGCTAAACAAGAAGCGGAGCGAGGACGTCGTGTTCGTTCCGTCGACCTTGAGCGGTCCCATTCTTCAGGCGAAGTACGGATATCTATGGGGGCGGCCTATTGAGAAAAGGCATGGGGCACCCGTAGTCTATGGGGCGGGTGAGGTGGATCCCCCCGATTCTTGCCAGTTCTTTGTCGCTTACTTCATCTACGGCCTTTGTCCCCCCTTCTCTGGGTTCTTTGAGGCGATTATGAACTTCTATGTGTTCCATATCCTTGATTTCACGCCCAATGCAATGGAGACCATGGCCATCTTGGTGCATTTGTGCGAGAACTTCATGGGAGTGATGCCCAATGTGGATCTATTTCGGCATTACTTCGTCCCAAAGGTTGAGAGCAAAGTCAACTGCTCCTGGATCATCAGCTGGATGCCACGCTCGCCAAGGAAGACATGGGATTACCTCCCTGGGTACCAGCGCGAGAGGTGGGATGAGTGAAGAGGAGACTGGTGCTGGATCCAGGACAAGGAAGCCCCCGAGTTCTGCGAAGCGTCGCGGGAGTGCGTCGAGCACGACAAGGATTGGAGCTTGAGGGGGCTCACTAAGGATAAGTTGCCCCTAACAATCAACATGATCACCCGTCTGGCGGCTGCCAGGTTAACCATCGAGCAAGTGGGGGCAGATTTTCTTCGCCGCCGCATCTCACCGCTGCAGGAAAGGGATAGACCTGCGTGGCTGTATGGAGACGCGGCATACAAGATGAGGTTGTTGCTGGGGTTGGCCAACAACTTATCATTTTATGGCCATGGTTGGTTGTGTGACCAACTGTTTGGCCGCTTCGAGTTGTTCAAACTCCCGCCAACCGCCATTCCTCTGAACATCAACTCTGTCCGAGATCATATATTGAAGTGGATGCCGGACTGCAACGCTGAGGTAGTATCGAGCACTTGGTGGATCTCTTCCCTTGACAAAGAGCTTTAGTGGTTGAGCTCCTGTAACATCCCAAATTTTCAATTTGGAATGTTATACACTAGATCATCATTGCATATCATATTTTATTGCGTTCTAGTTGATCCTAGAAATTCTACGCAACTCAAGGACCCTTGGAGAGAGTTGGGGATTTCGTTATTTTCATATTTGAGTTATCTCAAATTTTGAAAATAGGATCATTTGATTTTATTTATTTAATCTTCAATTACTTCTATTACAAAAATATGAGAGAGGGAATAAAATGACTTTCCCGAAATAAATAAATATTGAGGATTTAATAAAAAATCAAATAAGATTTTATTTTGGTTTTATTTGCTATTTTATTTGAATTAGGAAAAAATGCGCATTTTTCAAAATTGCATTTAGGCCCCAAATAAATGTTCATCCTGTGCGGCTTGATTTTAGAAGCCGGGGAAAATTTATTTCGGGATTTTTGGAGTCCGTTTAGTATTCCTTTTGTTTTTTTTTCTCTGAGCATAATTATTTTAAAAAAAAAAGTCTGAACCGACCTACGGGCCGTATCCGGCCAGGACTCCCTGGCAGAGGCCTTTTTATAGCGCCGCCCGAGGCCCGGGACAGCCCAACCGCCCAAACCCTAACCCTAACACCAGCCGCCGCCGCCGCCGTCACGCCGCGCCGCCCCGCCGCGCCGCCCGCCTCGCCACCACCGCCGCCGCCCCCGCCGCCGCCGCCGAACCACGCCGCTGCCGCCATGGAGGTAGAACCCGCCGCCGGTTTTTTATAGAAAAAACCGATCGGTTTTTCCGTCGGTTTTGTTCGGTTTTGTTTTAGTTTAGGTTTGTTTAAATAGATCGGTTTTTCCGGTTTATTTAATTAGCGAGCATTCACCCGTACGTTCGTTTTAACGAACGTTCGTCGTTTTTCTTTTTCTCGGATTAAATCCGCGATTTTTCTGATCGCGATTCCTGATCCGTTTTTCGTTTTAGTCTAACTTTTCGCTCGTTTATCGGAATCAGGCGATTCAAGCGCCTGGAGTTTCATCTCGAAACCCTCTTTCCGTTTAACCAACTCAAACAAGTTTTTGCCACGGTAAAAATTGCCCTAGATCCAGAATAGTAAACGAAGCTTGTTTCTTTTGCCGTTTGTCTTTCATTGCCTCGTTCGTTTTGATTTCTTTTGCCAACCGGAGTTGTTAAGTTGAACTTTCTGGTTAGATCTCTTATTTGAGTTTTACCTATGCATTAGTTGAGTACTTATTGTATGCTTGTTTTTTTTGCGATAGAGTATCCAGAGTGCCCCGCTTGCTACTTCGAATTGCTAGGTTTTGCGGATCATCAGCAAGGCAAGTAACACTTTGATCATACCTCCTACTACCCAGTTTTATTGCATTAGATCAATCCTCACACATTGCATTATTTAGGATCTAATTAAATTGTGGGTTTGGGAAGTAGTTGAGGTAGTACCTATTACCTGTTTATTATCGAACCTTTGGGAGTTACTTCTACGTTTGCTTATTATGCCATGTGATGAGGACATCAATACCATTGTTACACCCACAGCCCCTACTGTTAGATATACTGGACCAATTACTAGAGCTTGCGCACGCCAATTAAATTACCAGGTACTTTCGTTTCTTGGTAATGATTCTAATGTTCATGAGATTATGATGCTGCCTAAATTGGATACATTTGTTTTGCTTACAAATGAAGGGCCTAGCTTGGAGAAGGATGAACATTGGAGCAAGAACACACATGGAGTTGATGGCATGCGCAAGGGGATCAAGAACGGAGTTACAAGTGATGATTTCAGGACTTTAAAGCCACCATAAGGAGTGCATGAAGCCTTGGACGAAATATACAAGATGACACTTCATAATATTCGTCCATAGGCTATTCTAGGTGCTGTGTCACCTTATTAATGGGCCAGGCCCATGTAATTTCGAAATACTTAAGTATAGGCTATTTTTAGAGTCCGTATGTGTCGGGAAACAAGAGTTAGGGTTGGTTTCAGACCCCACCCTCAAGGGCCACGAAATTCCCCCCTCTTCCTCCATATATACAGCCCTTAGGGCGTCGTTTAGACTTTGGGTTTTGTTTAGATTAAAAGTTCGCCATAGCTGCGACTTCGCGTACTTCATTTGTGTCCAACGACCAGACCAAGACATCTTCCGGATCCCCACCATTATCAATACTTCATATATATTTGCAATATTCAGATTGCTTTATCATATTCTTGCTCCTTCTTCGATTGCTTGCAGGAATAGACCTTCGTGGTCAGGCTGACCGTGCTTCCAGCATCATAAGTAACCTCAGGAGTTTGGTTTAGCGATTGCTAAGGCGCAACGTCGTGCACGTTTGTAGTTGGATCGTCAAAGTCGTCTCCACCAAATCGATAGTTATCATCTCATCGAAATATCGGGACCCTCGCCCCTATCAAGTGGTATCAAAGCCTAGTTATGCTAGTAGACGTGGATTGGGTGAGTGTATCCATGACAGATGTGAAATTGTTTATTAATGGTTTATTTAAGGTGGCAACCTAAACACGCATCTGGGTGGATTGAGGCACCTGGGTATTCCAGCGATTGCCTGTTTTCTTTTGGACCGCCACCCAGGCTCAAAGGGATCATGAGATTATTGATGCTAGAAACTTTCGTGTGCAGCCACAAGCTACTATGGGCTCTAGCATAGTTGTTTAAGTTGTGCGAACTCTTAGAGTGGTAGACTAGCAGATGTAGGAGAAAGTAGGTGTAACGGTCTACCCGATCGTAAGGTGCTAGCGCTTTTGAAAGACTATGTCTTGGTCATCCGTTTCTCAAACACCATGTAGTGCGAGAAACCAAACGGAGGCGATCGAGTCTTGTGGGGAAAGTGCACAAACCTCTACAGAGTGTATAAACTAATCATGGTTAGCCGTGTCCCCGGTTATGGACATCTTGAGTATTATCTAGTACCTGGATTATCATGTGAATCTCAACATGTTACTCTAAAATTAATTTTGTTGGGTTTTGTTTAATGATGATGCTTAATTGGGATTGAGAATGTTGTCAACCATTCTCAATGTTTAACAACTACCATGATAGTTAAATAAAATATATTCCTTTGCAGTAGGGGAAAATTGGCTTTACGCAAAACTATAACCATATAGCTTTCCACCAGCCATACATGCATATAGTATAGACTATTTCATTCCATTACTCTTTATGTGTTACTTTGCCAGCATATTCCATGTGCTGACCTGTTTCGGGCTGCAACATTCATGTTGCAGACTTTTCAAACAACGATTAAGGTGCTTTTAGGTCGTGGTTCTATACTCAGTGATGCCGTTGGAGTTGATGGACTCACTTATCTTCCAAGCCCTCCGTTGTTATCGTTATTAGATGGCCTTAAGCCATTTTTATTGTAATAAGTTCTCTTTTGAGACACTCGATGTAATAAGTGTGCGATTGCTAATCTATTATAAATCCTTCAAGTACTGTGTGGTGTCAGCATTACTGATCCAGGGATGACACCTGAGCACAAAGATTGGACCGTTTGAGGTCTGGTCGCTACAAGATGGTATCAGAGCACACGCTGACTGTAGGACACGACCACTAAGCTAAAGACCTAGATCACTACTCACTCTCTTCTCTTTCTGACTTCTCATATTTTCTACTCTTTTAGGATGGCGGATGCAAGGAACAAGTTCACGCAACCGGATGAAGATACACCCTTTGGACGTCACTTGAAGGAAGTCACTATATACCGGAACATAGGAGTACCAAGCTTCACCGAAACCTACAACGCCACTTTAACTGAAGAAGAGCGCTAATGATTCAAGTTCAAGTTCTAGGAAGGACGTTCATGCCAGTCACTGAGCCCATAGAGTGTACTTTTGATGCACCAACTTGGAATCTAGGAAAGAGCATGGCAGCTCACATCGCCATGGGACGCATTGGAGAAGTTTACCGCAATGATCTCAAGGATACTATCTACCAGATTTGTGGGCACCGAGATGAGCACTGGGAGATGATCAGTACCAGGAAGAATAGATCAATCGCAGCTTTTATCCAGGAGTTAAACCAACACATTCGACTTCAGGAGAACCAGATGTGCGCCGACATGATAGATCTGAAGAAGGCAAAGATAAGAATCAAGGAACTGGAGGAGGAACTCAAGGCTACACGTGAAGATTATGAAGAGGAAATCGAAGTATTAGTGGAAAAGAATGACGACCTGATCAAGAAGATTGGAATATTCATGGGAGGCCCTACACCAGTGGAAGAAGACGAAGAACCCAAGGAGATTCGCCTGGAAGACTACATCATCATCGACGACACCGACTCGGATCTAGACGATAGCGATGATGACTATGTTGACGAAGCTGGGGCAGATATCATGGAGTCTGCAACCGAAGAATATTTCTAGTAGACCACCCCAACAGTAGTAGTAGTCCACCATGTAAATATAGTAGTCCGAGCACTTTTGCGATAGTTAGATCGATTGTATGCCCTTCTTTGATTGATTGAATGAAGTGAATTGTTTGCTTTTGCCTCATGTGCATATGGGTAGTGTTTTCTCCTTAGACCCCTCTATTCTTAAATCTCATCTTTTCTAAACCCTCAGATGCCTTCGAGACGTGACCCCGGATTTACCTTCCCACCGGAGCTCACTCAGTTGATCCAGCAACAGAACACATTGATGCAGTTACTAGTCCCGAATTAGAATCAAGGGAACAACAACAACCCACCACCACCACCACCACCTGTTGATCACTTAGCCCGTTTTCTTAGGCTGAATCCATCGGTGTTTTCCAGTAGCACCGAGCCGATAGTAGCAGATGATTGGCTCCGCAAGACAGCAAAGGAGTTGACCACAGCGGGATGCACGGATGCGGAAAAGGTGAAGTTTGCCGCACATCAACTTGAAGGACCCGCAGCATCATGGTGGGAGAATTTCACAGCCACTTTCCCTGTCGACACTGTCACGTGGGACCAGTTTCAGTAGGCTTTTCATACTGCCCATGTTTCAGCAGGAGCTATGGCCATGAAGAAGCGAGAGTTTCCCAACTTGCGCCAAGGAGGATGGAGAGTTGGCCAGTATGTGGAGGACTTTAGTAAATTAGCACGTTATTCCCCAAATGACGTTGCTACGGATGTAGCTAAGCAGGAGAAGTTTCTGGAAGGACTGAATGATGAGTTGAGCATGTAGTTGATGGTAGCAACCTTCAACAACTATCAGGAGTTGGTAGATCATGCTCTCATGATTGAAGGGAAGCAGGAGCAGATTGAGAATCGCAAGAGGAAGTATGGACAAGGGAAGTACAATTCAGGAGCTCAGCAGAAGCCATGTTTTACCCCTAGACTGGGAGGACATTTTCAGCATACCCATGGAGGAGGTAGCTCGCACAACCACAATGGCACCAAGAATGGTAATGGGAATGGAGGAAGCAACAACCAGAACCGCACCAACCCATCGACCCCGGTCAAGAGAGACCTGAGCCAAGTCACTTGTTTTAAGTGCCAGAAGACCGGACATTATGCCAATGAATGTCCTGAATCACGGAATGGTAATGGCAATGGAAGCTCTGGGAAGAAGCCGAACCCTTTCAACAGGGGACAGGTGAACCACGTTAAGTGGAGGAGGTTGAAGAGCAGCCGGATGCAATAATCGGTAAGTTTTTGGTTAAGTCATTTACTGCACTCGTTCTTTTCGATACTGATGCATCGCATTCATACATATCAAGGGGATTTGTGGATAAGTATAACCTGCCCACCAAAGTTCTTAGAACACCTATGTTATTAAGCTCACCAGGAGCGGAATATATGGCTAGCCAAAGATGTTTTCAAGTGCCATTGAGTATAGGTAGGCATGTGTTTCCCTCAGATTTAATCATTTTGGAATCACAAGGTTTGGATGTAATTCTGGGTATGGATTGGTTGTCGATGTATGGAGGAAACATCGATTGCGCCAGTAAGTCGATCTTGCTTACCACCCCAGAAGGAAGAAGGATCAAGTATGTATCCCGGCATGTGCCGAAAAGGACTCAAGTAAATTGTTTAACAGGAGTTGTGCAGGAGGAAGTACCAGTAGTGAAGGATTTCCCTGATGTATTTCCAGAAGAGTTGCCAGGCATGCCACCGGATAGAGATATTGAGTTTTTGATTGAGCTTTTGCCAGGCACAGGGCCAATATCAAAGAGACCATATAGGATGCCCGCAAAAGATTTGGTGGAGATTAAGAACCAGATTAAGGAGTTACTGGATAAAGGATATATTCGCCCAAGTTCTTCACCTTGGGGATCGCCAGTACTTCTAGTGGAGAAGAAGGATGGATCGTTAAGGATGGTTGTTGATTATCGAGGATTGAATGAAGTAACCTTCAAGAAAAAATACCCACTACCGATGATTAATGATCTGTTTGATCGATTGCAAGGAGCTAAGGTATTTTCCAAGATCGATCTGCGGTCAGGATACCACCAGCTGAAGGTTCGAGAACAGGATATACCTAAGATGTCTTTTACCACCAGGTATGGGCTGTACGAGTATACTGTTATGTCATTTGGTCTGACTAACGCACCTGCATATTTTATGAACATGATGAACAAAGTGTTTATGGAGTTTTTGGATAAGTTCGTCGTAGTGTTCATTGATGATATCCTGGTTTACTCAAAGAATGAAGAGGAGCATAAGGAGCATTTGCGTTTGGTACTTGGAAAGCTTAGAGAACATCAATTATATGCCAAATTTAGCAAATGTGAGTTTGGGTTGAAAGAAGTTGGATTTCTCGGACACGTTATATCCGGAGAAGGTATAGCAGTAGATCCCACTAAAGTTGATACTGTGACAAATTGGGAAGCCCCAACAACAGTTGGAGAGATCCGGAGTTTTCTTGGACTCGCATGATACTATCGGAGGTTTATTGAGAATTTCTCAAAGATTGCGAAGCCTATGACGGAGTTGTTGAAAAAGGATACCAAGTTCATATGGACTGAGGAATGTGAGGCTAGTTTCCAGGAGTTAAAGAAACATTTGGTTACCTCACCAGTATTGATTTTTCCAGATCAGACCAAGGATTATGAGGTGTATTGCAACGCTTCACGTCGAGGACTTGGAGCAGTGCTTATGCAGGAAGGAAGAGTGGTTTCCTATGCCTCACGACAGATTAAGCCCCATGAGTTGAATTATGCTACGCATGATTTGGAGTTAGCAGCCATAGTGCATGCATTGAAGACTTGGAGACATTTTCTCATTGGAAACCATTGTGAGGTGTACACGGATGACAAGAGTTTGAAGTATATTATCACACAGAAGGAGTTGAACCTCAGACAAAGGAGAAGGTTGGAGCTCATCAAGGATTTTGATATGAAATTGCATTATCACCCCGGAAAGGCTAACGTAGTAGCTGACGCGTTGAGCCATAAGAGCCATGTCAACACCCTAATGACGGGAGATTTACCAAGGGAGTTAGCCGAAAATCTTCGTGACCTATGTTTGGAGATAGTCCCAAGAGGCTATGTAGCAGCATTGGAGATTCAGTCTACTTCGATGGATAAGATCAATAATGCCCAAAGGACTGACAAGGAGATTGCCTATATTAAGGAGAAAATGAGCAAAGGAAAATCTAAGGGATTTCGTGAGGATGAGCACGATACCTTATGGTTTGAAGACCGTGTCTATGTACCAAATGATTCGGAGATCAGGAAGTTAATTTTACAAGAGGCCCATGATTCACCGTATTCGATTCACCCAGGAAATACCAAGATATATTTGGATTGAAGGATATTTTCTGGTTGACCGGAATGAAGAAGGATATTGCGGAGTATGTAGCAGTTTGTGATGTATGTCAGAGAGTAAAGGCAGAGCATCAGAAGCCAGCAGGATTGCTACAGCCATTGCCGATACCCGAATGGAAGTGGGATAAGCTAGGCATGGATTTTATTACAGGATTGCCCAGAACACGTTTAGGCTATGACTCGATATGGGTTGTAGTCGATCATTTGACAAAGGTAGCTCATTTCATTCCAGTGAAGACTACCTATACCAGTGCAAAGTTGGCAAAGATATACATGACCAGAATCGTTTGTCTGCATGGAGTTCCAAGGAGCATAGTATCAGATAGAGGAACCCAATTTACCTCAAAGTTCTGGAATCGGTTGCATGAAACTTTGGGTACCAGACTGGAGTTTAGCACAGCTTTCCACCCGCAAACAGATGGACAGACCGAGAGAGTCAATCAGATTTTGGAGGATATGCTAAGAGCTTGTGCGCTAGATTACGGATCTAGTTGGGACGAGAATTTGCCATATGCAGAGTTCTCTTACAACAACATTTATCAATCCAGTTTGAAGATGGCTCCTTTCGAAGCCTTGTACGGAAGGAGGTGCAGGACCCCATTGTCTTGGGATGAAGTTGGAGACCGCCAGTTGTTTGGACCGGATCTGATAAAGGAGTCTGAACAGAAAGTGAAATTGATTCGCGATAGGCTCAAGGTAGCTCAATCCAGGCAGAAGAGTTACGCAGATTCTAAACGCAAGGAGACAATTTACAAAGTCGGGGACCGAGTTTATCTTCGAGTATCACCACTTCGAGGAGTTAAGCGCCTTGGAGTTAAGGGAAAGTTAGCGCCACGTTTTGTAGGCCCATACAAAGTTTTGGAGCGTATGGGAGAAGTAGCCTATAAGTTGGAATTGCCCGAAGGATTGTCAGGAGTTCACGACGTGTTCCACGTTTCCCAGTTGAAGAAGTGCCACACAGAGATGGCTGATATACCGCTGAGAGATACAGTGCCACTGGAAGCAATTCAGTTGGACAGTGATTTGACCTATGAGGAGAAACCAGTCAAGATTTTAGAGTATGCCAGTCGAGTCACCCGCAGCAAGGTTATCAAGTTTTGCAAGGTTCAGTGGAGCCACCACACGGAGGATGAAGCCACCTGGGAGCGAGAGGAGGAATTGCTGAAGGACCACCCTCACATATTTTCTAGCCAACCCGAATCTCGAGGGCGAGATTCATCTTAAGGGGGGTAGGTTTGTAACATCCCAAATTTTCAATTTGGAATGTTATACACTAGATCATCATTGCATATCATATTTTATTGCATTCTGGTTGATCCTATAAATTCTACGCAACTCAAGGACACTTGGAGAGAGTTGGGGATTTCGTTATTTTCATATTTGAGTTTTCTCAAATTTTGAAAATAGGATCATTTGATTTTATTTATTTTATCTTCAATTTTTATTACGAAAATATGAGAGACGGAATAAAATGACTTTCCCAAAATAAAGAAATATTGAGGATTTAATAAAAAAATCAAATAAGATTTTATTTTGGTTTTATTTGCTATTTTATTTGAATTAGGGAAAAATGCGTGTTTTTCACAATTGCATTTAGGCCCCAAATAAATGTTCATCCTGTGCGGCTTGATTTTAGAAGCCGGGGAAAATTTATTTCGAGATTTTTGGAGTCCGTTTAGTATTTCTTTTGTTTTTTTTTCTCTAGGGGTAATTATTTAAAAAAAAAGTCTGAACCGACCTACGGGCCATATTCGGCCAGGGCTCCCTGGCTGAGGCCTTTTTATAGCGCCGCCCGAGGCCCGGGACAGCCCAACCGCCCAAACCCTAACCCTAACCCTAGCCGCCGCCGCCCCGCGCCGCCTAGCCGCCACCCACGCCACTTGTCGCGCCGCACGCCATGCCGCCTCGCCGCCCCCGCCGCTGCCGCCGGACCACGCCGCCGCCACCGCGGAGGTAGAACCCGCCGCCGGTTTTTTTAGAAAAAACCGATCAGTTTTTCCGTCAATTTTGTTCGGTTTTTGTTTTAGTTTAGGTTTGTTTAAATATATCGGTTTTTCCGGTTTATTTAATTAGCGAGCGTTCGCCCGTATGTTCGTTTTAATGAACGTTCGTCGTTTTTCTTTTTCTCGGATTAAATCCGCGATTTTTCTGATCGCGATTCCTGATCCGTTTTTCGTTTTAGTCTAACTTTTCGCTCGTTTATCAGAATCAGGCGATTCAAGCGCCTGGAGTTTCGTCTCGAAACCCTCTTTCCGTTTAACCAACTCAAACAAGTTTTTGCCATGGTAAAAATTGCCCTAGATCTAGAATAGTAAACGAAGCTTGTTTCTTTTGCCATTTGTCTTTCGTTGCCTCGTTCGTTTTGATTTCTTTTGCCAACCGGAGTTCTTAAGTTGAACTTTCTGGTTAGATCTCTTATTTGAGTTTTACCTGTGCATTAGTTGAGTACTTATTGTATGCTTGTTTGTTTGCAATAGAGTATCCAGAGTGCGCCGCTTGCTACTTCGAATCGCTAGGTTTTGCGGATCATCAGCAAGGCAAGTAACACTTTGATCATACCTCCTACCACCCAGTTTTATTGCATTAGATCAATCCTCACACATTGCATTGTTTAGGATCTAATTAAATTGTGGGTTTGGGAAGTAGTTGAGGTAGGACCTATTACCTGTTTATTATCAAACCTTTGGGAGTTACTTCTATGTTTGCGTATTATGCCGTGCTATGCTAGTAGACGTGGATTGGGTGAGTGTATCCATGAAAGATGTGAGATTGTTAATTAATGGTTTATTTAAGGTGGCAACCTAAACACACATCTGGGTGGATTGAGGCACCTGGGTATTCCAGCGATTGCCTGTTTTCTTTTGGACCGCCACCCAGGCTCAAAGGGATCATGAGATTATTCATGCTAGAAACTTCCGCGTGCAGCCACAAGCTACTATGGGCTCTAGCATAGTTGATTAAGTTGTGCGAACTCTTACAGTGGTAGACTAGCAGATGTAGGGGAAAGTAGGTGTAACGGTCTACCCGATCGTAAGGTGCTAGCGCTTCTGAAAGACTATGTCTCGGTCATCCGTTTCTCAAACACCATGTAGTGCGAGAAACCAAGCGGAGGCGATCGAGTCTTGTGGGGAAAAGTGCGCAAACCTCTGCAGAGTGTATAAAGTAATCATGGTTAGCCATGTCCCCGGTTATGGACATCTTGAGTATCTAGTACCTGGATTATCATGTGAATCTCAACATGTTACTCTAAAATTAATTTTGTTGGGTTTTGTTTAATGATGATGCTTAATTGGGATTGAGAATGCTGTCAACCATTCTCGATGTTTAACAACTACCATGATAGCTAAATAAAATCTATTCCTTTGCAGTAGGGAAAAATTGGCTTTATGCAAAACTATAACCATAGAGCTTTCCACCGGCCATACATGCATATAGTATAGACTATTTCATTCCATTACTCTCTATGTGTTATTTTGCCAGCATATTCCATGTGCTGACCCGTTTCGGGCTGCAACGTTCATGTTGCAGACTTTTCAGACGACGATTAAGGTGCTTTTAGGTCGTGGTTCTATACTCAGTGATGTCGTTGGAGTTGATGGACTCACTTATCTTCCCAGCCTTCCGCTGTTATCGTTATTAGATGGCCTTAAGCCATTTTTATTGTAATAAGTTCTCTTTTGAGACACTCGATGTAATAAGTGTGTGATTGCTACTCTATTATAAATCCTTCAAGTACTGTGTGGTGTCAGCATTACTGATCCAGGGATGACACCTGAGCACAGAGATTGGACCGTTTGAGGTCTGGTCGCTACAGCTCCCTGGTGGAGAGGGCCACCAGGACTGAGGGTGAGATGTATAAGTGCACCTCTGCTATGGAGGTGGCGTATATTCTGAAGAGGGTCGAGGAGGACAAGGCGGCCCGCCACACAGAGATGGAGAAGGCCGCAAAGGTCGAGAAAGGCAAAGGGAAGGTTGTGGACGGGAGCTCTTCCCAGGGCGGCAGCGAGGCGAAAGCCATAGAAGATGTTGCCGAGGAAGAGCTTGACGGGGATAACTCTGCTGGGCTGGACGCCCTAGCCATGGTAGCAACAGAGCTCCAGGAGGGAGAGGAGGAGGAGAGGGAGGAGGACGTGGCAGCAGCCCCTGAAGATGAGTGTCTTACGATTGGATCGCAAGCCCCTGCATCGGACCTGGACCAACGCACCCATTGGCTCATCGCGGCCCGAGGAGCGGTGACCTCCAACCTAGCGCCAGCCACCAAGAGGGTGAATAACACCTCCTCCAAGTCTACCAAGGCTGAGGTAGCGTGTCGCCAATCCCCTCGCCTCGCCCAGGCCAAGGCTCCTTCCGCCAAACAGCCGGCGGCCATGGAGGCGGAGTCTAGCCTTCGCTCCGTCTCGGGCTTCTCGCAGAGCTCATCTTCCCCGGAGTTCCTGACGTCACGGCAGGCGCCGAAGCTCCTGGGGAGTTCCACCCTTCCGCCTCTGAAGAGAGGATGGGAGTCGCCCCCTCCCACGGAGTTTAACTTGAACTCCATGCTCATCGAGGAAGAGTAAGGAGGGTTTCTCTTTGTGACAGACATCTTCTTAGGCAAATTTGAATGATTTGGCTGACTAACCTCTCATTTTTGTCAATGCCGACAGGGAAGTGGCGGAGGACACAGAAACCCTCATTCACCATTCCCGGAAGAGGCTCCAGTGCCTCGGGTCGCTGGAGGGCGCAGAGGGCTCGGCTTTGGCAGGGAAGGACGCAGAAGACCTTCTGCCGAGCCCCCAGCCCAGCCCCGGCTTGGGAGCGGAGACTTGGCCCCGCCCGTTGGAGATGATGGAGACAACCCTCCCCCCCCCACACACACACACGGAGGAGGTGGCGAGACGATGCAGAGCGAGCCCCTCCCTAAGGGGCATGCCTCGTCTGCCGCTCAAGCCGAAGAGGTCGTCACAGAATCCTCCGCGGTGGAAACTGTGCAGAAGGCTGCCGAGCCCACCCAGACAGAGGATGAAGCTCGCGACCCGGCAACAACTGCTGCGGGGGAAATGGAGACCCCTACTCGGCAGACTTCCCCAGGTATCTGGCTGAACCCTTGTTTTCTTTTATGCTCTGGTTGCTTTCACTGGTTTCTTCATTCGCTTGAGATTTTTGTTTCTTCTCTGTTTCCCGTCCCTCCCACGTGCAGCCCCCCAAACTAAAGAATGAGATTTGCTGGAGATGGTGGCTGACATAGGGAGGTCTACCGTGGACGAAGCCGCGAGGCTCACAACCATTGAGGGTCAGGATCTTGCCGCTGGGATGTTCAAGGTTCCTTGGTGGTGATGGAGCATTCTTTGGTGGACGCCCCGGCAGGGGGAGCAGCCATCGAGATGAAGATCCCACTCCAGACCATGGGTCTGCTTCCTTCCGCCAGGACTGTTGCTGGATTCCGCTACCTTCCTCGAATACACTGGCAATGGTGTTGTCATTGCCTGATATCGGAGCCCCCGGCCCGTCCTTGGTGGATGCAAAGCTTGACGAGGAGCTTCAACGCCTTCTGGCACCGCTGTATCTGGGAGGCGTGGAGGCCTATGACTCTGTTGCCATCAATATGGATTTGTCCTTCATGGAATCATGGCAGTAGGCGTGAAGGAAATGCAGGCTCGGCAACGCCAAAAGTGGCATGAGCTCAAGGAACGGCGCGAATCCACCAGCAAGGTGGATCAGAGGCTGAAGGACAAGTGCCTGGAGCTGTGTGAATGGCACGACAAGCAGTTTAAGGCTCTCATGAGGCAGCAAGAGACCCTTCAAATGACGAGGGAAGATGTCATGGCTCGGGAGGGGCGCCTGGCGGATCGCAAAGTATCTCTGGATGCCAGGGATCGAGAGATCTCTCTTCGGGAGGAGAACCTTGAAGCTACCCTCCGTGCCAAAGATGAAATCTTGGAGGCCCTGGTGCAGCAACGCACCAAGGAATTGGAGGACAAGCATGAGGTTGCTCTGGATACCCTTGCCACTGACCATGCTGCCCAGCTGAAGAAGCTTGTTGAAGACTTGGATGCCGTGTCTTCCACCAAGGCCAAGCTCGACCGGCAGGTGGCCAAACTAAATGAAGAACTTGCCGAGAGCGCCAAGAAGGTGGAGGCACTCACAGAGGAAGCATGGCAGGCAGAGCTTCACCTGGATGATGTGCAGTCAAAACTCTCCTCAAAGACCCAAAGCCTTAAGACCGCCAATGACAACATCTCTGACATGAAGGCTAGGACCGGCTCGCTGGAGCAGTCGGCGGAATCCCTTGAATCCAGGCAGCAGTTGCTCTCCAAGGACTTGTAAACCACCAAGTGTCTCAGACAAGATGCAGAGGACAGGCTGAAGAATCGGGTCGACATGAACAACCTCTAGATCAAGAGCCTGATTGACATTGCAGAACGTCTTGACGCCCAAGCTGCGGTGATGGGCATGGACGGCCCAGTCTACTTAGCCAGCGAGCAGGAGGTCACGAGTGTCAAGCTGGGGCTCTTCTTCAACGAGTTGATCGACAAGCTAAAGGTGCATGAAGAGGGGAGGGCCGAGCGTTTCGCGACCGAGTCACGGAGGCTCGCTCGGAACACCCTCTTCATGGTCTTGATCAACATCGCATGTCGCCATCCAGAGCTTGATCTTGATGACGGCTTCAAGAAGCCGCCAGCAGGTGCTGACATCACTACCGCTGAGGAGAAGGCCGCTCCCCGCACCGACAGGATTCTTCGCGTTTAAGCTATTCCATGTGTCCACAAGATCAAGTATCGGGCCTCTGTTGTCTCCATGGGGCCCTGTATGAAAACATGATATATTCTTTGTGTTTAGTCGTTTTATCTCTAGTGTTTGTGTGAAACTGATACTTCTAGCTGGATCTTTAAATGTGTGTTTATCCCTTTAATTCTATATTCTCGTGTTCGCATGATCAATCCCTATCCATGCTCTGGATGCTTGCCGATATCATATTGCAACGATTGTCGTAAGGGTCCGGACCTTAGCAGTCATCTTGGCGTGGATGCGTCTCGACGGGTTTTTCCTAAGTAGTTCTCGATGCATCCTCTCGACCTGTGAGCGTGGCTCTGGACAGGACGATGGTGCGATTAAAGAAACTAGCCAAGGTTCCATCACATGAGGGATTTCTCAATACAAACACTCACTAGAGTTTAAAGGATAAACGACTGCAAAAATCTGAAACACATTGGCAAGAAGTGATAACGTGGACTTAGCTTTCGTTTTAAGCCTCTTTTTCTTCTGACGGGCCGCGTGCGTTCAACGCGTCCGCGGCGCCTGGAGGAGTAAAAGGTAATCAGGTGGTTTCTTTGTTCCCGGCAAGGACCGACATGTATTTCTTGCAGCTGGCGGGCATAGGGGCACGGTGTCGGGCTTCTCTAGTTGTATTCCCTTTTTGCTCGCTTCCCCTCGAGTCAGGGCAGTGGATGTCGTCGCATGGGTCGTGCCAATGCAGGCAGCCTTGCCGAAGCATGCTTGTCGGGGTATCAATCGACGGACTCATACCAGTGCTTTGCCCAGGATTACCCATGGTGGGGGAAATACTGGACCGAGCGTGGCGTGGTAGTCGTCGACGTCGACGACGCCGAGGCTAAAGCAGCTCGACTGCTGACGAGGGGGAGACATGAAGGAGGGAGCTCGCGCCCGCACGTCTTGTGCCCCTTCCTCCGGTCGGTGACCGAATGGCGAGAACGCCATACAAGCGGCCAGGATAAATCTACCGCCGTCATCGTGGTCTTCGCCGTAACCGTCACTACAACGAAGCTCAGAGAGCGATAGAAATGCGAGGGGGAGGCCCCCAGCTTTGCTTCTACATCTTCGCGGGCGCCACAGCTGATGGCGCCATCGAAGATGAAGATGGTGATGAAGATGACGCGCTATGCACGCCTTCAGGTTCGCGCAAGCGAGCCCCCTACCTAACGCGCCAGAGATGTCGCGGGATATCCACGGCCACCTATGGGACCAGGAGGCCCCTTGCTGGTTCGATAGGGGGACGTCGCGTTGCGCAAAGAGCTGAACATCGCATGGCAGCACGACAGAGAGCACACAAGCAATTTACCCAGGTCCGGCCCACTGTGAGACGTAAAACCCTACTCCTTCTTTGTTGGATTGATGGTGGAATGGAGGTGGTGAAGAATAGTACACTTGCTCGGCAAGGGTTGCCTTGGGGCGGTAGCGACTAAGCGCGTATGGGCGTGTGGGTTTGTCGATTTCCCAACCCTTCCTACGAATGCCATGGGCCTCCTTTTATAGATTAAGGGGTCACCACAATGGCAAAGTAGTCATTTTCCACTGATATGATAGCAAACAGTGCTATCATACCTAACTCTGCGGGCTGACAGGGTGCATTAAATGCACCACTTAGTGTCACATCACTAGTTGCCCGGCAAGGCTTGCCGGGCTATCTTGCCAGCTCCGCGCATGTTCTCTTGACATGTCGCAGGACGGGTGTCATCTGTGGGTTTCCTCTATAGGAAATGGCCGCCATGTGGCGAATGACTGCCACTTAATTACTTTGCGGCTTGACACTGCACTGATTGACGACGTGGGTCGTGCTTGAGTGGTTGGTGGGGTAGTTCTGCCCCCGCGAGCCCTGGTAGACCTTGCCAGGGTGCCTGGGTTGCCTGCTTCGGGTGGTGGCCTCTCCCCTTGCAAGGCTCGCCTGCCCGGCAAGGGAGGCCCTTCTCTCGCTGATATATTGCTCCTCTGGCTTGATCTTGGTCCCTCTGAGCTGCGTGTTACTTCTTCAAATCTCGTGGTCCCTCAATCTCTGACTTAACCTTGGTTTGTCCGTGCACGAGTCAGGGGAAAATGCATACCCCTGTATATTTTCCCTGACACTTGGATATTGTCATGATTATTCACTTTTCTATCAATTTCCCAACAATAATTTGTTTACCGACCGTATGCTATTTTCTGGAGACAAGCCTCTAGTGAAAACTACGCCCCCGGGTCTATTTTCCTATCATATCTTTCCCTAATAGTAAAGGAGCTATTGCTTCTTACCACTGTAATTTCGTCCGTTTTTAGTCCGTCTGTCATCCGCTCACTTTGCCCATAGTATTTTCTATATCCGAGGTGGTACTATTCATATGATTTTTTGGTCACGAGCACGCTCAACTGGCTAGGCCTCAACCTCAAGTTTCGTACGTCACCTTCGGGCCGCATCCTTTCTCTAATGGGCCTGCTCCTGCCACCTTGACAACAAAAGATGATTTGTCTCCTTCCTTAATTTGGACCGTCATTATGATCGCCCGTCAGCTTCCTATGTCCGGCTCGACGACACATGACCAGTTTCCTTTTTGAGCGAACCATCCATTTTTTTCTTTGTGCCAGTAGAAAACTATAGAGGCCAAATATTTCGGACCACATATCTGGCCGGTGTATGGTTTCCTTTTTTAGCAAACGCCCGCGATAGGAGGCAAAAGTTGTTCGGCCAGGTGAATTGAAAACTAATAACGTGACCAACTAACCTAGCTCATGTTTTTTTGTGAAATAACCTAGCTCATGTTTTGTGTGTACAAGGAAAGCTTCGTTCACATATTAAATTAGTCCCGCCTCGCTTCTTTGTACTAATTCTCACCAATTTAAATATGGACGAGTTAAACAAGTCAACAAGCAAACTTGAGACTTGATACAGAGAGATGATGTAGCAAAGAGAACTAGGAAGGGCCTTGAGAACATGCACGCGGGGTTTGGGGGGCCTTGAGCCTTGCTTTTATGGTTGGTGAATTTTTTTTTCTTTCGTTGCAACGCACGGGCCTTTTTGCTAGTAAAACCAAAAATACCTTGCTGCATTTTTCCATTATTTATTTTATTTTGTGTTTTAGTTAGATCTATTTATCAAATCTTATACAATTTAATCTATCTCAGTACCAAGGAGGGATTGACAACCCCTCTTATGTGTTGGGTTGTGTCGGGGATATACCCCGCGGTATGACCCGGCCGGAAGTACAACCCGGCCAGACTTGGCGACTCACTAGTGACCCGGTCAGACTTGGCGACTCACTAAGTGACCCGCCCGGATCTCTCCACTCACTGATGACCCCGCCGGGCCCCGTGACTCGTTGGTGACCCAAAAAGCGGGTCAGAGGAGCAACAAGACCCGGTGGTCCAGAAGACGGTTCATCGAAGTCCGACTCATGTTATGTTAGGCCGGCTTAAGAGGAAAGGCATACGGAGTACTCTCTTACAAATGAAGCAAGATTAGGATTCCACTTGTAATAGAGTAGTCCTAGTCCTACTAGGACTCCACATGTAACCCGCCCCTCCAACTTATATAAGGGGGACAGGGCACCCCTAGAGGGACAAGTTTTCACAAGTTTAGACAGATAAGCCAATAGCTCTCGAGAAAGAGGTAAAAAAAGAGCACCCTTGTAATCATGAGCATCATCATCATCAATATCTATGAAGTAGGATGTAAGCTTTCACCTCCACCGTGAGGGGCCGAACCTGTGTAAAACCTCGTGTCTCTCGTCCCACTCAACCCCTCTCAAGCTACCACATAGATGTGTTGGCCTCATGACTAAGTCCTCACACTAAGGACATCTGCCGTGACAAATCTACGACAGTTGGCGCCCACCGTGGGCCTATGCACAGTGGTGTTGAATTCTTGGAGGGATCTCTCCCAGGGATTGAGAAGCTCGTGATTTTTCGGATGAGGACAAGCCGGTTTAGAAAGATCTGCATCATCTTCAAAGTTCATTGGTTCAGATTATAATCTGTGAGATTTGAGTTTCGGAAAAATTAGGGTTGAATCTATGCGCCGCCGCATGTGACCTGGTTTTTTCCGTCGGTCCAGAGCCAGGTCCATTTCGAGAGTACCACCGTGAGAAGTCGAGATGGATAATGTTTTCAAGTGCGTGCAAAACATTCAGGATTTGTCTGATGTGCGGTGACTACCAAATAACGGGTTATCTCTGTCTCCTACCAGAAGACAGAGGTGCGCTTGAATTCGCTAAGCAACAGAGTTTACACCAAGTCTCGAAGCGATCTGTGGAATTGTTTGCGCGATGGGTTAGAAAATAGAAGCAATCAGCCCAGGACCCGAAAACGGATTGGAACGTAAGACTCGGTCTCCACCGTCGAGCCGGCCTCGCTTCACTGATTTCCATCGGGCCGGGCCTGAGCCGGCGTGGCCGTGCGGCCTCACCTTGCCGCCTCCGTGCTCCTCCTGAAGTGCCTGCCGGCCACAGGGTGCAACATCTCTTCACCGTACCTGAGCGCCACCACTTGTGTGCACTCTACGAGCCGCCGCCCTCACCTCGCCTTGACCCACCTCAAGCCGCTTCATGCTTCCAACTTAAGTCATTGTTGCCAGCGCCCCTAAGCCGCCGCTAACTCACTTCTCCATGCAAGCCGCCGCCGTCCAAGAGCCACCCACGCTGGTTGCCCACTGGCTTCCCACGCTCGCCCGCCCTTGCGGGTCCTCACTTCTGTGCTCAGCGGCCGATTGCCTTACTGCACTGCACATGTGGCTGCTGGCTGTGGCGGAGGTGCAAGCAGCAACGAAGAACAGAATCAATAACGGTTTCGGTCTGACCTAGATTGAGAAGAAAAAAATAGTTACCAATCTAATGTCCCGCGGGATGGTTGGCCCAACTGCTCGGTTGATCTGGTGGCGCACTCCCGTCTAGGGTCAAACCGCGAAGAGAGGAGCACAGCAGTGCTTCCCACATTAAACACATTAATGTATGCATCAAGGACGGCCGCTCGCGCGTGCCACGTGGGCAGAGATGCTACTATTCACACTGGCCAATTGGAAGGAAGGCTTTTACTGCTGTGCATCGGAGAGAGGGGAAAAGATCCCATGGATTGGATTTTCTCAAAAAAAAGATCCCATGAATTGGATGATGTGACGCGCTTTTTCTCCCCCCGCACTACAAGCACACACAGCCACCTCCTCTGCTCCTTTCTCTCCCTCGGCGTCACCGAGCTTCAGATGCGGCAACCGCGGGCGAACTTCGATCAGATTTGCCGGTGGCACATACAGGAAGAGAGGATCGAGGGGTGGAGGCCGATGGAGAGGGGCGCCTCTGCTGGCCCAGTGGCGTGAGTGTCAAGTGGTGGAGCTTGACCTGCCGCCGCCGCCGTCCTTATCCTCCCTCATCCTCTCATGGTCGGGCAGCCGCTGCTTCGATGGCTACATGGTGGCTCCAGCGGTGGCGCGACCTCGCGCTCGACCTCGCTCTTGTGCCCTCTATTCGGGCTCGACCTCCCGCCGTGCCTCCCCGACAAGCTCGCCCGCCTCCCCATCCGCATCACCATGTTCCCCAATGGCGTCCGCGTCGCCTCCGAGGACGTCCCGGTACCACCCCCTCCCCAACGGCTTCGTGGTGGCCGCTGTGTGCAGCGGCGCGTGCATGGTGGCTGCTGTGTGTGCAGGCAGCGGGTGTGCTGTGGCTGCCGCTGCGTGCAGCTGCATGTCAGCAGCACTGACCAGGACACATCGACAATACCTGAATCGCTACAGAAGGATCCGGCAAGCGCAGAACAGGCCAGGCCCAAGAGGAGAGCCCAGGCGCCGACAAGGTTGCGAGGCCTAGAATGGGCCCGCTAGTCACTGCCTATATGATGACTTGTCCTGGTTCTGTAATGGGTGGCTGGCGGATTCGGCCGAGGAATGGATAGGATAGCTGGCGTGAGTGAATTGGTTGTAATCTTCCTCCTCTCTCGTTGAAACTCGCATGAACAGAGCTGAGATCTGAGTGAATTCATAGTTAATCTCGAGAGAACCAAGCTTGGGCTTACAATTGGCATCAGAGCCTCAGATCCTCGCGCCGCCAGTTTCCCTCCACCACCCGCACGTGACGAGATTTGCGGCCCGACGCCGCCGTGAAGTAATGGAGAGCTTATCGCCGGCGATGAAGGCGGTGTACGAGTTCCTCACGGCCGACTTGGTGGAGTCCCTCGACGTTCGTTTCAAGCGTCAAGATGAGGAAGCAGCGAAATCGATGCGCTCCATCGTGGGGGATCTGACGACGCGCATCGACGACCTCAAGATGTCGATCGGCGTCGACATGGACGAGCTTCGCCCCGGCCTGGAGCGGCCACCGTCTGCTTCTTCTGTGTCCCTGAAAGTGCGTTATATCGACTAGAGGGGGGGTGAATAGGCGATTTTTATGAAAGTCTTCAAAACATAGAAGTTTTGAAGACAAACGATAAAATTAAACCTATTACCATGCAGCGGAAGGTAGACTACACTAGGCAAACCATAGTCAAGTATTCAATGAAGTGAGAGCACAAAGACTAATAGCAGCTAGGTAGTAAGGATCAGGTAGGAAGATATTGTGAAGCCAAACAGAACACGCAGTCATTCAGTGAAGACAAATGATAGTGCAAACATACAATGACTTCACAAGGAGTAATAGTAAGTAAAGGGAAGTGAAGATGAAACCAGTGACTCGTTGAAGACAATGATTTGTTGGACCAGTTCCAGTTGCTGTGACAACTGTACGTCTGGTTGGAGCGGCTAGGTATTTAAACCTTAGGACACACAGTCCCGGACACCCAGTCCTGAACACGCAGCTCAGGACACCCAGTCCTCACCGTATTCTCCCTGAGCTAAGGTCACATAGACCTCTCCCAATCACTCTGGTAAGTCTTCAAGGTAGACTCCCAAACCTTCACAGACTTCGTTCACCGGCAATCCACAATGTCTCTTGGATGCTCAGAACACGACGCCTAACCGGCTGGAGGATGCACAGTCCTCAAGTGTAATAAGTCTTCAGATCACACAGACAAGAAGACTTAAGTGATGCCCAATTCTCTTTGGCTCTGGCGGTTAGGGCTTTATCCTCACAAGGAATTCTCTCTCAAAGGCTTCGAGGTGGGTTGCTCTCAAACGACAAAAGACGTACTTTCAATCTGAGCAGCCAACCATTTATGGTTGTAGGGGGTGGGCTATTTATAGCCACTTGGCAACCCGACCTGATTTGTCCGAAATGACCCTGGGTCACTAAGGAACTGACATGTGTTCCAACGGTCAGATTTCAAACTCACACGGCAACTTTACTTGGGCTACAAGCAAAGCTGACTTGTCCGACTCTGGACAAGATTCGCTCTCATAGTCTTCACTCGAAGACATAGGTTTTTGGTTTAGGCATCACTTCAGTCATTCTGACTGGTTCTCTTGGACCCCACTTAACAGTACGGTGGTTCCTATGACTCAACACAGAAGAAAAAGAACTACGAAAGATCTAAGTCTTCGAGCTCCATAGGCTTCATATAGTGTCTTCTCTTGTCATAGTCTTCAATGTGAATATCTTCATATACCACCTTTGACTTCAATGTCTTCATACATTTTTAGGGGTCATCTCTGGTAGTAAAACCGAATCAATGAGGAACTTCTACCTGTGTTATCCTGCAATTCTCACAAACACATTAGTCCCTCAACTAGGTTTGTCGTCAATACTCCAAAACCAACTAGGGGTGGCACTAGATGCACTTACAATCCCCCTTTTTGGTGATTGATGAAAAACTAGTTGAAGTTTTCAACGGGGAATATAATCTGTGAAATTGTAAAGGATAAGGAATTGTCTTCATAAGTTGCAAGGGCTCCCCCTGAAGATGTGCATATGAGTTAATTTGCTTTTGGAATGCAAATGCACATGGCAGGTTGTACTTGTGGAGATCCACTTCAACTTATGATAACAATCCACTATGCATGTGAAAGTATATGAAGATAATGACATGCATAATGGAAAATGGACGTCTGCAGAATGAGCTAAGTGCGGAATTTATCGTCGCACATGCGGAATTTATCTTCGCAAAACAAGGTGGCAAATAAGTAGCAGACGACCATCTAGTTTAAGTGTTACAACTCATAAGAACCAAATGTAGCAAAAACGAGAGTTGTAAGCACGAAGCAAAATATAAAGCACCCGCCCATATGGACCCGCTTGAAGACTATCAATCTCATATGCTCCTCCCCCTTTTGTCAGTAATGAACAAAAAGGTTTGAAGACATAGAGCCTCTACTCGTTCCCATGAGGAGTAGGTGAAGTAGCAGGGTTGTTGGTGTTGTTTGGCGGTGTAGAAGAGCTTGGAGGTGCTGAAGGAGGTGGCGGTGAAGTAGCATCGTCTTCTTCCTCAATAATTCTGGCAGTCACTGTGGCAGCAGAGGAAGAGAACTCAGAGTCTTCAAGGGATGGAGTTCCTAGCAGCACAGCCCTTCGAGGAGGTGTGGAGTCAAACTTGAATCTCTCAGTGAAGCCATCCTCTTGAAGATCAGCTTCAGAACACATCATCGTGAGCCCTTTCCATGTGCGGCGATAGGTTTCATGGGCAACGAAAGCATTCTTGGTGGCAAGATTTCGAGTGCGATTAACATCCACCAAGAGGCTTTTCATCTAACGCTTCAGCCAGTCATGATGCCTATCCTATTTCTGATGTAGAGCCACAAGAAGCTCTCGGTCGTTGAGAACACGAGTGCGCTTCTTGGGTCTTGGAGCAGTGGCACTGTCAGTGGCTTCAGTGGAAGCAGGGTGTGGTGCACGTGTAGTGCCAGCCAAAGGATACACTCGAGAAACTGCTTCAACTCCTTCAACGTTCTGAGTAAAACTCTGATGTTCTGCATTCTGAAGACTTAGAGATTGCTTGGCAGGCTCAGAATATATGGCTTCAGTAGACATGTCCACGTCAGGCAAGAAGATCCGATGGTTGCGGGCTGAGGGCTGATACGAGATGGCGGAGTGTAGCTTGATCAGCCGCATGACCCAAGGGGCGTAGAACTTCAAACGAAACAGATCAATGCCTGATGCAGCAAGTTGGCGTATGAAGAAGTCATGTGCATTGAAGCATTTGCCATGAAGTATATAGAAGACCAAAGTCTTCATTGCACCCTGAAGCTTGGCATTTGGAGAGTGCCCTTTGATAGGCCAGAGAGTTCGCCTGATGATGTGATAGATGGTTCTTGGCAGGCACTCAAGGTCTTCAACGAATAACTCTATGGGATAAGCAGCATCTTGGGGCAATGGCTTCATCATGCTGAGCATCTGACTCATATCAGGTTCTGGCCGCTGAAAGATGCTCTCAATAGCTTCAGCATGCAGCTGACAGCCTTGCTCGAAGAGATCGCCAGGAGTGGGCAAGCCAGTGAGCTCAATGATGTCAAATGCATTGGCTTCGTGATGAACGTTGCCAGTCATCCACTCCAGGACCCAAGTCTTCGGATCTCTGTTGTACCCTCTGATGTGAAGTGTGGCATAGAATTGAAGCAGCAACTCTTCATCCCAATGCTCTTCGTCAGTAATGAACGGCAGCAGTCCAACTTCCTTGAAGCAATCTAAAGCTTCTTCCAAACAGGGCAGACCAGCTATAGCTTCAACGTCAAGGCACTTGTGTGGGAAGATGTGACCTTGGTTGTAAAGAATGCAAGAGTAATAGCTTCGCTGAGGATAGCTCCAGAACCGATCAGATGATATCCTTTCCCTTGAGTAGGGGTTCCTGGAGATATTGAAGAACGTGTTCCTGGAGCTGTTGAAGGAGCCAGGTGCTGATGCAGGACCTGGAAACCTTGGCAGTCTTGGGATTGGCTTCTGGACCTGAGGCCTGTGCTCAACATGATAGTTGAACTAGGGACCGGCAACAGACTCAGGAACAAAAGTGGCGGGATTAGTGGCTTCGCTGTCTTCTGAAGCTTTTGCTGGGGAGGGCTCCACATTAGCTTCATTGGTGGTTGTGGCAGCCTCATGATTTTCATCCTCCACTTGACTAGCTGGAGGGTCGGTCACAAGCACATTCTCCTGGAGAACTGCTTCTTGGTGGGTCAGGGGAGTGGGATCTTGTGGTACTCCTTCTTCTGCGGCTGATGCAGTCGGAATGTCTTCAGCAGAGACTTGAGGCCTTGGACCTTTGCGAAGCCTGCGGAACGCAGACGACGCCTGTGGAGTTGGAGTGGGCTGGGCCTCATAGTCTTGTTCCTCTTGTGGGCGATCCGCCCATGAAGCATCCTGTGCAATTGGCGTTAGTGGACGACCAATGCTGATGAGTTCGTTGTTTTCATGCTGAGGAAGGACTGCACCATCTTCTACATTGTCATGTTGACCAATGTCTTCAGCAGCGATGGGATCAGCTGTTGGAATGTCTTCAGCTTCATGAGCCTCTATGGAAGCAGGCTCATGAATTGTCAGTTGACGTTCAGCTTTAGGATAGACCATAGAAATGGGTTCAACTATCAAGGGCTCTGTGGAAGCAGCCCGAGCTTTCTTGGTCTTCCTCTTCTTCTTGGAGGGGGCAGTAGGAGAGGCTTCAGAGTGTTTCCTCTTCCTGGCTTCAGCCTCAGCAGTCCTTGTCTTCTTGAGCTCTGAAGTTGTTGACCGGCTTTTTGGCTTTGAGCCAGTCAGTCTAGTTGGGAAGACAATCGGAACTGCTTCTTGCCTTGGTGCATCAGGTTCAGCCGTAGCAGGCTTCTTCTTCTTCTTTGCGGCCATCCTGGGGTCGATGCCAGGACGCCCAAGTGCCTTGCGCTTCTCAGCCTCATTATAGGCTTGCACACATCTGTCAGCCAGAGTCTTCATGCGCTCATGCGAACCCTGAGCTTCTGCACACTTCTTCACAAAGGCTTCCTTGAGCTCGTGCATCATTGTCTTGAAGTTCTTCACTTCTTGCACGCTGAGCTTGGCCATATGCTTCTTGAACTGAGCCTTTTCATAGTTAATCTTCTACTTCAGTTCAACAATGCGCTGGGCAATAGCAAGTTCTGAAGCAATGGCGCCTTGGAAGGCGACACTGAGGCCAATGGGTAGCTGCAGATCTTCAAAGCTGATGTTTGGCGTGTCAAACCACTCGTCAATGAAGTTGTGGATGATGGTGACATCAAAGAGAGGCAGATCATTGAAGATTTCTGCTTCTTCTTTGCTCTTGATGAGTTGCTCAAGAGCGTCATCTGCAAGATCTTCATCACTTGACAGATCAATGTCGTCATTGCGCAGAATGGCAGCAGCTGTTAGCTCTTTGCCAGTGTGAGACAGAGGCATCTTGGCCTTCTGGGGCTTGGAGACGCGTGATAAGTCTTCAGACTGCACACTGTCTTCAGGAGGTGAAGTTGCCAATGGCTTCGCCCTTGAGATTTTTGGTGAAGGGGCCGACTTTGAAGCTTTTGGCTTCTTCAACTGCTTTGGCTTCGGCAATGCAGGCGCGTCATCAGACTCAGTGTCAGCTGCAGGCTCATTCACTGCAGTCCCTTGAACCAAGATGTAGGTGATGAGGCCTTCAAGGTTGGCGAAAGGACCGATGACATTGGGTTCTGCATGTCGTGTGCCATCTGCCCTTGGAGATGAGGGACCAGGGTTGAAGTCTAACCCAAAAGTCTTCTTGTTCTGCATCGCTGAGTTCTGAGCAAACTGGAAGTTGCGCTTGAACAGATTGTCGTCACGACACCATAGTAGTGACGACGAGTGTGCATCAGCAGGCTGTGGTCCATGGACCATGCATGGATAGAAGCCTTGAGCAATGGCTTCATCTCTGGACCTGGGTAGAAGATTCTTGAATAGGATGTCTCCCCACGGTCTCTTGATGGCATTTTTCTCAGCATACTCCTGGGTCACAAATCTGTATTTGAACCATTGTTCTGCCCAATATCTTCGAATCCATTGGATTCGGGTCTTGCGCTGACTGTAATCCTCTTCAGGATCTATCTTGTACATTTCTGAGAGTTCTTCTGGCAAATCTCTGGAGGTCTCACCACGACGCTTTCTGCCACCCTTCCTTGCTGTTTTCTCTGAAGCCATAAACTTTAACTTGAAAGGCTTCAAGACGTTCAAAGGCTTCAAAGGTTTTCGTTTGCTGGACCAACAGGAACTGGCTTCGGGAGAATTTATGTGATGCTATAAGAATTCTGCAAATGAATGCAGACTATGAGAACCAAAGGATTCTCCCACAGACATGTACCTGTGACAGCATTAAGGTGCGAGGGAAGGGGAAGAGGTCATATGCATTCTCAGAAGATTTTGAAGATAAATCAGTTTAGAAGACATTGACCTCATCGTGCGAAGACATTCACTCATAGATAAGAAGTTGGTTCCAGATTTGTACAAATCCACAAATCAGTACAAGTGAGGAATCTAACTACTTTGTGAAGCACAGTGAATATACTAGGCATGTTATGAGATGCAGTATGAGAGAGATCTAGCTTGTGTGAACAGAAACTGCTTGTGGTAGAAAGTGACAAATCCATAGGATCAATGGTGCTGTAAAAAGAGGAAGTTTTATTTACCACACTAAGAACTGCTAGACGGGATGTAAGATGAGGCCGAGCAGTTCGATCTTCCATGCCCTAACTTGGCGACGGAGGACACCTACGGCAACGGCGGAGAGGACAATGTCCGCGGTCGGCGTGAAGACGGCGTCGGAGAGGTTGCGGCAGCGAAGCGCTTCGTCGTCGGCGTCGTCGAGGGCTAGTGGTGGCGCTAGGGTTCGTGCGAGGGTGGAAGAAGAGATAATGACCGCTATGAGTGTGTATTTATAGGTACAGGGGCGGCACTGTGCTATTACACAGGTGCCCCTGGCGATTTGCATCTGAGGAACACATGGCCATTATGCGGAATTTTGGGGTTTGTTCCACGTCCCACGCACGCCTGGATTGTCGGGTGGTCGTTCCTACTTCTCCGGATTTCATGTGGAGGAATGAGCATTGAAAACGGACTTAATGGTTGTCTCTGTATCTTCTGCTGACAAGGACGCAGAGAAGACATTCGACAGTTTCAATAGAATGCATATGACTTGGAGAGATAGAGTTTGAGATAGAAAGCATAGAGAGGTTAGGGTCCGATCACATTCACTTAGTTCAAAAGATTCAACACGAAGACATAGCTATAAGTGAATGTTGTAGAGGACAGAACACTAGTATATATATATATATATATCTATAATCAACATAGTGAAGATAATCATGAAAATATGTTGAGATCGAAGCCAAACCAAATGTGAAGACATTGCAAGGTAACGCCATGAGTGAAACACTTCAAAATAGAACGTTTGGTGGTGGCGTTACCCACCGTATAGGAAGTATTAGACCCAGACACGGTGCACAATTATCGTGGCACTCCGAAGTCAAATTCCACATTAATGTACTCACACTTAGAATGTATGTCTTCATTGATTGAAGATATACTTTACTTCGTGTGTTGCACATCTAAGTCATCAATATGCATAAGGGTTAGGATGTGTGCCCGATCACAGGACATTTGAGGATTCCAGGATATTTAGCTCACACCGTAACTTGCAAAACCTCTTCTCATCCAAGAGCTTGGTGAAGATATCTGCCAATTGCTCTTCAGTGTTGACGTGTATGATATCAATGTCTTCCTTCACAACATGATCTCTGAGAAAGTGATGACGAATTTCAATGTGCTTTGTCTTCGAGTGCTGAACTAGGTTGTTGGCAATCTTGATGGCGCTTTCGTTGTTGCAGTAAAGTGGCACTTGCTTCAGATGAATGCCATAGTCCTTGAGTGTTTGCTTTATCCACAGAAGCTGAGCGCAGCAAGATCCAGCAGCAATGTATTCAGATTCAGCAGTGGAGAGAGATACATAGTTCTGCTTCTTTGAAGACCAACATACAAGTGATCGTCCCAGAAAGTGACATGTGCCTGATGTAGACTTGCGATCAACTTTGTCACCAGCATAATCAACATCCGAGAATCCAACCAGATCAAACTCTGAGCCCTTTGGATACCATAATCCTAGAGTTGGGGTGTGAGCCAAATATCGAAGAATTCGCTTCACAGCTAAGTGATGCGACTCCTTTGGTGCCGCTTGAAATCGAGCACACATGCAAACACTAAGCATAATATCTGGCCTAGATGCACATAGATAAAGTAAAGAACCAATCATGGAGCGGTATACCTTTTGATCGAACTCTTTACCATTGTCGTCAGGACCCAGATGATGTTTGGCTAGCATTGGTGTTGTGAAGCCTTTGCAGTCTTGCATACCGAACTTCTTTAGGCAATCTTTGAGATACTTCTCTTGAGATATGAAGATGCCATTGCGTTGTTGTCGTATTTGAAGACCAAGGAAGAACTTCAGCTCCCCCATCATGGACATCTGATATTGCTCTTGCATCATATATCCAAACTCTTCACTATACTTCTGATTGGTGCAGCCGAAGATAATGTCATCCACATATATTTGGCACACAAACAGTTCACCATCATATGTCTTCATGAAAAGAGTGGGATCTAGGGAACCAGGTATGAAGCCTTTGCTCTTCAGGAAGTATTTGAGTGTGTCATACCATGCCCGAGGGGCTTGTTTGAGGCCATACAGTGCCTTGTTGAGCTTGTATACCATGTCAGGATGTTTTGGATCTTCAAAGCTAGGCGGTTGTGCAACATACACTTCTTCTTCAATCTTGCCATTGAGAAAGGCACTCTTCACATCCATTTGATATAGAAGTATGTTATGATGATTTGCATAGGCCAGCAGTATGCGTATGGCTTCAAGTCTAGCCACAGGAGCAAATGTTTCATCGAAGTCAATGCCTTCCACTTGAGTATATCCTTGAGCAATGAGACGAGCTTTGTTTCTGACAACTTGACCATGTTCATCTTGCTTGTTGCGGTATATCCATTTGGTGCCTATTATATTGTGCTTCCATGGATCAGGACGCTTAACCAGTTCCCATACATTATTCAGCTCAAACTGTTGAAGCTCTTCTTGCATAGCTTGAATCCATTCAGGTTCCATGAAGGCTTCTTCAACTTTCTTGGGTTCTGTTATTGAGACGAATGCGAAGTGCCCATAGAAATTTGCTAGCTGAGTTGCCCTTGAACGAGTGAGTGGACCAGGTGCATTGATGCTATCAATTATTCTTTCAATCTGCACTTCATTGGCAACGCGAGGATGTACAGGGCGAAGACTTTGCTCTTGCTGTTCATTGTCGTTGTTGGAAGGAATGTCTTCAGGCTGAGCATTGTCTTCATGTTGATCAGGTGCTGAAATGATAAGTTCTTCTTTAGGATGAGCTTCAGAAGGTATAATTTCTCCAGTTCCCATTAGCTTGATTGATTCACTGGATGGAACTTCATCTAGCACATTTGGCAGCTGCTCTCTTTGTGAACCGTTGGTCTCATCGAACCGCACATCCCCTGTTTCAACCACTTTGTAATGAAAGAGATTGAAGACTCTGTAGGAGTGCGAATCCTTTCCATATCCAAGCATAAACCCTCATGTGCTTTTGGTGCAAATTTTGAGGTGTGATGTGGGTCCTTGATCCAGCACCTTGTGCCAAATACTCTGAAGTAACTGACATTTGGCTTCTTGCCAGTAAGGAGCTCATAAGATGTCTTGTTCAGTAGCTTGTGAAGATAAACACGATTGATTGTATGGCATGCAGTATCAATGGCTTCGGGCCAGAATTTTCTTGGGGTCTTGTATTCATCTAGCATCGTTCTGGCCATCTCAATTAGTGTTCTGTTCTTGCGTTCGATGACCCCATTCTACTATGGCGTGTACGGGGCTGAGAATTCATGTGTGATGCCCAAGGTATCAATATATGTATCAAGGCCAGTGTTCTTGAATTTAGTGCCATTGTCACTTCTAATGTGCTTTATCTTGGCGCCAAAATTGTTCATAGCTCGATTGGCGAAGCGTCTGAAGACATCCTGCACTTCAGTCTTGTAAAGGATTATGTGCACCCAAGTATATCTAGAATAATCATCAACAATAACGAAGCCATAGAGGCAAGCAGTACTAGTTAGAGTTGAGTAATGAGTGGGACCAAAAAGATCCATGTGAAGCAGTTCGAAGGGTCGAGTAGTAGTCATGATTGTCTTTGAGGGATGTTTGGCCCTCGTCATCTTCCCTGCTTCACAGGCACCGCATAAGTGGTCTTTCTTGAACTTGACGCCCTCGATGCCTATGACATGCTTCTTCTTCGCAAGGGTGTGGAGGTTCCTCATGCCAGCATGTCCAAGCCTCCGATGCCAGAGCCAGCATTCTGAAGCCTTTGCTAGAAGACATACTGCAAGCTATGGCCCTGCTGAGAAATCTACCACGTACAAATCATCTTTTCGATACCCTTCAAACACTAGAGACTTGTCAGATTCCATTAGTACAAGGCAACGATATTTTCCAAATATTACGATCATGTTCAAATCGCAAAGCATTGAGACAGACATTAAGTTGAAGCCAAGGGATTCAACAAGCATGACTTTATCCATGTGTTGATCCCTTGAGATTGCAACTCTACCTAGACCCAATACCTTACTTTTACCAGTGTCAGCAAATGTGATGTGGCTCTTGTCGGATGGACGTAAGGTTGAGTCCATAAGAAGACTTCTTTTGCCAGTCATGTGATTTGTACACCCACTGTCAATAATACATTCTGAAGACGCTGGTGTCGTACCCTACAGTGCAGTTAGGGGGATAGGCTTCACCAAGAGCATTGTGAAGCAAAAACATTTGAAGAACCAGTGGGTTATGAAAGCTTAGATCCAGGTTAGGACTAATAGGGAGAGTAGCAAGCGATTCAGCTACGAAGTACATAGTAAGACCATTTGGGCATTTGATCTTGCGCCCTACAAGATGTTTAAGGTCCCCAGCAATAGCGTCAGACGATTTTGGTTTTCTGCTGGAGACCTTTCCCTGCAAAAGAGAGTTAAGCTTTCTTAGCCACCCACATCAAGGGCGGCTTAGAAGCAATAAGTCTAAGTGCAGCATCTGAGAATTTTGGCTTTGAAGCCTTAGCCAACAGTCTTGCAGGCGGACAATAGTACTCATAAGAATAAGCAGAATAGTTCTTGGTCTTATGAACATGGCGGTTTGATGAACCGCTCTCATATTCATATGCCTGAGTATGGTTTCCCTGCAAAACATTTGCGTTAGTGCAACTCAGGTGAGTCCTCTGTCTGTATGAAGCCTTTGGACCGTATGAAGCCTTTGGTCTGAGGTTTGTCTTCTTCACGTGAGGTGTCATGATGACATTCACAGGAAGACTCTCCAGACACCTTTTCGGAACCCAGATCTTCTTCATAGGTGGTCCATTCCTGCAGTTAGTACCAATGTACCTGGCAAACACTTCACCATTCTGATTCTTAAACAGTATATAGTTTGCATCAAAGGATTCATCAATGATAATGGGGTTAGCACAAGTGAAGCCAGATAGATTGGATGGATCTGCTGAAGGTTCCTTTGCAGCAACCCACATGGTTTTGGGGTAATGCTCAGGTTTCCAGTAAGAGCCATCTGCATTCATTTTCCTTACGAACCCTACACCCTCTTTCCTAGGGTTTCGGTTCAGAATCTGCTTTTCAGGACATGATGAGGACATGACTACCTTGGATATGACCAAAAATATTGCATATATGCATATTTGTCAGGTGATTTGTAGTGCAAACTATTCAATAATCTATTTATGTTATCCAGAACAAAAATACTTCACACACTTTTGTGTTTTGTCTAATTGCAGGTGTATGGGACATTTGTACAATCCACATATGAAGATAAGGAAGAAAGAGATATTTATTTGCTGTCCAAAAAGTTCTCTCACGTCACTTTTGGCCCAAGAGAAGATAGAGTCCAAGTCTCTCACGTTCTGGATTCAGATTCGGACTGCACAGACACACCTGACTCAAAACGCACACAAGTTTTTCATACGGACTCCGAATTGGGTGATTCTTTTTTTGTTGGAAACTAGATTTTGTGCACTTTCCAACCCAATTGGAATCACCTTCAAATTCGTCCGGAGCGTTGAGTTGTGGACGAAACAATCTGATGCTGCAGCAGAATCCGAGTCAAACTACAAGTCCAAAGGTGTTACATCACCTCCACTTGGACCCATTGGCCTTGTACGACCTAGATTTAGTTTTAGGCTGCCTTGGGATGTCCTCCCACCTCCTTGGCCGCCACCCCTTGCTCCTATATAAGTAGATCCATCTAGTAGCTTTTCCTTGGGATTTGTTTAGTTAAAAGTTAGCCATTGCAACTTCGTGTACTTTGTTTGTGTCCAACGACCAGACCAAGACCGCTTACGGATCCCCACCTTTATCAAGACTTCATCTATATTCGCAATATTCAGATTGCTTTATCATATTCTTGCTTGTTCTTCGATTGCTTGCAGGAATAGACCTTCGTGGTCAGGTTGATTGTGCTTCGGCGTGGTCAATAACCTCTCGGAGTTGGTTTAGCGATTGCTAAGGCGCAACGTCGTGCACGTTTGTAGTCGGATCGTCAAAGTCATCTTCACCAAATTGATAGTTATCATCTCATCGAAAGATCGGGACACCCCGCCTCTATCAGGACATCACATAGCGTCTGATGCCCTTTAAGACTTTTGTACATCCCTGTTTCAAGCAATGTCTTCAACCTAGCATTCTCATCAACAATAGCGGTGGTATCCTCAGTAGAGGGGTTAGTTACCACATCAACAGTTGAAGATATTGCAACAACAGTAGCATTAGAACATTCAGCAACAGAAGTAGCATTATCACGCTCAATGCATTTAAGACATGGTGGTTCAAATCCTTCCTGAGCGGGACTGATCTGTTTGGCGCGAAGTGACTCGTTTTCCGTTTGAAGATCTTCACGAACTGCTCTCAATTTCTCAAGATCTTGCTTCCTTTGAAGATAATCATAGGAAAGCTTTTCATGAGTTGTTGAGAGAGTTTCATGACGACTTTCAAGTTCCTGATACTTAACGTGAAGATTTTTTATGTCTTCAATTAAGGATTCAGATCGAGTCATTTCAGCACCTAACAGATCATCGCTTTTGTCTAATAGTTTTTGAATATGTTCCATAGCTTTCTGTTGTTCAGTTGCGATTTTAGCAAGTGTTTTGTAGCTAGGTTTTGAACCACAATCAGAGTCATCGTCACTAGATGTTTGATAGTGAGTAGTGCGTGTGTTTACCTTGGCACCGCGTGCCATGAAGCAGTAGGTAGAAGCGGAGTAGTCCTTGTCATTTGCATCGGTGTCGGTGATGAAGTCATTGTTTTCAGTGTTGAAGATGGACTTGGCAACGTATGCTGTAGCCAGACTTGCGACGCCTGAGTCGGATTCCTCCTCAGACTCCACCTCCGCCTCCTCAGAAGCAGACTCCTCCTCTGAATCCATTTCCTTGCCAATAAACGCACGTGCCTTGCCAGATGAGCTCTTATTGTGTGATGAAGACTTTGAGGAAGACTTGGAAGAAGACTTTGAGTATTTCTTCTTCTTCTTCTTGTCGTCAGAGTCATATTCCTTGCTCTTCTTCTTCTTTTTGTTCTCATTGTCCCAATGTGGACACTCAGAGATGAAGTGGCCAAGTTTCTTGCACTTGTGACATGTTTTCTTCTTGTAGTCATGAGCAGGAGCTTCATCATTCCTTGAACTTGATCGGGAAGACTTTCTGAAGCCTTTCTTCTTGGTGAATTTTTGGAACTTCTTGACAAGCATAGCAAGTTCCCTTCCAATGTCTTCAGGATCATCAGAACTGCTGTCAGATTCTTCTTCAGATGAGGAGACAGCTTTTGCCTTCAAGGCACGAGTTCGCCCATAGTTTGGACCGTAGATATCTCTTTTCTCCGAAAGCTAAAACTCATGTCTGTTGAGCCTCTCAAGTATGTCAGATGGATCGAGTGTCTTGAAATCAGGACGTTCTTGAATCATCAGGGCCAGGATGTCAAACGAACTATCAAGTGATCTCAGCAGCGTCTTGACGACTTCGTGTTTGGTAATCTCAGTGGCGCCGAGGGCTTGAAGCTCATTTGTGATGTCAGTGAGTCGGTCAAATGTGTGCTGAACATTCTCATTGTCATTTCGCTTGAAGCGGTTGAAGAGGTTGCGAAGGACACTAATTCTATGATCTCTCTGGGTTGAGATACCTTCATTGACCTTGGAGAGCCAGTCCCAGACCAGCTTGGATGTCTTCAAAGCACTCACACGGCCATATTGTCCTTTGGTCAGATGACCACAGATGGTATTCTTGGCAGTAGAGTCCAATTGAACGAATTTCTTGACATTAGCAGCAGTGACACCTTCTCCAGCCTTGGGAACGCCGTTCTCGACGACATACCATAGGTCGACGTCAATGGCTTCAAGATGCATGCGCATCTTATTCTTCCAGTAGGGATATTCAGTTCCATCGAAGACGGGGCACGCAGCGGAGACTTTAATTATCCCTGCAGTCGACATAGCTAAAACTCCAGGTGGTTAAACCGAATCACACAGAACAAGGGAGCACTTTGCTCTGATACCAATTGAAAGTACGTTATATCGACTAGAGGGGGGGTGAATAGGTAATTTTTATGAAAGTCTTCAGAACATAGAAGTTTTGAAGACAAACGATAAAATTAAACCTATTACCATGCAACGGAAGGTAGACTACACTAGGCAAACCATAGTCAAGTATTCAATGAAGTGAAAGCACAAAGACTAATAGCAGCTAGGTAGTAAGGATCAGGTAGGAAGATATTGTGAAGCCAAACAGAACACGCAGTCACTCAGTGAAGACAAATGATAGTGCAAACATACAATGACTTCACAAGGAGTAACAGTAAGTAAAGGGAAGTGAAGATGAAACCAGTGACTCGTTGAAGACAATGATTTGTTGGACCAGTTCTAGTTGCTGTGACAACTGTATGTCTGGTTGGAGCGGCTAGGTATTTAAACCTTAGGACACATAGTCCCGGACACCCAGTCCTGAACACGCAGCTCAGGACACCCAGTCCTCACCGTATTCTCCCTGAGCTAAGGTCACATAGACCTCGCCCAATCACTCTGGTAAGTCTTCAAGGTAGACTCCCAAACCTTCACAGACTTCGTTAACCGGCAATCCACAATGTCTCTTGGATGCTCAGAACGCGACGCCTAACCGGCTGGAGGATGCACAGTCCTCAAGTGTAATAAGTCTTTAGATCACACAGACAAGAAGACTTAAGTGATGCCCAATTCTCTCTGGCTCTGGTGGTTAGGGCTTTATCCTTGCAAGGAATTCTCTCTCAAAGGCTTCGAGGTGGGTTGCTCTCAAACGACAAAAGACATACTTTCAATCTGAGCAGCAACCGTTTATGGTTGTAGGGGGTGGGCTATTTATAGCCACTTGGCAACCCGACCTGATTTGTCCGAAATGACCCTGGGTCACTAAGGAACTGACACGTGTTCCAACGGTCAGATTTCAAACTCACACGACAACTTTACTTGGGCTACAAGCAAAGCTGACTTGTCCGACTCTGGACAAGATTCGCTCTCATAGTCTTCACTCGAAGACATAGGTTTTTGGTTTAGGCATCACTTCAGTCATTCTGACTGGTTCTCTTGGACCCCACTTAACAGTACGGTGGTTCCTATGACTCAACACAGAAGAAAAAGAACTACGAAAGATCTAAGTCTTCGAGCTCCATAGGCTTCATATAGTGTCTTCTCTTGTCATAGTCTTCAATGTGAATATCTTCATATACCACCTTTGACTTCAATGTCTTCATACATTTTTAGGGGTCATCTCTGGTAGTAAAACCGAATCAATGAGGGACTTCTACCTGTGTTATCCTGCAATTCTCACAAACACATTAGTCCCTTAACTAGGTTTGTCGTCAATACTCCAAAACCAACTAAGGGTGGCACTAGATGCACTTACAGTCCCCGATCACTCGACCTCCGCCAGCAGAGCAAGGCGCGTACAGTAATGCCGACGCGGCCCCGGAGGGCAGCCGCAGAGCTCCATCAGTCAAGGGAAGGGACCACGCCCCTTACGTTCCGCCTCCAGCCAGAGGTATGAGACCAGATCAGAGCTCTGTACTCAGTTCGAGACTGACTGAATTGCAACGAGACAATACTGATTCCTACGATTTTGGCCCTCGCTTTGATCTGCCCCGTTTCGATGGCTCGAATTCGAGGCTCCGGCAAACGAGATGTGAAGACTATTTCAGCATGAGCGGCACACCGCGTCAGTTATGGGTTCAGTTTGCATCCACCTTGTTCGAGGGCCCAGCAGCGCGCTAGTTGGAATCGGTTCAGCGACGAGCACCAAATGCACTGTGGGAGGATTTCTGCAGACTGCTACAGTGCAGATTTGGGCGTAACCAACATCAGGCACTGGTATGAAAATTTCATAGCATCTCTCAAACAGGTTCAGTGGAAGATTATGTGGAACAATTTGCTGAGCTCTATGACCAGTTGTCTGCTTATGAGGCCGTGCCTGAATCTGTGCATTATGTCACCAAGTTCATAGATGGTCTGAATCCTTCGGTCAGAGTTTTGGTGGCATTGCAACAGCCGACAGACTTGGATGCGGCTTATGAGTTGGCTCTGTTACATGAATCACTGACCAGTTCAATCCCTCAGTCTCATCAAGCGATCATACGCCAACAGTTCCCACAAACAACGTCAACTGTAAAACCAGCCGCGAGCAAATCCACTGAAGATAGACGAAACAATTCAGATGTTCAGAAACATAAACTTGAGAAGACAAATGGGAGGCTCTGAGAACTTACCGCAGGGCCAACAGATTGTGTTTTACATGCGGCGAGAAATGGAGCCGTGATCACCAGTGCAAGCAAACTGTGTCACTTCATTTGGTGCAGGAAATGGTGGAGTTTTTCCAGTGTACATCCTCAGAGGAGCTTGGGTCAGATGAGGGTGATGAGGTCAATCTAATGGCCATTTTCGTCAGCTAGCAGTAAAGCTTTTCAGTTGATTGTTACACTCCAGGGACAACAGAAGACCTTTTTAGTGGATTCTGGCAGTACCCACTCCTTCCTAGATATTGTTTCAGCTAACACAATGATAGGAGTGCAGGCATGTACAACACTGAAGGTGAAAGTAGCTAATGGGGGAATAATGAGCTGCTCCAGCTTTGTGCCCATGTGCAATTGGTCAGTAAATGGTGTACAGTTCGAGCATGACCTCAAGATTTTGCCTCTTAGCTGCTATGATGGGATTTTGGGAATGGATTTGTTGGCTAAACATAGCCCAATGACTGTGGACTGGGAACAACAATGGATGTCTTTACCTTTGCATGGAAAAACAGTAACAATTCAAGGGGCAACACCTGTGGAATTTGCTTATACCATCATAGAGTTGTCTGTAGTTACTGATGAAAATGCTCAAACTATGTTGCTAGAAATTCAGGAGCTGTTGGATGAGTTTCAGGATGTTTTTGCTGTCCCTACTGGATTACCACCAGAGAGAGCCTGTGATCATTCTATACCTCTTATTCCAGGAGCTAGACCCTTTTCACACAGGCCATACAGATTAGCACCAGAACTAAAGGATGAAGTGGAAAGGAAAATTCAGGAGATGTTAGATTCTGGTGTAATCAGAAGGAGTAACAGTCCATTTTCTTCTCCAATTCTCTTGGTTAAAAATAAGGATCACACCTGGAGATTGGTGGTGGATTACAGACACCTCAATGCCCTGACAATCAAGGGAAATTACCCTATGCCTGTGATTGATGAGATATTGGATGAACTCCATGGTGCACAATGGTTTACGAAACTGGATCTCAGGGCTGGATACCACCAAATAATATTAGCCCCTGGAGAAGAGTATAAAACAACCTTCCAAACGCACCATGGGCATTTTGAGTTCCTAGTTGTGGGTTTTGGCCTGACAGGAGCTCCAAATACTTTTCAAGGGGCCATCCATGTATCCTTGTCTGAAGAACCTGACATGCTTAGAAATTTTGTGATTGCATTCTTTGATGACATCCTAGTTTTCAGTAAAACACTGAAACAACATCTAGAGCATGTCAGAAGAGTATTGCAAGTTTTGAGAAGGGACAAATGGTATGTAAAGCTTTCCAAGTGTGAATTTGCTTCTCAAAAACTACTCTATTTGGGTCACATTATCAGCAAGGATGGAGTCTCTACAAATCCTGAGAAAATAAGTACTATTGAACAGTGGCCACAACCTGAGTCTGTGAAAGAGGTCAGAAGTTTCCTGGGATTAGCTGGTTACTACAGGATATTTATTCGCCATTTTGGAGTTATTGCCAAGCCCATGACTAACTTACTGCGCAAGGGTGCTGTGTTTGTTTGGACCAGTGTTGAGGACACAGCCTTTCAGACACTGAAGCAAGCCTTGGTTACTGCTCTTGTCCTGGCTTTGCCAAATTTCCAGAAACCATTTACTGTCGAAACAGATGCTAGTGACTGTGGCATAGGTGCTGTGTTATCACAAGAAGGGCACCCCATAGCGTTTGTCAGCAAGGCCCTGGGCCCCAAAAATCAGACACTATCGGTATATGAAAAGGAGTTTTTGGCAATTCTGCTAGCAGTGGAACAGTGGCGCTCCTACCTGCAACTAAAAGAGTTTAACATTATAACTGATCAAAAGGCTTTAGTCAGTTTAATAGAGCAACGTCTGCATACAGCTTGGCAGCAAAAAGCCTTAACCAAATTGTTTGGTTTGGATTACAAAATCATTTATAGGAAAGGGACTGAAAATAAGGTTGCTGACGCTCTGTCTAGACGCCCTCATCTGTCAGGAGATTGGTATGTTCTATCAGCTATACAGCCAGCGTGGGTGCAGGAAATCATGGATAGTTATACTTCAGACTCTCATGTTACTGCAATCCTACAGAAGTTGGCCATTGATCCATCAGCTGTCCCTAATTTTACTCTACAAGGAGGGTTACTTCGTTTCAAGAAACGACTGTGGATTGGCTCGAATGAACAGTTACATCGCAAAATCATCGACAGTTTACATGCTAGTTCGGCTGTTCCATTGGAAGAAAATGAAGCAAATGATCAAAGTTGCACTGCAACAGTGTCAGATATGCCAACTTGCTAAACTTGATAGAGTTCCCTACCCAGGTCTGTTGCAGCCTTTACCTATACCTTCACAGCCGTGGGAAATGATGACAATGGATTTCATAGAAGGATTGCCTGTTTCACAGCATTACAACTGCATTTTAGTGATTGTGGACAAACTAACTAAGTATGGGCACTTCATTGCTCTCAAGCACCCTTACACAGCTACCACAGTGGCAGAACAATTCTTGGATCGTGTGT
This sequence comes from Triticum aestivum, assembly GCF_018294505.1. NCBI lineage: Eukaryota > Viridiplantae > Streptophyta > Magnoliopsida > Poales > Poaceae > Triticum > Triticum aestivum. The sequence goes on along the minus strand of NC_057806.1, from coordinate 231,862,800 downwards.
GCCGTCTGCATGGCCTTCCTGTATCGCTGGTTTCTGATCGTGATCCAGTTTTTACCAGCTCGTTTTGGAAAGAGGTGTGCAACAAAACAGGTATTAAACTGCGCATGAGTTCGGGTCAACATCCTCAGACTGACGAGCAAACCGAACGGGTGAACCAGCAGGTGGAAGGGTATCTCAGATGTTTTATCAGCGCCCGTCCGAATCGTTGGTTCAGCTGGCTCCCGCTCTGTGAATTGTGGTATAATACAAATTGGCACTCTTCGACTGGCCGTACTCCATTTGAACTGGTCTATGGGCACCCTCCCCATTATTTTGGCATATCTCCAGTGGACGCTGTTGGCAGTTCAGACGCTCAACAGTGGTTGCGTGACAGGCATGTGATCATGGAGTCAGTTAAACAACATTTGTTACGTATGCAGAAGCGAATGAAGATTCAGGCTGATAAACACCGAACGGAAAGATGTTTCGAGGTAGGCGACACGGTGTTCGTCAACATGCAACCGTACATTCAGCCTTCTATCGCCCCTCGCGCAAATCACAAGCTGGCTTTCAAATACTTTGGACCTTTTGAAATACTGGCCCGGATCGGTGCAGTGGCTTACAAGCTGAAGCTGCCGGACAACTGCAGAGTACACCTAGTTTTTCATGTCTCCTTGCTCAAGCGCCATGTCAAACCAGACCAGCAGGTATTGCCTGTTCTTCCTTCAACATCAACTCACCTGCAGGTTCCGTCTTACTTCATCGATCGTCACTTGGTTTCGCGTGGGGACAAGATGGTGGCTCAAGTACTGGTCAAGTGGAGCCATTCTCCAGCATCGTCGGCAACCTGGGAAGCCCAAGACATGCTGAAGCAACAATTTCCACGCGCACCGGCTTGGGGGCAAGCCGTTTTCCTTCTAGGGGGGATTGTTAGCAGCACTGACCAGGACACATCGACAATACCTGAATCGCTACAAAAGGATCCGGCAAGCGCAGAACAGGCGAGGCCCAAGAGGAGAGCCCAGGCGCCGACAAGGTTGCGAGGCCCATAATGGGCCCGCTAGTCACTGCCTATATGATGACTTGTCCTTGTTCTGTAACGGGTGGCTGGCGGCTTTGGCCGAGGAATGGTTAGGATAGCTGGCGTGAGTGAATTGGCTGTAATCTTCCTCCTCTCTCGTTGAAACTCGCATGAACAGAGCTGAGATCTGAGTGAATTCATAATTAATTTCGAGAGAACCAAGCTTGGGCTTACACTGCAGCATCCGAGCGCAGCCGCTGGCGTGTGCGAGCCGCCGCCGCGTGCTGGCCCCCGCGTATGCTGGCCGCGTACGTGCTTGCTGTGGGCGTCCAAGGCCAATGGAGGCCGCCGCCTTCAGCTCGCTCTTGCCCTGCTGCCTTCAATGCCTCTATCAAATTCTCCGCCCATTTCTTGCAGGTACCCATACTTCCTTCCTTCTCTCCTCCTCTTGATCAGCATGCTCCTTTCCAATCCACTCCTGTCCTTTGATTTAACACCCAGAACTTTTCGTCTTTGTGCAGATTATTCTGTGTATATGTCTACAAGGTGCTCGATGAAAGTCCAAACAGCCTACAGGGGAAGATTACTTCCTTTTTATGCTTTTCTGTGTACTCAATAATTCTTTCTTCTTCTTCTAAAATGTAGCTGCAGTCATCAACAAATTAGACCCCGCAAGTTCTTCCCCAAAATGTAGTGTACATGCAAGATTAATACATTATCGAAAATATGCAAAGCACTTTAAATAGATGTTGCAAAGCATTTTAAATAGATGTTGTATGTTTACTCCCTAGGTTTACTGTATATTGAGATGCAATACACATATGTGAACCAGTGATATGTATGACATTTTCAATAGAGATACTCTTTGTCTTCACCATTTACTATTAGACATGAAAAGCATCAGCTATATAGTACTCCCTCCGTTCCGAATTACTTGTCTTGGATTTGTCTAGATACGGATGTATCTAGACTCATTTTAGTGCTAGATACCTCCGTATCTAGATAAATCCAAGACAAATAATTCGGAACGGAGGGAGTATTATTCATTGGATATACTGTATGTTAGCACACAAGGTACAACTCTATGAAAAACAACAACTGGATATTATGCATCTTATCAAATTGTTAACTCTTGAGGAGTTTAACTTAAAAAGCTATTTTCGCAACTATTGGTACTACTGTAGTCTGTAGATGTGCAGAGATCATTCTAGGGGTATTAAGATTAGTTTTCCAAACCATGTGTAAATCTAAATTCTAGGTGTGCAGAGATCTATTTTCCCAACTATTGGTACTATTGTAGTCTGTAGAGGCGTAGATATCTATTGCTAGCAATCTAAATTTCTAGATCAGCAGCTTGGTCTTAAGCTTACAAAAGACTACTTTGTCTGAGCAATAATAGGATGTAATTGTTTTGAGTGCTAGACATGGGTGTTCGTAGAATTTTGTCCTCACTTCTTGGCCCCAATTCAGATTAGTTTTTTTCTTCTCACGAGTGTTAGTTCATTTGGTGCTTTTGCTGTCATACTTAGAGCCCTGGTTCAGAATAGTTTTTTTCCTTCCAGTTCAGGCTAGTGATTTTTGTATATCAATTTTGTGTTCACAATTTTGCGTCAGACCATAGAAGGATTTTGTCTCATGCTTTGGCTGTCTTACTCTATTTTCTATGCAAATTTTAGATCGCCAGTTCGGATCATGATCATCATGTCCTCCAACTACCATGTATTCTTACATTATTGCATTATTGTTTTATTAGGATAGAGATACTAACTCAGTTCGGCGCTAGAGCCACTGATTTGTATCTGATAATTCTCTGAGTTGAGGTCCTAATATCCATACTAATATTGGTTGGTCTGATCCAGTGTAGACTTGTGGGACTCATTATCCTATTTTTTACTATGAGGTCTGTTCTTCATTTGTTTTTCTAGCAAATGGAACAACATTCTATGCAACTTTCAAACATCTGAATAAACTCTTTATCTTTAGCCCACGTACGTATGGTGGTTGTTCACTCTTTGGTGTTTTGTTTCCTTTCTTCTGAACAAACAGGAAACCCCTGTGCAACTCTCAACAAACAGAACATATGTATCCTTCTGATGGGTTCATAGCGTCCTCCGCTGCTGCCTTGTCGCTCTTCGTTGACGCTTCATGTGGTTGTTTATCAGGGTCCCTGGGCGTGTGGGGGGGTGTTTGTGGCGTCGGGCTCAATCCACGAGTCGCCGGAGTCCATCGGCGTGACGCACCTGCTGGAGAAGCTGGCGTTTGAGGACACGGCGCCGGAGCCACATGCAGATCGTGCAGGAGGTAGAGGCCACAGGGGGCAACGTCGGCGCCTCCGCGTCCAGGTAGCAAATGGTGTACATCTATGACATGCTCAAGGTCAACATACCGCAGGCCCTGTGCTCCTCGACAACGTCCGGTCGACCGGCAGCCGCGGAATGTCATTGATGCATTACAGAGACCCTCTCTCACACACACAACTTATGATTTAGTATCTTGTTTGTTGTGCGCTGATTGTGGTGGTTGATTAAATTTGTTGCTTGTCAGCTGGCCCTTACTCGAGAAGAGGTCCAGGAGGGACAGAAGAACCCTGAGAGGTTTCTTCAGGAACTACTTAACCTTGTTGGATATGAGGGGGTGATCGCGAACCCGCTGATAGCTCCCAAGGAGGCTCTTGGGATCATCAATGCCGATATTATTCAGAAGTTCTATCATGTACTACTTCTGACATTGAACTCTGCATTCCTCATTAACATGGCTTGCTGCTTGGCTGCTTGCATTTACATAGTTTTTGGTAGAATGTCCATTTACATAGAGTGAACACATCTCAAAAGCATTACATGATATTAGCATGCTGGTAACCGTGGAGCATCCTTGCACACTTCCGTCATTTTTCTTTCTATACTTACAGTTTTCCGTGGATGTAGTTGCGATAGATTCTAGATATTAACAATTTGACATTCTAATATTCTGTTAGTCAGCGCTAAAATGCAGAAGTAAGTCTATTTAACCACATAAGATACCAACATTGGTTTGTATGCGGCTGATCCCGTGCCAGCAACAACTCGAGTTGTTAAATTGTAATGGATTGTTCTAAATTTACAGCTTTGTGTACAAACTATGGATCATGATTGTTTGTAAGAGCAACAGTTTCATGCTATGTTGTTCTCACCATAGTGTTGTTTTGATACTCCTTACAATTAATGAATATGTTTTATTAAAAAATGTGAAGAATTGTTATTTCTATAACAGGAAAACTTCACTGCTGATCGTTTGGTTCTAGCAGCGTCAGGTGTTGATCATCAACACTTGTTAGATGTTGCAAAACCTTTTTTGTCTGATTGGCACAAGGGGTCCCCTATGGAAACACCAATTTCTACCTATACAGATGATGATTTTAGGCACAAAGCAGAATCATATGTAATATACTTTCTAATCGAGTATATTACATTTTGAGTTTTAAGATTTCCTTATGTTCTAGCTTGAAGTTTTACTCATTTCTTTGCCTGCAGATGACACATGTTGCACTGGCTTTTGAAGTGCCAGGCGATTGGCTTCAAGAAAGAGATGGTACAATTATGGCTGTCATACAGGTATAACTAAGGGTTGGGCATTTGACAGTAATGATAAGTTAGTATACCAAATAAAAGAAAATAAATTACTTACTGCAGAGCCATTCAGTTATGTTTGCCAACTCTGAAGGATAGTTCCTCAAAACTTTAGGGCTTCTTTATTTCCTCACAATTTTCTTCAGAAATTCGAACGGGGAACTAATGTTTTTCCTGTTTGTGTTTAATAAAACTGATACTATGTGGTGAACAAATGCTGCTATTGTGGTTGTGTTAATTGATACTATCTGGGGCCAGCAACCTGCATCATGAGGCTTAGCTTTGTGGCCTTTATTTCCTCGCTTATTAAGTTTGTCAGTTAGTTTAAAAAGGTTAAGTGCTAGGTAAGATTTGAAATAATCAAGGTTTGTTAGGAAGGATCTGATCCGACTTTTGGACTGAGTTATCCATATAATGGACTAGCGCGTAAGCCTCATGCTCATTAGAGGAGGTTTCTCCTCCACCATACCCTGTCCCTGCCGCCACATTAATGCCATGGTGTAGCCATCACCTCATGGCTATATTCCCACGAACTTGGATTATGACAGAGTCTACCAATATTTTTTGGTCATCCTAACTCGAATAAGAAAACCAATTCCTTGCTGTAATCATTTCTTGCTTTTCTCCGAATCCTCACTTAGTTTCATTCTACAGGTTGTTTGGGCTGCTGCAGATGCCGGCTTATCTCTTGCAGATGTTGCTGCAGAAGCAAAACATGCATCTGAGGCTGTTGGTACGATGGGAGTAGCACTTCTTGTTTGCACGTTGCCTGGGCAAGTGACATCTGATTGTTTAGGTCCTGAGAAAATTGAGCTTGGCCTTGGAATTGTAAGTCTAGACCGTATCAACAATTGTTACTTTAGTGAGAAGTTTCTGAACATACTCTCTGTTTCTCTGGACTTGGTTGGAAGTGTTTCTCATGTTATCCAGTCTCACTAGGCTTGTTACTTTTGTTGCTGAATTTTGCCTACAGTATGTAATAGACTCACATGAATGTCTTTAATTCTTCGTACTTGTGTAGGAACTCTAACGGAAATTTGCCTAAATCTGGTCGTCCACTAATTCGTGACAACGAAAATCTGGTAGCTCTCCAAAATCGTTTCCATAGTGTACTTGCTAAAGTTTTTTTTTCTTCTGAATTTAGTACTCAGGAGTTTAGTTTTTCTATGGAATCTTTAGGAGTTTAGTTAGGTGTTCTCTAATATGGACTCAGGCCCATTTTATGCCCTAAATCTTATTTGTCCTTTCAAGTTTGCTATATATACAGAGAGACCTTGCGCAGGGAGTTAAAATGTCCGGTGAGATCTCATAATTTTTTTATCAAAGGACCATAGGTAGATAGGCTCTGCCTATGGCAAATAAGAACAAAGAAACATGGAGAATAAATAAATTACATGCAGCTATCATGTGGATTTGAGGTTGCTTAAGAGAGTACTACTTTGTTACACGAGTACATTAGATTTCATGTTACTTTTACCATAGCATTAATATTCAGATTTCCAATGGATTTGACGTATGCATGTTTCTTTGCTAGGTTAAACCATTGTCAGTCGTTTGTCCAGAATCTTTCCTTCATATGTTTCAGACAAATCAAGGCAACTATTTTCTTAAAGGACAAAAGGTATGGCTCCTTTCACACATTTTTTTATTTGTTGAATGATTCTCTCACCAGGAGTCAGAAAACTTAAAAGGGAATTGAAGTGCATATTATAAGGTTTGGAATTTGAGGATCTTACTGATAGTGTTAGTATCATGTGAATAAAACCATGAATAGCTCCTGAGTGGCGACCATGAATTGCTCCTGAGGGGCGATGAGGAGGCTCGGCCCTTACATCTCTCTATCTCGCAGGGCCAGGCCTCCCGTCCGCGTCGCGCCGCCGCCGGCATGGAGCTGGTTAAGGCCACTCATTTCCATGGCAGGGTCTGAAAGCTGGGAACAAGAAACAGAAGTATGAGAAAATCAGCGAAAGGAAAATTGTTGTTCTTTTCTATATCCTGCAGTCGACACCATTGAGACATTATCTTATTATAATTGTATTCTCTTACCTATAGGCCCTCTGTCATGGATATCCTACTGAATTTGCATCTTATTTCCATTACTGCCACTCACTGCGCTTTGGACTATCCGTATCTCAAGTCATTGTCTAGAGACCATTTTATTGGAGAGGGTGAGTGTTTCTTTTTCATGTCGTGAACTTATAATCATTCATTTAATTTAGTTGTAATGTTTAATTGATGTTTAGACACCTAAATCCTGCAGAGTTGCTCTCCATTTTGAACTCTTGACAGACCAATATTTTCTGCTTGCAAGGTTTCAGTTTGATTGTATTTTTTATTGGACGATTCTGAAGTATAAACAATTAGATGACCAGTGCTCCACCGCGCGCTATGGTCAGTACATTACAGTTGTTCCTTATTTCCTTAATGCTACACACATGAAGATTTATGTCCTACTGTTTGCTCTTTTCCATTTATGTTAGGGTGTTAGGGCCCGGCAGGAGGACAAGGCTCTGGGATGGCTTCCATGGCAAACAGACAGTTAGGTACCGTATATTATCCATCTCATGGTGCATTCTAGAGTATCTTATGGATCATTTATATGCAAGACAATAAGTTATGAGTTGTGTTAGGTGGAAGTATGCATTCTTTACATAAGATGACATTTCCCTCAAAAATAGAGTTTTGAAATGTGCATGTCGTACAACCAGTCCTTTCAAAAAAAAAGTTGTACAACCAGTAATAGCAAGAAGTTAGGAATCAGGCTCATTACCCAACGCGTTGGTCTTTTGAGTTGATCAATTGTATGTATATCTGGGAACTGTTTAAATGGTAATCAAATAAGCATATGGAAAATACGGATGGATGATAATCAACACATTGATACTTGTGGTGATCTGTTCTGGGCTTGTGTGTCACTCTTCGAGAGACAAACTGGACATACATATTCAAAATCCTTACTGGATGGTTTCCTTTGTTCAGATTCAAAGTGAAGATGTGATGCATGTCCACAACTGAACAGTCAAACTGCTGAAAAAGCACCTTCTTTAGAAAGTGAGAAATTGCATATACACAACAGACAACTCTGTGGAGCAAATACATGACAAACCCCTCTTTAAAATGCTCAAGGTATAGAACGAATAATCCTCAATAACTGACATGGTTGTTTCCTGTAGGCAAGTGAGGTATCAGAGGAGCTTGATTTTTTTACTATAAAATACAGAAGAAAATAACCAAAGAAGTGTTTCATAGTTAACTGGTCAAGTGTGTAATGAACTTTCTATTTTGTTCCTGATGATCTGAAATTCCTTATTTCTATGCAATAACACTACATATAAAAAGTAAAGTGGAAGGGGCGCCTCCCACCTGGCACCGCCCAGCTTCCTCTCAGGCGGCGCCACCGGGTGGCGCCCCAACCACTAGTACAACCCATTAACAGTCGCTACAAGGGCGAGTTACGGTTATGTCCACGTGTCTTTTACTGTGCTAGCGATAGGAAAAAAACGGAGGGATAGGAGAGATCCAAAGCACTTGGGCAAGACCTAGCCCGAGGGGTCTCTGCACGACCCCTTTCTCTCGCCGCCGCTGCCTCCTCCCCTCTCCCTCGATGCCCCCTGACATCTCGCCGGCCCCCCACTGACCCCCAACCAGGAACCCTCGCCGGCCCGCCCGACCGTGGACTTCGCGGAGCAGGACGTCCACGTCTTCGACGAGGAATACGACGGCGCCGAAGCCGAGGCCGAAGGCAGAGGCGGCGCCTCGTCCGGCTCTTCCTCCCTGTCCTCATCCTCCTCGTCCTCCGCCGCCGCCTCCTCCTCCAGCGGTCGCAGCAACAGCGTTGCCGGCGGCGGCGATGATGGGGACGGCGGGGAGTATGACTCGTTCGATGTCGTGCCCGTCAAGCCCGCCGCAGGGGACGAGGAGGAAGAGGAGGTGAGAGATTTGTTTGCCCCCCGCGTGTAGCAACTACCTAATTTCAGGTCCACCTCTCGTTACTGAATTAGCCGCTAGATTCTCTTGGGCCAAGTTATCTCCTTGGTATTTGGTGAACAGGATTTCTTAGGAGATTGCTACATAACCCTACCAAGTTTCTGTGTGATTGGCTGGTTTTGTTGCTCGTGGGGCTGCTGCAATGAACGTTTGGTCTGTGGCAGAATTAACCTTCTCGCTTGAGTACACGATGAACTCTTCATGCTGCAGACTTGTGTTAGAATCATTGTTCAAGTTTCAGCAGTGTATGTCAGGCTAAGTAGAGCATAATGTTGGATTAAATTCTCTGCTAGCATCTTCTGGTTCTTGCTTGATTTTGTAGAGTCAGAGAGACTTTGAGAAGGTTATGTAATAATCAAAATATTAACATATAAATCTGAAATATGGAAGATCAGTGAGCAATGCTCCTGTGCTAGGGTACAAACATGTGTTTTTTAGATGGAGTACATTCTATTCCATTAACCGAAATGACCAGCTATATTCTCTCCAACTACGAAACTGAGCAAAAAGTCAGGATCACCGTCTAACCACAAACACGTCTGCGACCTTATAACAACGCACCTTTGTTTCTCAGATATTCTTTTCGACTTGTATACTAATTATCTGGTTTGTCTTCTTGTTGCTCTTTATCAAAAAATACATCCATGTTGTTTAGGAATTCATTTATGTTTACACATAATTACCTCTATCTAATTAGAATTGTTGGTAGACATCTTTATAGTAGTTTAGTACTGAAGCCCGCGGAGGACGGGGACGATATGGGGGTGCAGATGCAGGGCGTTTTCTTTGGATCTCCCGCTGAAGTTTTTTAAAGACGAGTTTCTGTAGAGAACCTAGGTAAAGGGTTGATTTTGGTTTCTTTGTTTGGTTTTAATGCCAGGGAAGTAGTGAGCAGGGCACAGTATGTGGCAGGGCCGAGTTCTCCAACTCCTGCTTCCATCACATGAAGGATGGTGTATGTCCATGCGGCGACTACTGGTAGATTCAGTGCTGGTAGGTATAACAATCCTCGCCTTGTTTTTGATATATCAAGCATAGGAATTACCTGCATCTCTTTCCTTTCTTTCTTCAGCATGCTACTTTTTCTGTTATGCTCTTTCGTTTGTGTTTCTCAAGGTTTGACATGCTTGTGGTGGTTAAATCTCTGTTCGCTTTCTTTGACCTCGAGAATGGCAACCAGGAGCTCAAGAGTGACAAGGACGTCTATATCAACACTTCAATGTGTCGATGGCGTGTGGTAGACGCATGAGCTCCTCATCTACGTCGACCTCCACTGCGGCTCATGCAGCGTTTGACCGGACGGTAATGGCGCAGAAGAGCATTTCTATAAGGGCAACTAATAGCAGAGGTTAAAATTTGAGCATGCTTTGAAATTACAGGAAAATTGAGTAGTGGGTTCCAGTTAGGGGCACAAATGTAATTGTCCCTGAAATATTTGGTGGATTTCAAAACGAAATAAGCTAAGACTGGCTGCATTGCTAAGGTCCTGAAGGGAAAAAGGAAATTAAAATCTCACTTGGTAAATCATTGGTCAAATGTTTTTTCCATCATTGAATAACCTTTGTGTTGTTTGTTCATGTAATCGACCAAACCATTTGTTTTAGAGATCATGTAATAATTGTTTTTTGGTATATACTTTTTTTAGCATGAGTTTCTATTAATTGATAAGACTATGATACATTTCATTTTTTTGTTGAGGCAAAGATATTTCATTTTGTTTGCTATGCCAGATCTACAAATATGGTTGTCCTTGAACATTACCTTGGGGTGCCTTGGGCATTGATACGTCTCCAACGTATCTAATTTTTTTTATTGTTTCATGTTATTATATTATCTGTTTTGGATGTTTTATATGCATTAATATGTTGTTTTATATTATTTTTGGGACTAACCTATTAACCTAGAGCCTAGTGCCAGTTCTTGTTTTTTCATTGTTTTAGAGTTTCGCAGAAAAGGAATACCAAACGGAGTCCAAATGGAATGAAATTTTCACAATGATTTTTCTTGGACCAAAAGACATCCAGAGGGCTTGGAGTGCACGTCGAGAAAGTCATGAGGCGGCCACAAGGTCGGGAGGCGCTCCCAGGGGGTAGGGCGCGCCCCCCACCCTTCTGGGCCCCTCATGACTCTACCGACCTATTTCTTCCGCCTATATATTCTCAGTGAAGGAAATATGCCCTAGAGGCAATAATAAAGTTGTTAATTATTTCCTTATATCATGATAGATGTTTATTATTCATGCTAGAATTGTATTAACTGGAAACTTAATATATGTGTGAATACATAGACAAAAAGAGTGTCACTAGTTTGCCTCTACTCGACTAGCTCGTTGAATCAATGATAATTTTGTTTCCTAACCATAGACATGAGTTGTCATTTGATTAACAGGATCACATCATTAGGGAATGATGTGATTGACTTGACCCATCCGTTAGCTTAGCATGATGATTTTAGTTTGTTGCTATTGCTTTCTCCATAACTTATACATGTTCCTATGACTATGAGATCATGCAACTCCCGAATACCGGAGGAACACTTTGTGTGCTACCAAACGTCACAACATAACTAGGTGATTATAAAGGTGCTCTACAGGTGTCTCTGATGGTGTTTGTTGAGTTGGCATAGATCGGGATTAGGATTTGTCACTCCGATTGTCGGAGAGGTGTCTTTGGGCCCTTTCGGTAATGTACATCACTATAACCGTTGCAAGCAATGTAGCTAATGAGTTATTTACGGGATGTAGCATTACGGAACGAGTAAAGAGACGTACCAGTAACGAGATTGAACTAGGTATGAGGATACCGACGATCGAATATCGGGCAAGTAACATACCGATGAAAAAGGGAACAACATATGTTGTTATGCGGTTTGACCGATGAAGATCTTCGTAGAATATGTAGGAACCAATATGAGCGTCCAGGTTCCGCTATTGGTTATTGACTGGAGATGAGTCTTGGTCATGTCTACATAGTCCTCGAACCCGTAGGGTCAGCACGCTTAACATTCTATGACGATTTGTATTATGAGTTATGTGATTTGATGACCTAAGTTTGTTCGGAGTCCCGGATGAGATCGGGGAAATGACAAGGAGTCTCGAAATGGTCGAGACGTAAAGATCGATATATTGGAAGGCTATATTCGTACATCGGAAAGGTTCCGAGTGATTCGGGTATTTTTCGGAGTACCGGAGAGTTAAGGGAATTCATATTGGGCCTTAATGGGCCATACGGGAAAGGAGAGAAAGGCCTCAAGGGTGGCCGCGCCCCTTCCCCATGGACTGGTCCGAATTGGACTAGGGAAAGGGGGCGCCCCCTTCCTTCCTTCTCCTTCTCCCTTCCCTTTTTCCTATTCCATGTGGGAGGTGGAATCCTACTAGAACTAGGGAGTCCTAGTAGGACTCCACACTTTGGGCGCGCCCTATGAGGGCCAGCCTCCTCCCTCCATCCTTTATATACGTGGCCAGGGGGCACCCCATAGACACACAAGTTGATCATTGATCTTTAGCCGTGTGTGGTGCCCCCCTCCACCATAATCTACCTCGGTAATATTGTAGCGGTGCTTAGGCGAAGCCCTGTTCCGGTAGCAACATCATCATCGTCATCACGCCGTCATGCTGATGAAGCTCTCCCTCGAAGCTCTACTGGATCGTGAGTTCACGGGACATCACCGAGCCGAACGTGTGCAGATCGCGGAGGTGTCGTATCTTTGATACTAGATCGGTCGATCGTGAAGACGTACGACTACATCAACCGCGTTGTCATAACGCTTCCGCTTATGGTCTACGAGGGTACGCAGACGATACTCTTCCCTCTCATTGCTATACATCACCACGATCTTGCGTGTGCGTAGGAATTTTTTTTGAAATTACTGCGTTACTCAACACTCAGATACCCCAAAACCTTCTAGGGGAGCCACTAAACCACTTTTCCACCGCCGCAACCTTCTGTACCTGTGAGATACCATCTAGGGGCCTTTTCTGGCGTCCTGCTAGAGATGGATTCGATCACAGAGGGCTTCTACATCAACACCATTGCCTCTCCAATGAAGCGTGAGTAGTTTACCATAGACCTACGGGTCCATAGCTAGTAGCTAGATGGATTCTTCTCTCTCTTTGATTCTCAGTACCATGTTCTCCTCGATGTTCTTGGAGATCTATTCGATTTAATACCTTTTTGCGGTGTGTTTGCCGAGATTCGATGAATTGTGGATTTATGATCAGCTTATCTATGAATATTATTTGAATCTCCTCTGAATTCTTATAGGCATGATTTGATATCTTTGCAATTCTCTTCGAACTATCGATTTGGTTTGACCAACTAGGTTGTTTTTTCTTGCAATGGGAGAAGTGCTTAGCTTTGGGTTCAATCTTGTGGTGCTCGATCCTAGTGACAGAAGGGGAACCAACTCATATTGTTTTGTTGCCATCAAGGATAACAAGATGGGGTTTTCATCATATTGCTTGAGTTTATCCCACTACATCATGTCATCTTACTTAATGTGTTACTCTGTTCTTCATGAACTCAATACTCTAGATGCAGGCAGGAGTCGGTCAATGTGTGGAGTAATAGTAGTAGATGCAGGCAGGAGTCGGTCTAATTGATACGAACGTGATGCCTATGTTCATGATCATTGCCATGGATATTGTTATAACTTTGTGCTTTTCTATCAATTGCTCGGCAGTAATTTGTTCACCCATCGTAATATTTTTTATCTTAAGAGAAGCCTCTAGTGAAACCTATGCCCCCCGGGTCTATTTTCCATCATATAAGTTTATGATCTACAATTTTAGTTTCCTATTTACCTTCTTTGCAATCTTTTACTTTCCGATCTATAAACCAAAAATACCAAAAGTATTACTTTACCGTTTATCAATCTATATCAGATCTCACTTTGCAAATAACTGTGAAGGGATTGACAACCCCTTTGTCACGTTGGGTGCAAGTTGGTGTTTATTTGTGCAGGTATTCGGTGGCTTCTGCGTTGTCTCCTACTGGATTGATACCCTGGTTCTCAAAAGCTAAGGGAAATACTTACTCTACTTTGTTGCATCACCCTTTCCTCTTCAAGGGAAAAACAAACGCAAGCTCAAGAGGTAGCAGGCATCCCCAAGCTTAGGCTCTTGCCACTCCTTATTCCGTAGGCCATTGAAACTTCACCCAAAACTTGAAAACTTCACAACACAGAACTCAACAGAAAACTCATGAGATCAGTTAGTATAGTAAAATAAATTACCACTTAGGTATTGTTGTGAACTCATTCTAAATTTATATTGGTGTTATATCTATTGTATTCCAACTTCTCCATGGTTCATACCCTCCGATACTACCCACAGATTCATCAAAATAAGCAAACAACACAATGAAAACAGAATCTGTCAAAAATAGAACAGTCTATAGTAATCTGGAAACTTCGTATGCTTCTGTAACTCCAAAAATTCTTAAAAATTAGGACAACAGAGGAAATTTGTATATCAATCTTGTGTAAGAAATTTAAAGTTTTTCCACGCTTCTGTGATTTTTAACAATTCTGGCAATGAGCAGAAATGTTTTTTCCATCATTGAATAGCCTATGTGTTGTTTGTTCATGTAATCGACCAAACTATTTGTTTTAGAGATCATGTAATAATTGTTTTTTGGTCTGTACTTTTTTTAGCATGAGTTTCTATTAATTGATAAGACTATGATACATTTCATTTTTTTGTTGAGGCAAAGATATTTCATTTTGTTTGCTATGCCAGATCTACAAATATGGTTGTCCTTGAACATTACCTTGGGGTGCCTTGGGCATTGATACGTCTCCAACGTATCTAAATTTTTTTTATTGTTCCATGTTATTATATTATCTGTTTTGGATGTTTTATATGCATTAATATGTTATTTTATATTATTTTTGGGACTAACCTATTAACCTAGAGCCTAGTGTCAGTTCTTGTTTTTTCATCGTTTTAGAGTTTCGCAGAAAAGGAATACCAAACGGAGTCCAAACGGAATGAAATTTTCGCAATGATTTTTCTTGGACCAGAAGACATCCAGAGGGCTTGGAGTGCATGTCGAGAAAGTCATGAGGCGGCCACAAGGTCGGGAGGCGCGCCCAGGGGGTAGGGCGCGCCCCCACCCTTCTGGGCCCCTCATGACTCTATCGACCTATTTCTTCCGCCTATATATTCTCAGTGAAGGAAATATGCCCTAGAGGCAATAATAAAGTTGTTAATTATTTCCTTATATCATGATAGATGTTTATTATTCATGCTAGAATTGTATTAACTGGAAACTTAATACATGTGTGAATACATAGAAAAAAAGAGTGTCACTAGTTTACCTCTACTTGACTAGCTCATTGAATCAATGATGGTTTTGTTTCCTAACCATAGACATGAGTTGTCATTTGATTAACGGGATCACATCATTAGGTAATGATGTGATTGACTTGACCCATCCGTTATCTTAGCACGATGATTGTTTAATTTGTTGCTATTGCTTTCTCCATAACTTATACATGGTCCTATAACTATGAGATCATGCAACTCCCGAATACCGGAGGAACACTTTGTGTGCTACCAAATGTCACAACGTAACTGGGTGATTATAAAGGTGCTCTACAGGTGTCTCCGATGGTGTTTGTTGAGTTGGCATAGATCGAGATTAGGATTTGTCACTCCAATTGTCGGAGAGGTATCTCCGGGCCCTCTCGGTAATGTACATCACTATAAGCCTTGCAAGCACTGTAGCTAATGAGTTATTTACGGGATGTAGCATTACGGAACGAGTAAAGAGACTTGCCGGTAACGAGATTGAACTAGGTATGAGGATACCGACGATAGAATCTCGGGCAAGTAACATATCGATGACAAAGGGAACAACGTGTGTTGTTATGCGGTTTGACCAATAAAGATCTTCGTAGAATATGTAGGAACCAATATGAGCGTCCAGGTTCCGCTATTGGTTATTGACTGGAGATCAGTCTTGGTCATGTCTACATAGTCCTCGAACCCGTAGGGTCAGCACGCTTAACGTTCTATGACGATTTATATTATGAGTTATGTGATTTGATGACCTAAGTTTGTTCGGAGTCCCGGATGAGATCGGGGAAATGACGAGGAGTCTCGAAATGGTCGAGACGTAAAGATCGATATATTGGAAGGCCATATTCGGACATCGGAAAGGTTCCGAGTGACTCAGGTATTTTTCGGAGTACCGGAGAGTTACGGGAATTCGTATTGGGCCTTAATGGGCCATACGGGAAAGGAGAGAAAGGCCTGAAGGGTGGCCGCGCCCCTTCCCCATGGACTGGTCCGAATTGGACTAGGGAAAGGGGGCGCCCCCTTCCTTCCTTCTCCTTCTCCCTTCCCTTTTTACTATTTCATGTGGGAGGTGGAATCCTACTAGGACTAGGGAGTCCTAGTAGGACTCCACACTTTGGGCGCGCTCTATGAGGGTCGGCCTTCTTCTCCCTCCATCCTTTATATACATGGCCAGGGGGCACCCCATAGACACACAAGTTGATCATTGATCTTTAGCCGTGTGTGGTGCCCCCGTCCACCATCATCCACCTCGATAATATTGTAGCCGTGCTTAGGCGAAGCCCTGTTCCGATAGCAACATCATCATCGTCATCACGCCGTCGTGCTGACGAAGCTCTCCCTCGAAGCTCTACTGGATCGTGAGTTTGCGGAACTTCACCGAGCCGAACGCGTGCAGATAGCGGAGGTGTCGTATCTTCGGTACTAGATGGGTCGATCGTGAAGACGTACGACTACATCAACCGTGTTGTCATAATGCTTCCACTTACGGTCTACGAGGGTACGTAGACGATACTCTCCCCTCTCGTTGCTATACATCACCATGATCTTGCGTGTGCATAGGATTTTTTTTGAAATTACTGCGTTACCCAACAGTGGTATCAGAGCCAGGTTTATGCGTAGATGTTATATGCACGAGTAGAACACAAAGGAGTTGTGGGCGTGGGTATATACATATTGCTTGTCATCACTAGTTGAATCTTGATTTAGCGGCATTGTTGGATGAAGCGCCCCAGACCGACATTACACGTACGCTTACGTGAGACTGGTTCTACCGACGTGATTCGCACACAGGTGGCTAGTGGGTGTCTGTTTCTCCAGCCTTAGTTGAATCGGATTCAATGAACAGGGTTCTTTCTGAAGATCAAAAAGAAATCACTCTACCGCGTTGTGGTTTTTGATGCGTAGTTAAGAACGGTTCTTGCTCAGCTTGTAGCAGCCACGTAAAACTTGCAACAACAAAGTAGAGGACGTCTAACTTGTTTTTGAAGGGCATGTTGTGATGTGATATGGTCAAGACATGATGCTAAATTTTATTGTATGAGATGATCATGTTTTGTAACATAGTTATCGGCAACTGGCAGGAGCCATATGGTTGTCGCTTTATTGTATGAAATGCATTCGCCATGTAATTGCTTTACTTTATCACTAAGCGGTAGCGATAGTCATAGAAGCAATAGTTGGCGAGACGACAATGATGCTACGATGGAGAACAAGGTATCAAGCCGGTGACGATGGTGATCATAACAGTGCTTTGGAGATGGAGATCAAAGGCACAAGACGATGATGGCCATATCATATCACTTATATTGATTGCATGTGATGTTTATCCTTTATGCATCTTATTTTGCTTAGTTCGGCGGTAGCATTATAAGATGATCTCTCACAAAATTCAAGGTATAAGTGTTCTCCCTAAGTATGCACCGTTGCTATAGTTCGTCGTGCTGAGACACCACGTGATGATCGGGTGTGATAAGCTCTACATTCACATACAACAGGTGCAAGCCAGTTTTGCACACGCGGAATACTCGGGTTAAACTTGACGAGCTTGGCATATGCAGATATGGCCTTGGAACACTGGAGACCGAAAGGTCGAGCGTGAATCATATAGTAGATATGATCAACATAGTGATGTTCACCATTGAAAACTACTCCATCTCACGTGATGATCGGACATGGTTTAGTTGATATGGATCACGTGATCACTTTGATGATTAGAGAGATGTTTATCTAAGTGGGAGTTCTTAAGTAATTTGATTAATTGAACTTTAATTTATCATGAACTTCGTACCTGATAGTATTTTGCATGTCTATGTTGTTGTAGATAAATGGCCCGTGCTATTGTTCCGTTGAATTTTAATGCGTTCCTAGAGAAAGCTAAGTTGAAAGATGATGGTAGAAACTACACGGACATGGTCCGTAACTTGAGGATTATCCTCATTGCTGCACAGAAGAATATGTCCCGGAAGCACCGCTAGGTGACAAACCCGCTGTAGGAGCAACGCCAGATGTTATGAACACCTCACAGAGCAAAGCTGGCGACTACTCGATAGTTCAGTGTGCCATGCTTTACGGCTTAGAACCGGGACTTCAACGACGTTTTGAACGTCATGGAGCATATGAGATGTTCCAGGAGTTGAAGTTAATATTTCAAGCAAATGCTCAGATTGAGAGATATGAAGTCTCCAATAAGTTCTACAGCTGCAAGATGGAGGAGAATAGTTGTGTCAGTGAACATATACTCAGAATGTCTGGGTACCACAACCACTTGATTCAACTGGGAGTTAATTTTCCTGATGATAGTGTCATTGACAGAGTTCTTCAATCACTGTCACCAAGCTACAAGAGCTTCGTGATGAACTACAATATGCAAGGGATGGATAAGATGATTCCTGAGCTCTTCGCAATGCTAAAGGCTGCGGAGGTAGAAATCAAGAAGGAGCATCAAGTGGTTATGGTCAACAAGACCACCATTTTCAAGAAAAAGGGTAAAGGGAAGAAGGGGAACTTCAAGAAGAACAGCAAGCCAGTTGCTGCTCAAGTGAAGAAACCCAAGTCTGGACCTAAGCCTGAGACTGAGTGCTTCTACTACAAAGGAACTGGTCACTGGAAGCGGAACTTCCCCAAGTATTTGGCGGAGAAGAAGGATGGCAAAGTGCAAGGTATATTTGATATACATGTTATTGATGTGTACCTTACTAATGCTCGCAGTAGTGCTTGGGTATATGATACTGGTTCAGTTGCTAACATTTGCAACTCAAAACATGGGCTACGAATTAAGAGAAGATTGGCTAAGGACGAGGTGACAATGCGCGTTGGAAATGGTTCCAAAGTCAATGTGATCGCCGTCGGCACGCTACCTCTACATCGGGATTAGTTTTAGACCTAAATAATTGTTATTTGGTGCCAGCGTTGAGCATGAACATTATATCTGGATCTTGTTTGATGCGAGACAGTTTTTCATTTAAATCAGAGAATAATGATTGTTCTATTTATATGAGTAATATCTTTTATGGTCATGCACCCCTGATGAGTGGTCTATTTTTACTAAATCGTGATAGTAGTGATACACATTTTCATAGTATTGAAGCCAAAAGATGCAGAGTTGATAATGATAGTGCAACTTATTTGTGGCACTGCCGTTTAGGTCATATTAGTGTAAAGCGCATGAAGAAACTCCATTTTGGTGGACTTTTGGAATCACTTGATTATGAATCACTTGGTACTTGCGAACCATGCCTCATGGGAAAGATGACTAAAACTCCGTTCTCCGGAACAATGGAGCGAGCAACAGAGTTATTGGAAATCATACATACTGATGTATGTGGTCCAATGAACATTGAAGCTCGCGGCAGATATCGTTATTTTCTCACCTTCACAGATGATTTGAGCAAATATGGGTATACCTACTTGATGAAACATAAGTCTGAAACATTTGAAAAGTTCAAAGATTTTCAAAGTGAAGTGGAAAATCATCGTAACAAGAAAATCAAGTTTCTACAATCTGATCATGGAGGCGAATATTTGAGTTATGAGTTTGGACTTCATTTGAAACAATGCGGAATAGTTTCGCAACTCACGCCACCTGGAACACCATAGCGTAATGGTGTGTCTGAACGTCATAACCGTACTTTATTAGATATGGTGCGATCTATGATGTCTCTTACTGATTTATCACTATCGTTTTGGGGTTATGCATTAGAGACAGCTGCATTCACATTAAATAGGGCACCATCTAAATCCGTTGAGACGACACCACATGAACTATGGTTTAGCAAGAAACCTAAGCTATCGTTTCTTAAAGTTTGGGGCTATGATGCTTATGTGAAAAAGTTTCAACCTGTTAAGCTCGAACCCAAATCGGAGAAATGCATCTTCATAGGATACCCAAAGGAAACTGTTGGGTACACCTTCTATCACAGATCCGAAGGCAAGATATTCGTTGCTAAGAATGGATCCTTTCTAGAGAAGAAGTTTCTCTCAAAAGAAGTGAGTGGGAGGAATGTAGAACTTGATGAGGTAATTGTACCTTCTCCCGAATTGGAAAGTAGTTCATCACAGAAATTAGTTCCAGTGATTCCTACACCAATTAGTGAGGAAGCTAATGATGATGATCATGAAACTTCAGATCAAGTTACTACCGAACCTCGTAGGTCAACCAGAGTACGGTCCACACCAGAGTGGTATGGTAATCCTGTTCTGGAAGTCATGTTACTAGACCATGACGAACCTACAAACTATGAGGAAGCGATGATGAGCCTAGATTCCGCAAAATGGCTTGAGGCCATGAAATCTGAGATGGGATCCATGTATGAGAACAAAGTATGGACTTTGATTGACTTGCCTGATGATCGATGAGTCATTGAGAATAAATGGATCTTCAAGAGGAAGACGGACACTGATAGTAGTGTTACTATCTACAAAGCTCGAATTGTCGCAAAATGTTTTCGACAAGATCAAGGTGTTGACCACGATGAGATTTTCCCACTCGTATCAATGCTTAAATGTCTGTCTGAATCATGTTAGCAGTTGCCGCATTTTATGAAATCTGGCAAATGGATGTCAAAACTGCATTCCTTAATGGATTTCTTAAAGAAGAGTTGTATATCATGCAACCAGAAGGTTTTGTCAATCCTAAAGGTGCTACCAAAGTGAGAAAGCTCCAGCGATCCATTTATGGACTGGTACAAGCATCTCGGAGTTGGAATATATGCTTTGATAAAGTGATCAAAGCGTATGGTTTTATACAGACTTGCGGTGAAGCCTGTATTTACAAAAAAAGTCAGTGGGAGCACTACAACATTTCTAATAAGTATATGTGAATGACATATTGTTGATCGGAAATAATGTAGAATTTTCTGGAAAGCATAAAGGAGTGTTTGAAAGGAGTTTTTCAAAGAAAGACCTCGGTGTAGCTACTTACATATTGAGCATCAAGATCTATAGAGATAGATCAAGACGCTTGATATATTTTCAATGAGTACATACCTTGACAAGATTTTGAAGTAGTTCAAAATAGAACAGTCAAAGAAGACTCAAAACCCGACCATAGCAGAAAATAGAAAGAGAATGAAAAGTCATTTCCTATGCCTCAGTCATAGGTTCTATAAAATATGCTATGTTGTGTACCAGACCTATTGTGTACCTCACCATAAGTTTGGCAAGAGGGTACAATAGTGATCCAGGAGTGGATCATTGGACAACAGTCAAAAATATCCTTAGTGGAATAAGGAAATGTTTCTCGGTTATGGAGGTGACAAAGAGTTCATCATAAAGAATTACGTTGATGCAAGCGTTTGACACCGATCTAGATGACTCTAAGCCTCGATCTAGATACATATTGAAAGTGGGAGTTACGTCGATGCAAGCTTTTGACACCGATCTAGATGACTCTAAGCCTCGATCTAGATACATATTGAAAGTGGGAGCAATTAGCTAGAGTAGCTCCGTGCAAAGTATTATAGACATAGAAAATTTGCAAAATACATACGGCTCTGAATGTGGCAGACCCGCTGACTAATTTCTCTCACAAGCAAAACATGATCACTCTTTGGGTGTTAATCACTGTAACACCCTCGATGCGACTATAGCTCCCACGTGTCGAGGCACGACTTAGAGACATAATCGCATTGAAGGCATAAGTTGCAAGTTAGGCAATCTTCACAACATCCCATGTAATATAAATAACAAAGGGGAGATAACATAGTTGGCTTACACTCGCCACGTCAATCAAGTACATAAATAACATTACATCATCCAAACACTCATGGCCCGACTACGGCGCCAAAATAAAAGATAACCCAACATGCGACACGGTCCCGTTCACCCCCAACTGGGCACCACTACTGATCATCAGGAAAGGAAACATAGTAGCATTGAGGGTCCTCGTCGAACTCCCACTTGAGCTCGAGTGCGTCACCTGGAGCGGAATCATCAGGCCCTGCATCTGGTGTAATAGTAATCTGTGAGCCACAGGGACTCAGCAATCTCGCACCCTCGCGATCAAGACTATTTAAGCTTATAGGTAAGGCAAGGTAAGTATAGGTGGAGCTGCAGCAAGCGACTAGCGTATACGGTGGCTAACTTATTCGCAAAAGAGAGCGAGAAGAGGAGGCAAAGCGCGAGCGAGAAACTAGGGAACAACCTGCGCAAACATTACTCCAACACCGTGTCCACTTCCCGGACTCCGCCGAGAAGAGGCCATCACGGTAACACACTCAGTTGATTCATTTTAATTAAGTTAAGGTTAAAGTTATCTACAACCGGACATTAACAAATTCCCATCTGCCCATAACCGCGGGCACGGCTTTCGAAAGTTAAAATCCCTGCAGGGGAGTCCCAACTTAGCCATGACAAGCTCTCACGGTCAACGAAGGAATAGACCTCCTCCCAAGACGTTCCGATCAGACTCGGTATCTCGGTTCTTCAAGACACTTCGACAGGTTAAAACAAGACCAGCAACACCGCCCGAATGTGCCGACAAATCCTGATAGGAGCTGCACATATCTCATTCTCAGGGCACACTCAGATGAGCAAGACGTCGGGTAGGCCAGCCCAGAGTTGCCCCTGGTAGCCCCGGACATCGCTCGGTTGGACCAACACTCAGAGGAGCACTGGCCCGGGGGGGCTAAAATAAAATGACCCTCGGGCTCCGAAAACCCAAGGGAAAAAGAGGCTAGGTGGCAAATGGTAAAACCAATGTTGGGCATTGCTGGAAAAGCTTTAATCAAGGCGAACTATCAAGGGGTTCCCATTATAACCCAACCGCGTAAGGAACGCAAAATCCGGGAACATAACACCGATATGACGGAAACTAGGGCGGCAAGAGTGGAACAAAACACTAGGCGAGAGGCCGAGCCATCCACCCTTTACCAAGTATATAGATGCATTAAGATAACATGGCAATATAATGATATCCCAACAAGTAAATAAATGTTCCAACAAGGAACAACCTCCAATCTTCACCTGCAACTAGCAACGCTATAAGAGGGGCTGAGCAAAGCGGTAACATAGCCAATCAACGGTTTGCTAGGACATCGTGGGTTAGAGGTTTGACATGGCAATTTGGGAGGCTTGAAAGCAAGTGGTAGACATCGTAGCATTGGCATAGCAAAAGAGCGAGCAAACTAGCATAGCAAAGATAGTGGTGATTTCGAGGGTATGATCATCTTGCCTGCACAGTTGTCAGAGTTGACTGGATCCTCGAAAGCAAACTCAACGGGCTGCTCGTTAGCGAACTCGTCTCCTGGCTCTACCCAAACAATACAAACAAGCAACAAGGACACAATCAACCATGTGCAAGGATCAACCAACAAGTTGCAATGATGATATGCTATGCGGGATGCAATGCGGGATGCAAAATGCAAGATATGACAGGAGATGCAAGAACCTGGCCTCAACTTGGAAATCCAAGTGTGCCACTGGAAAGATGAGATGAAATCGCTTGAAAACGATATAAAGAACGCCAGAATCGGAGTTACGGTTTGGAAAAGGCAAGCGATTCAAATATGACACCGGTCTGCGATTTGCAGCAAGTAGCCAACTAAATGCAATGAGATGAACATGCTACAGCACCCAAACATGATAACAAAATACATGGCAGGGATGCATTCAAGATGCTTAACAAAAGTCTAGCACTGAGCTACGGCCAAATCATCCATTAACAGGTTCAAACAAGCATGGCAAAAATGCATATGGCAAACAGATCTCAGACTTAGTGAAATTAACACTTGTCTGGAATTTCAGATCAGGTAGCACTCTTCGGAGCAACAAAACTACATGCTACAGGAACCGAACATGGCAAAGTAAAGCATGGCATGGAGCTACTCAAAGAGCTTAACAAAAGTCCCTCAGTAACCTTGAGCCAAAAGGGATCAGAAAAAACAATTGCAAGCATGTGAACATTGTTGGAAATATGCCCTAGAGGCAATAATAAAAGCATTATTATTATATTTCCTTGTTCATGATAATTGTCTTTATTCATGCTATAATTGTGTGTTATCTGGAAATCGTAATACATGTGTGAATAATAGACACCAACATGTCCCTAGTAAGCCTCTAGTTGACTAGCTCGTTAATCAACAGATAGTCATGGTTTCCTGACTATGGACATTGGATGTCATTGATAACGAGATCACATCATTAGGAGAATGATGTGATGGACAAGACCCAATCCTAAACATAGCACAAGATCGTATAGTTCGTTTGCTAGAGTTTTCCAATGTCAAGTATCTTTTCCTTAGACCATGAGATCGTGTAACTCCCGGATACCGTAGGATTGCTTTGGGTGTACCAAACGTCACAACGTAACTAGGTGACTATAAAGGTATACTACGGGTATCTCCGAAAGTGTCTGTTGGGTTGACATGGATCAAGACTGGGATTTGTCACTCCGTATGACGGAGAGGTATCACTGGGCCCACTCGGTAATGCATCATCATAATGAGCTCAAAGTGACCAAGTGTCTGGTCACGGGATCATGCATTACGGTACGAGTAAAGTGACTTGCCGGTAACGAGATTGAACGAGGTATTGGGATACCGACGATCGAATCTCGGGCAAGTAACATATCGATTGACAAAGGGAATTGCATACGGGGTTGATTGAATCCTCGACATCGTGGTTCATCCGATGAGATCATCATGGAGCATGTGGGAGCCAACATGGGTATCCATATCCCACTGTTGGTTATTGACCGGAGAGTCGTCTCGGTCATGTCTGCTTGTCTCCCGAACCCGTAGGGTCTACACACTTAAGGTTCGGTGACGCTAGGGTTGTGAAGATATGTATATGCAGTAACCCGAATGTTGTTCGGAGTCCCGGATGAGATCCCGGACGTCACGGGGAGTTCCGGAATGGTCCGGAGGTAAAGAATTATATATAGGAAGTGCTGTTTCGGCCATCGGGACAAGTTTCGGGGTTATCGGTATTGTACCGGGACCACCGGAGGTGTCCCGGGGCCCCACCGGGTGGGGCCACCTGTCCCGGGGGGCCACATGGGCTGTAGGGGGTGCGCCTTGGCCTAGATGGGCCAAGGGCACCAGTTCCAAAAGCCCATGCGCCTAGGGTTCCACTTAAGGGAAGAGTCCCAATGGTGGAAGGCACCTCTAGGTGCCTTGGGGGGGAGGGAAACCTCCCCTTGGCTGCCACACCTAGGAGATTGGATCTCCTAGGCTGGCGCACCACCCCCCTTGGCCCTCCTATATATAGTGGGGGAGAGGAGGGACTTGATACACCAGCCCCTGGCGCCTCCCTCTCTCCCCGTTACGTCTCTCTCTCGTAGTATAGGCGAAGCCCTGCTACTATGACGCCCTACATCCACCACCACGCCGTCGTGCTGCTGGATCTTCATCAACCTCTCCTTCCCCTTGCTGGATCAAGAAGGAGGAGACGTCTCCCATCCCGTACGTGTGTTGAATGCAGAGGTGCCATCCGTTCGGCGCTTGGTCATCGGTGATTTGGATCACGTCGTGTTCGACTACATCATCCCCGTTCTTTGAACGCTTCCGCTCGCGATCTACAAAGGTATGTAGATGCATCCGATGACTCGTTGCTAGATGAACTCCTAGATGGATCTTGGTGAAATGAGTAGGAAAATTTTTGTTTTCTGCAACGTTATCCAACAAACATAGCAAAAACATAATCAGTTTTCAGACTTAGTGAAAACTGGCACATGCTGAAACATAACTCAAGTAGGCATGTTTACGAGCTCGATGCACTCAATACGGAGCAAGTCATGATAAGATAAGCATACACCCATCAAGAGTACACAAAATGCAAGCTAGACATGGCAGAACAATAGCATAGCATGCACGGATCAACTACAACATCATCGGCAAAATTGCAAACAAGTTGACAATATGCCCAGATTCACAAAGTAGCAAAAGTAGAGCTCGATTGACTCAAGCTAGGGTGCTCCATAATTGCAAACAAAGAAATTGATGGATAGAGCACTACAAGATTAACAAAACATCCTTACTGATCATCCTCAAAAGAGGCACGGATCACTAGGAAACAACATGAACATATGGACATATGAGATAAACAGAACAAGGACTTAGTGGAATTACTAAGTTCCTGAAATCAGAATTACCAAGTGTACCACTTTGCAAACTTGTACTAGTCACCACACACATCACAAAAATACATGGGTTGCACCTCTGGAAAGATGACAAAACCCTTAACAAAACATATGTAGAGCATCAGGGCATATCATGCACACATTAATCATGGCAAAAATGACAAAAAGCTAAATAGAGCAGCAGATCTGACAATTAACTCAAGTAGCCCTCTTCTAACAGCATTTCGGGCATCAAGATGAACTCAGATGAAAATGATGCAATGGAATGAAATGATGTACTCTCTGAGGTGAACATTTTGATATGCTATATGCATGAATCGGATCTACGAATGCAAAGTTACGAGGCCATGAACATGAGCACTTGGATCTGGAATTTCAGGACTTAGAAGAAAATCACCTAGGGTTTCCTGTTCACGGCACGCGAACCGAGGTGGGATCCGAGCTCGCCGGAGTAGGGGGCCGCGGTGGCCGGAGGAAGGAGGAGGCCGGCCCGGGGCTCGGGACCCGAGGGGCGGAGAGGGTGAGGCGGCGAGGCGAGGGCGAGGCGGCGGGGCGACCGAACGGCGGCGGGGCGAGGCCGGGCGCCGAGCTCGCCGGCGTGGAGCAGCTTGGCGGCGGCCGGAGCGACGGCGGTGGCCGGCGCGCGGTCGGGCGGCACAAACGGAGAAGAAGCAGCGGGCGGCGGCGGATGGCGAGTGGGCCGCGAGGGCCCCGGCTGGGCCTCGCGGGCCTCGGCGGCAGCGGCGGCGGCGCGCCACGTGGCAGCTTGCCACTGGTGCGGGCGGGCGGTGGACGGTGTCCGGCGCGGTGCGGACAATGTCCGGCCGCGCGGAGACGATTTTTAGTGTTGGAGGAAGGGGGGTCCGCGAATTTTCGGGGGAGACTTTAAATAGAGGTAGAGGGAGCTAGGAGAGTCCAAATGAGGTGTGGTTTTCGGCCACGCGATCGTGATCGAACGCTCTAGACGATGGAGCAGGTTTAGGTGGGTTTTAGGCCAAATTGGAGGGGTGTTGGGCTGCAACACACATGAGGCCTTTTTGGTCCCTCGGTTAACCGTTGGAGTATCAAACGAAGTCCAAATGATACGAAACTTGACAGGCGGTCTACCTGTAGTAAACCAAGGCCGCTTGGAAAGTCTCGGTCCAATCCGGAAATGTTTAATCCCCACACACGAAGAAAGCTAGAAATGTCCATCGGAGGAGAATGAATCGCCGAAATGCAAAACGGACAACGGGGAAAATGCTCGAATGCATGAGACGAACACGTATGCAAATGCAATGCACATGATGACATGATATGAGATGCATGACAACGACAACAACACACGGAGACAAAAACCCGAACCCGAGAAAATAAAATAACTTAACGCCGGAAACAGCAAGAGTTGGAGTACAAATTGGGAAAGTTACATCCGGGGTGTTACAATCACATAGCGATGTGAACTAGATTATCGACTCTAGTAAACCCTTTGGGTGTTACTCACACGGAGATACGAACTAATCACATAAAGATGTGAACTATTGGTGTTAAATCACATGACGATGTGAACTAGATTATTGACTCTAGTGCAAGTGGCAGACTGAAGGAAATATGCCCTAGAGGCAATAATAAAGTTGTTATTTATATTTCCTTATATAATGATAAATTTTTATTATTCGTGCTAGAATTGTATTAACTGGAAACTTAGTACATGTGTGAATACATAGACAAACAGAGTGTCACTAGTTTGCCTCTACTTGACTAGCTCGTTGAATCAATGATGGTTTTGTTTCCTAACCATAGACATGGGTTGTCATTTGATTAATAGGATCACATCATTAGGGAATGATGTGATTGACTTGACCCATCCGTTAGCTTAGCATGATGATCATTTAGTTTGTTGCTATTGCTTTCTCCATAACTTATACATGTTCCTATGACTATGAGATCATGCAACTCCCGAATACCGGAGGAACACTTTGTGTGCTACCAAACGTCACAACATAACTAGGTGATTATAAAGGTGCTCTACAGGTGTCTCTGATGGTGTTTGTTGAGTTGGCATAGATCGGGATTAGGATTTGTCACTCCGATTGTCGGAGAGGTGTCTTTGGGCCCTCTCGGTAATGTACATCACTATAAGCCTTGCAAGCAATGTAGCTAATGAGTTATTTACGGGATGTAGCATTACGGAACGAGTAAAGAGACATACCAGTAACGAGATTGAACTAGGTATGAGGATACCGGCGATTGAATATCGGGCAAGTAACACACTGATGAAAAAGGGAACAACATATGTTGTTATGCGGTTTGACCGATGAAGATCTTCGTAGAATATGTAGGAACCAATATGAGCGTCCAGGTTCCGCTATTGGTTATTGACTGGAGATGAGTCTTGGTCATGTCTACATAGTCCTCGAACCCGTAGGGTCAGCACGCTTAACATTCTATGACGATTTGTATTATGAGTTATGTGATTTGATGACCTAAGTTTGTTCGGAGTCCCGGATGAGATCGGGGAAATGACAAGGAGTCTCGAAATGGTCGAGACGTAAAGATCGATATATTGGAAGGCTATATTCGTACATCGGAAAGGTTCCGAGTGATTCGGGTATTTTTCGGAGTACCGGAGAGTTAAGGGAATTCATATTGGGCCTTAATGGGCCATACGGGAAAGGAGAGAAAGGCCTCAAGGGTGGCCGCGCCCCTTCCCCATGGACTGGTCCGAATTGGACTAGGGAAAGGGGGCGCCCCCTTCCTTCCTTCTCCTTCTCCCTTCCCTTTTTCCTATTCCATGTGGGAGGTGAAATCCTACTAGAACTAGGGAGTCCTAGTAGGACTCCACAATTTGGGCGCGCCCTATGAGGGTCAGCCTCCTCCCTCCATCCTTTATATATGTGGCCAGGGGGCACCCCATAGACACACAAGTTGATCATTGATATTTAGCCGTGTGTGGTGCCCCCCTCCACCATAATCTACCTCGGTAATATCGTAGCGGTGCTTAGGCAAAGCCCTGTTCCGGTAGCAACATCATCACCGTCATCATGCCGTCGTGCTGATGAAGCTCTCCCTCGAAGCTCTACTGGATCATGAGTTCACGGGACATCACCGAGCCGAACGTGTGCAGATCGCGGAGGTGTCGTATCTCTGATACTAGATCGGTCGATCGTGAAGACGTACGACTGCATCAACCGCGTTGTCATAACGCTTCCGCTTATGGTCTACGAGGGTACATAGACGATACTCTTCCCTCTCATTGCTATACATCACCATGATCTTGCGTGTGCGTAGGATTTTTTTTTTTGAAATTACTGCGTTACCCAACACTCAGATACCCCAAAACCTTCCAGGGGAGCCACTATACCACTTTTCCACCGCCGCAACCTTCTGTACCTGTGAGATACCATCTAGGGGCCTTTTCTGGCGTCCTGCTAGAGGTGGATTCGATCACGGAGGGCTTCTACATCGAAACCATTGCCTCTCCAATGAAGCGTGAGTAGTTTACCATAGACCTACGGGTCCATAGCTAGTAGCAAGATGGATTCTTCTCTCTCTTTGATTCTCAGTACCATGTTCTCCTCGATGTTCTTGGAGATCTATTCGATGTAATACCTTTTTGCGGTGTGTTTGCCGAGATTCGATGAATTGTGGATTTATGATCAACTTATCTATGAATATTATTTGAATCTCCTCTGAATTCTTATAGGCATGATTTGATATCTTTGCAATTCTCTTCGAACTATCGATTTGGTTTGGCCAACTAGGTTGGGTTTTCTTGCAATGGGAGAAGTGCTTAGCTTTGGGTTCAATCTTGCGGTGCTTGATCCTAGTGATAGAAGGGGAGCCAACACATATTGTTTTGTTGCCATCAAGGATAACAAGATGGGATCATATTGCTTGAGTTTATCCCACTACATCATGTCCTCTTACTTAATGTGTTACTCTATTCTTCATGAACTTAATACTCTAGATGCAGGTAGGAGTCGGTCAATGTGTGGAGTAATAGTAGTAGATGCAGGCAGGAGTCGGTCTAATTGATACGAACGTGATGCCTATGTTCATGATCATTGCCATAGATATTGTTATAACTTTGCGCTTTTCTATCAATTGCTCGGCAGTAATTTGTTCACCCACCGTAATATTTTTTATCTTGAGAGAAGCCTCTAGTGAAACCTATGCCCCCCGGATCTATTTTCCATCATATAAGTTTATGATCTACAATTTTAGTTTCCTATTTACCTTCTTTGCAATCTTTTACTTTCCAATCTATAAACCAAAAATACCAAAAGTATTACTTTACCATTTATCAATCTATATCAGATCTCACTTTGCAAATAACCGTGAAGGGATTGACAACCCCTTTGTTGCGTTGGGTGCAAGTTGGTGTTTATTTGTGCAGGTATTCGGTGGCTTCTGCGTTGTCTCCTACTGGATTGATACCCCGGTTCTCAAAAGCTAAGGGAAATACTTACTCTACTTTGTTGCATCACCCTTTCCTCTTCAAGGGAAAAACAAACGCAAGCTCAAGAGGTAGAAGGCATCCCCAAGCTTAGGCTCTTGCCACTCCTTATTCCGTAGGCCATTGAAACTTCACCCAAAACTTGAAAACTTCACAACACAGAACTCAACAGAAAACTCATGAGATCAGTTAGTATAGTAAAATAAATTACCACTTAGGTATTGTTGTGAACTCATTCTAAATTCATATTGGTGTTATATCTATTGTATTCCAACTTCTCCATGGTTCATACCCTCCGATACTACCCATAGATTCATCAAAATAAGCAAACAACACAATGAAAACAGAATCTGTCAAAAATAGAACAGTCTGTAGTAATCTGGAAACTTCGTATGCTTCTGTAACTCCAAAAATTCTTAAAAATTAGGACAACAGAGGAAATTTGTATATCAATCTTGTGTAAGAAATTTAAAGTTTTTCCATGCTTCTGTGATTTTTAACAATTCTGGCAATGAGCAGAAAAGTTTCTGCTTTTCAGCAAGATCAAATCAACTATCACCATAGGCCATCCCAAAGGTCTTACTTGGCACTTTATTGAAACAAAAGCTATAAAACATGATTACTACAGTGCCTTAATCATGTGAACACACAAAAATAGTAGGTGGAAATATTGGGTTGTCTCCCAACAAGCACTTTTCTTTAATGCCTTTGTAGCTAGGCATGATGATTTTAATGATGCTCACATAAAAGCTAAGAATTGAAACACAAAGAGAGCATCATAAAGCATATGACTAGAACATTTAAGCCTAACCCACTTCCTATGCATAGGGATTTTGTGAGCAAACAATTTATGGGAGCAAGAATCAACTAGCATAGGAAGGAAAAACAAGCATAACTTCAAAACTTTCAACACATAGAGAGGAAACTTGATATTATTGAGATATGTAAGAGCACATGTTCCTCTCTCATAATAATTTTCAGTAGCATCATGAATAAATTCAATGATATAAGCATCACATAAAGCATTATTTTCATGATCTACAAGAATAGAAATTTTATTACTCTCCACATAAGCAAATTTGTTACTCTCCACATAAGCAAATTTATTACTCTCCACATAAGCAAATTTATTCTCATCAATGGTAGTGGGAGCAAACTCAACAAAATAACAATCATGTGAGGCATAATCCAATTGAAACTTAAAATCGTGATGACAAGTTTCATGGTTATCATTATTCTTTATAGCATACATGTCACACAATAATCATCATAGATAGAAACTCTCTTCTCATAATAAATTGGAACCTCTTCAAAAATAGTGGATTCATCACTAAATAAAGTCATGACCTCTCCAAATACACTTCCATAATTATTATAAGATTCAACACCCTCAAAAATAGTGGGATCATTAGTACCTAGAGTTTGACACTCTTCCAAACCCACTTTCATCAATATAATCATCATAAATAGGAGGCATGCTATCATCATAATAAATTTGCACATCAAAACTTGGGGGACTAAAAATATCATCTTCATCAAACATAGCATCCCCTGGCTTATGGCTTTGCATATCATTAGCATCATGGATATTCAAGGAATTCATACTAACAACATTTCAATCTTGCTCATCATACAAAGATTTTATGCCATAAAGATTATTGACTTCTTCTAACACTTGAGCACAATTTTCCTTTCCATTATTTTCACAAAAAACATTAAAAGATAAAGCATATGAGGTAACCTCAATTCCATTTTTTCCTTTTTTAAAACTAACTAGTGATAAAACAAGAAACTAAAATATTCAATTGCAAGATCTAAAGATATACCTTCAAGCACTAACCTCCCCGGCAACGGCACCAGAAAAGAGCTTGATGTCTACTATGCAACCTTCTTCTTGTAGACTCGTGTTGGGCCTCCAAGCGCAGAGTTTTGTAGGATAGTAACAAATTTCCCTCAAGTGGATGACATAAGGTTTATCAATCCGTGGGAGGCGTAGGATGAATATGGTCTCTCTCAAACAACCCTTCAACCAAATAACAAAGAGTCCCTTGTGTCCCCAACACACCCAATACAATGGTAAATTGTATAGGTGCACTAGTTCAGCGAAGAGATGGTGATACAAGTGTAATATGGATAGTAGATATGGGTTTTTGTAATCTGAAAATATAAAAAATCAAGGTAACCAATAACAAAAGTGAGCAAAAATGGTATTGCAATGCTTGGAAACAAGCCTAGAGTTCATACTTTCACTAGTTCAAATTCTCTCAACAATGATAACATAATTAAATCATATGGCAATCCCTCAACATGCGACAAAGAGTCACTCCAAAGTTCCTATCGCGGAGAACATAAGATGAAATTGCTTGTAGGGTATGAAACCACCTCAAAGTTATTCTTTCCGATCAATCCATTGAGCTATTCCTATAAGTGTCACAAATAGACCTAGAGTTTGTAGGTAAATAACAACATATGACACACATCAATCAACCGTAATGTCACCTAGATACTCCAATGCCACCACAAGTATCTGTGGGTCAATTATACGATATGCATCAAACAACTTCAGGTTCATAATATTCAATCCAACACAAAGAACCTCAAAGAGTGCCCCAAGATTCCTACTGGAGAAACAAGGACGAAAACATGCACCAACCCCTATGCATAGATTACCCAAATGTCACCTCGGGAATCCGCGAGTTGAGTGCCAAAACATACATCAAGTGAATCAATAGAACACCCCATTCTCACCACGGGTATCCCACGCAAGATATACATCAAGTGTTCTCAAATCCATAATAGTATTCAATCTGATAATAGTGAAACCTCAAAGGTAAAAGTCAATTCATCACAAGAAGGTAGAGGGGGAGAAACCCCATATGATTAACTATAATGACAAATCTCACGGTACATCAAGATCATGCCAAATCAAGAACACGAGAGAGAGAGAGAGAGAGAGAGAGAGAGAGAGAGAGAGAGAGAGATCAAACACATAGCTATTGGTACATACCCACAGCCCCGAGGGTGAACTACTCCCTCCTCGTCATGGAGACTGCAGGGATGATGGAGATGGCCACTGGTGATGGTTTCCCCCTCGAGCAGGGTGCCGGAACAGGCTCCCGATTGGTTTTTCATG
The DNA here is from genome assembly GCF_018294505.1 of Triticum aestivum. Lineage (NCBI taxonomy): Eukaryota > Viridiplantae > Streptophyta > Magnoliopsida > Poales > Poaceae > Triticum > Triticum aestivum. The sequence goes on along the minus strand of NC_057806.1, from coordinate 231,829,259 downwards.
GCTACAAAGGCTTTCGGCGGCGGAACTTCTGTTGGGGATATGACTATTCGATATGACCCGCCCAGGAGGGGCCGGGTTATCACAATGGAGGTTCATCCAGACAAGGCCCATGAGTATGTTGAAGATGGTGGTTCATGAAGTAGGCTTATTAAAGGGCCCAAACCTAAAAGCAGCTTAAGGCCTGCAAGTATAAACCGCCATGTATATGTAACTTGTATGGTAAGGCATATAAGATAAGTCACCGGGCCGGACACGTTTGTATGAGCCGGCCGGGACTCTATAGGCCGCAGGGCATCAACCCATGTATATAAGGGGACGACCCGGCAGTGGTTTAGGGCAAGAAACAACAGATCGAAAGCCAGGCAAAGTGTATCCGCTCCCTGGTAATCGAAACCCTAGTAATACCACCTCAAACTGGATTAGGCTTTTACCTTCACCACAAGGGGCTGAACCAGTATAAACTCCTTGTGTCCTTTGTCCCATTTAACCCCTTTAAGCTAATCTCATTGCAATGGCTCCACAACTAAGTCCTTCCACAAGGACATCTGTCGTGACAATTCCACGACAGTTGGCGCCCACCGTGGGGCCTGCGCATGGTGGTTTTGAGCTCTTGAAGGGTAGCTTCGAAGGGATCAAGGGATACACTGTGGGTCGGATGACCAAGAGTCGTCGCGGCAAGCTCTACATCGATGATGTAGGCAGGGGCCCCAAAGCCGGCTCAATTGACTACGGGTACCGGGTCCCCTTCAACGGAATCCACATAGGCAAGATCAGCGAACCGGGCCCTGAGCCAGACATCTGCACTGACATCATCGAGATGGCTCAGCGTGCACGACCCGCCCGGGTTCAACCTGTCGTGAAGCGTGCCTTTGTTGGGTTCATCCATGGGACTGAATTGGAAGGCTCTGTGTCTGGCGGTGAGATGGACATCTACTCCGATGGTGAATCGTCCATGGGCGAGACCAACTCAATGTATCAACTTCAAGACGGACGGCTAGGGGGTTGTTTCGATGGCGACAGTATCCAGACCCCCATGAGCCGCCGAACAGGGTGGCAATCTTCATGGCTGGCACCCAGCCGGTTCTCGGTTTGACAGCCGCCGCGGCCATGACTTCTAGTACAACGGCGATAATGGCAGCAGGCGCCGGCGGGTCAGCACGCCCGCCGGCTCAAGTTTTAACAGATCTGTTGGAAGCTCTGGCGACTCTGATGGAGGTTGATGTAACCCCAGACAACCAGGAGCAGCATAAGGCAAAAGTGGCTAAGCTAGGTGATGAGATAACGCAAGCTAAGGAAGAATTGGCAGCAGAAAACGCTAGCATGACTGCAGAACGGGCCATTTTAAATGCCCAAGCACATCGGATTTAGGCAGATTCATACCGTCTCACGGTGGATCAGAACGCGTCAAATGAAGTTTTGAGGAGGAAATATCGGAGTCATCTGCCCTTGGCTTATGAGTCAAGGAATCTCTTCAACACACCTGGAGCGGGGGCCAGTAACCCGCCGATGATAAACCAGACGGTTGAGGTGCGAGGGGGTGGAACGTCGGATCAGCCGCATGTGACAAGTTCTCCGCATATGAATAACACTCCGCCTCAGCATGTGGTGATGCCACCGGGTCATTACTCCACCCCTTTGGACAATATGATCGCTGGAGCCATGCAATTGGTGGCTCTGCCAGTCGAGGGCGAGACTCCAATGGCGGTTGAAATCCGAAGGGCCAGGGATCTTCTTCAAACAGCTTGGTACAACAACAGGCTTATTCCTATAGCCATGACCGGATTCATTCAACCCCTCGTCCAAGCCGGAGCTACAGTAGGCACATGGACTCGCCAGCAGTCTCGAGTACTGAGCAGCATCGTAACCAACCTCATGGACATGACCCGGCATGCAATCCTGCTAATGCACAGGGTTTGGTGGACCAGGGCAGAGCGCACTGGGAGGCCGAGCTGGCGGCTCATCAGCACACGCCGGTTTACCCGACGGCCTCAATTGAGGCGGGTGTAACTTCTAGAGCTTTGGGTGTGCCTTTTTTAACAGCGGCTCTATGAAACGAGCGTCCGCCCAAGGACTTCAAAGGCCCTCCTAAGGTGCCTAATTACACAGCAGATCAGCCCCTTGAGGCTTGGGTGGAAAGTTATGAGATGGCTATGGAGATGCTGGATGTTAGTGAGGCTGCATACGCTAAGTACTTCACCATGATGCTCGAAGGGACGGCTGGTACCTGGTTGAAGGGGCTGCCGGCCAACTCCACCGGATCATGCGCGGAGCTGAAGGCCCGGTTTATCCAGAATTTCAAAGATACGTGCAAGCAACCTATGTTGATCATAGATTTGGTTTCTTGTGTTCAAGCTGAGGGTGAGTCAATGACCAGCTGGGTGCGCCGGGTCTCGACTATCATACATTCTTTCGATAATATCAACGTCGGCTCAGCGGTTTTAATGTTGGAGAAAAACTGTCGTTTCCTTCCACTCAAGCAGAAGCTTGGGCGGCTTAAGCGTGATTACAGCGATATGGGGGAGCTCATGGCGGCTCTTGTCAAGTATGCCGACTCTGATAGTACCAAGGACCACGACTCTGAAGATGAAAGATCGGGAAAGGGAAAGAAGAGCGGTGGTATGAGGGGACAATAGTACAACCCGGCTAATTAGGGCGGCAACGGTAAGCGCAAAGCTGATGATTTTATAGCTAACACCGGTGCATGGAATTATAACCAGCGTCATAAGGGGAGGCCAGCTCAAGGGACAAAATTTGACCTTGAGGCAATAATACGTCCATTTTGCATCATGCTTTTATATCGATATTTATTGCATTATGGGCTGTTATTACACATTATGTCACAGTACTTAACCTATTCTCCTCTTATTTTACAAGGTTTACATGAAGAGGGGGAATGCCGGCAGTTGGGATTCTGGGCTGGAAAAGGAGCAAATATTAGAGACCTATTCTACACAGCTCCAAAAATCCTAAAACTTCACAGAAGTCATTTTTGGAATTAATAAAAATAATGAGCGGAGAAAGCTCCAGAGGGGGCCCACACCCTGGCCATGAGGGTGGGGGCGCGCCCTACCCCCTGGGCGCGCCCCCTGCCTCGTGGGCCCCCTGGTGGCCTTCCGATGACCATCTTCTTCTATATGAAGTCTTTTACCCTGGAAAAAATCATAAGCAAGCTCACGGGACGAAACTCCGCCGCCACGAGGCGGAACCTTGGCGGAACCAATCTAGGGCTCCGATAGAGCTGTTCTGCCGGGGAAACTTCCCTCTGGGAGGGGGGGAATCATCATCGTCATCATCACCAACGATCCTCTCATCGGGAGGCGGGTCAATCTCCATCAACTTCTTCACCAGCACCATCTCATCTCAAACCCTAGTTCATCTCTTGTATTCAATCTTTGTATCCAAACCTCAGATTGGTACCTATGGGTTGCTAGTGGTGTTGATTACTCCTTGTAGTTGATGCTAGTGGGTTTACTTAGTGGAAGATCATATGTTCAGATCCATTATGCATATTAATACCCCTCTGATTATGAACATGAATATGCTTTGTGAGTAGTTATGTTTGTTCCTGAGGACATGGGAGAAGTCTTGCTATAAGTAGTCATGTGAATTTGGTATTCGTTCGATATTTTGATGACATGTATGTTGTCATCCCTCTAGTGGTGTCATGTGAACGTCGACTACATGACACTTCACCATTGTTTGGTCCTAGAGGGAGGCATTGGGAAGTAATAAGTAGATGATGGGTTGCTAGAGTGACAGAAGCTTAAACCCTAGTTTATGCGTTGCTTCGTAAGGGGCTGATTTGGATCCATATGTTTCATGCTACGGTTAGGTTTACCTTAATACTTCTATTGTAGTTGCGGATGCTTGCAATGGGGGTTAATCATAAGTGGGATGCTTGTCCAAGTAAGGATAGTACCCAAGCACCGGTCCACCCACATATCAAATTATCAAAGTACTGAACACGAATCATATGAACGTGATGAAAACTAGCTTGACGATAATTCCCATGTGTCCTCGGGAGCGCTTTCCTTTATATAAGAGTTTGTCCAGGCTTGTCCTTTGCTAGAAAAAAGGATTGGGCCATCTTGCTACACCTTATTTACTTGCATCACTTGTTACTCGCTACAAATTACCTTATCACAAAACTATTTGTTACCGATAATTTCAGTGCTTGTAGAGAATACCTTACTGAAAATAGCTTATCATTTCCTTCTGCTCCTCGTTGGGTTCAACACTCTTACTTATCAAAAAGGCTACGATAGATCCCCTACACTTGTGAGTCATCAAGACTCTTTTCTGGCGCCGTTGCCGGGGAGTGAAGCGCCTTTGGTAGGTGGAATTTGGTAAGGAAAAATTTATATAGTGTGCTGAAATTTATTGTCACTTGTTACTATGGAACATAATCCTTTGAGGGGCTTGTTCGGGGTATCTTCACCCCGACCAGTAGAGCAAAGAGTTTCTCCTCAACCTACTGAACCTACTGAAAATGTTTACTTTGAAATTCCTTCGGGTATGATAGAGAAACTGCCAGCTAATCCTTTTGCAGGAGATGGAACATTGCATCCTGATTTACACTTAATCTATGTGGATGAAGTTTGTGGATTATTTAAGCTTGCAGGTATGCCCGAGGATGTTATCAAGAAGAAGGTCTTCCCTTTATGTTTGAAGGGAGAGGCATTGACATGGTATAGGCTATCTGATGATATGGGATCATGGGACTACAAGCGATTGAAATTGGAATTTCATCAGAAGTTTTATCCTATGCATCTTGTTCACCGTGATCGTAATTATATAAATAATTTTTGGCCTCGCGAAGGAGAAAGCATCGCTCAAGCTTGGGGGAGGCTTAATTCAATGTTATATTCATGCCCCAATCATGAGATCTCAAGAGAAATGATCATTCAAAAATTTATGCTTGGCTTTCTCTCAGTAATCGCTCCATGCTCGATACTTCTTGTACTGGATATTTTATGATGAAGACTATTGAATTCAAATGGGATTTATTGGAAATAATTAAATGAAACTCTGAAGATTGGGACCTCGACGAAGGTAAGGAGTCAGGTATAACACCTAAGTTTGATTGTGTTAATCTTTTATGGATACCGATGTTTTCCGCGAATTTAGCACTAAATATGGACTTGACTCTGAGATAGTAGCTTCTTTTTGTGAATCCTTTGCTACTCATGTTGATCTCCTTAAGGAGAAGTGGTTTAAATATAATCCTCCCACTGAAGTAAAAATGGTTGCACCTATTAAAATTGAAGAAAAGACTATCACTTATGATGATCCTGTTGTTCCTGCTGCTTATATTGAGAAACCACCATTCACTGTTAGAATAAAGAATCATGCTAAAGCTTCAACTATGGTCAACAAAAGTAACATTAAGACACATAAACCCCCTGAGCAAATTAAACTTGAACCTAGTATTGTTATGGTTAAAGATCTCTTGGCCGATAATATTGATGGGCATGTTGTTTACTTCTGCAATGAAGCTGCTAGAATTGCTAGACCTGATGCTAAAAATAAACATAGACCTGTTGTAGGCATTCCTGTTATTTCTGTTAAAATAGGAGATCATTGTTATCATGGCTTATGTGATATGGGTTCTAGTGCAAGTGCAATACCTCATTCCTTATATGAAGAAATTATGCATGATATTGCACCTGCTGAGATAGAAGATATCGATGTTATCATTAAACTTGCCAATAGAGATACTATTTCACCGATTGGGATTGTTAGAGATGTTGAAGTCTTGTGTGGGAAAGTTAAATACCCTGCTGATTTTCTTATTCTCGGTACCCCACAAGATGACTTTTATCCCATTATATTTGGTAGACCCTTCTTGAATACTGTTAATGCTAAGATAGACTGCAATAAGGATATTGTTTCCGTTGGTTTAGGGGATATGTCTCATGAGTTTAATTTTGCTAAATTTTGTAGACAACCCCATGATAAAGATTTGCCTAGTAAAGATGCAATTATTGGTCTTGCTTCTATTACTGTGCCTCCTACTGATCCTTTAGAACAATATTTGCTAGACCATGAAAACGATATGTTCATGAGTGAAAGAAGGGAAATAGATGAAGTATTCTTTAAATAGGGACCTATTTTGAAACACAACTTGCCTGTTGAAATTCTAGCGGATCCTCCTCCACCCAAGGGTGATCCTGTGTTTGAGCTTAAACCATTGCCTGATACTCTTAAATATGCTTATCTTGATGAAAAGAAGATATATCCTGTTATTATTAGTGCTAACCTTTTAGAGCACGAAGAAGAGAGATTACTGAAAACTCTGAAGAAGCACCGTGCTGCTATTGGATATACTCTTGATGATCTTAAGGGCATTAGTCCCACTCTATGTCAACACAAAATAAATTTGGAGAAATATGCCAAACCATTTATTGATCACCAACGATGGCTAAATCCTAAGATGAAAGAAGTGGTAAGAAAGGAAATATTAAAGCTCCTTGAGGCAGGTATAATTTATCCTGTTGCTGATAGTCAGTGGGTAAGCCCTGTCCATTGTGCCCCTAAGAAGGGAGGTATCACTGTTGTTCCTAATGACAAAGATAATTTGATCCCACAAAGAATTATTACAGGTTATAGAATGGTAATTGATTTTCGCAAATTAAATAAAGATACTAAAAAAGATCATTACCCTTTGCCTTTCATTGATCAAATGCTAGAAAGATTATCCAAACATACACATTTTTGCTTTCTAGATGGTTACTCTGGTTTCTCTCAAATACCCGTGTCAGTTGAGGATCAAGAAAAGACCACTTTTACTTGCCCTTTCGGTACATTTTCTTATAGAAGTATGCCTTTTGGTTTATGTAATGCACCTGCTACCTTTCAAAGATGCACGATGGCTATATTCTCTGACTTTTGTGAAAACATTTGTGAAGTTTTCATGGATGATTTCTCTGTTTATGGATCCTCTTTTGATGATTGCTTGAGCAACCTTGATTGATTTTTGCAGAGATGTGAAGAAACTAACCTTGTCTTGAATTGGGAGAAGTGCCACTTTCTGGTTAATGAAGGTATTATCTTGGGGCATAAAATTTCTGAAAGAGGTATTGAAGTTGACAAAGCTAAAGTTGATGCTATTGAAAAGATGTCGTGTCCCAAGGACATCAAAGGTATAAGAAGTTTCCTTGGTCATGCCGGTTTTCATAGGAGGTTCATTAAGGACTTCTAAAAAATTTCCCGGCCTCTGACTAACCTATTACAAAAAGATATTCCTTTTGTCTTTGATGATGATTGTGTAGAAGCATTTGAAATACTTAAGAAAGCCTTGATTTCTGCACCTATTGTTTAACCTCCTGATTGGAATTTACGATTTGGAATTATGTGTGATGCTAGTGATTATATTGTAGGGGTTGTTCTAGGACAAAGAGTTGATAAGAAATTAAATGTTATTCAATATGCTAGTAAAACTCTAGACAATGCCCAGAGAAATTATTCTACTACTGAAAAGGAATTCTTAGCAGTTGTATTTTCATGTGATAAGTTCAGACCTTATATTGTTGATTCTAAAGTAACTATTCACAGTGATCATGCTGCTATTAAATACCTTATGGAAAAGAAAGACGCTAAACCTAGACTTATTAGATGGGTTCTCCTATTACAAGAATTTGATTTGCATATTATTGATAGAAAGGGAGCTGAGAATCCCATTGCAGACAACTTGTCTAGGTTAGAGAATGTTCTTGATGACCCACTACCTATTAATGATAGCTTTTCTAATGAAAAATTAAATGTAATAAATGCTTCTCATACTGCTCCATGGTATGCCGATTATGCTAATTATATTATTGCTAAGTTTATACCACCTAGTTTCACATACCAGCAAAAGAAAAAGTTCTTCTATGATTTAAGACATTATTTCTGGGTTGACCCACATTTTTATAAAGAAGGAGTAGATGGTGTTATTAGACGTTGTGTACCTAAGCATGAACAGGAATAGATCCTACGGAAGTGTCACTCCAAGGCTTATGGAGGACACCACGCTGGAGATCGAACTGCACATAACGTACTGCAATCCGGTTTTTATTGGCCTACTCTCTTCAAGGATGCCCGTAAGTTTGTATTATCTTGTGATGAATGTCAAAGAATTGGTAATATTAGTAGACATCAAGAAATGCCTATGAATCATTCATTTGTTATTGAACCATTTGATGTTTGGGGCTTTGATTATATGGGACCTTTTCCTTCCTCTAATGGGTATACACATATTTTAGTTGTTGTTGATTACGTTACTAAGTGGGTAGAAGCTATCCCAACTAGTAGTGCCGATCATAACACCTCTATTAAGATGCTTAAAGAAGTTATTTTTCCGCGGTTTGGAGTCCCTAGATACCTAATGATTGATGGTGGTTCACATTTTATTCATGGTGCCTTTCGTAAAATGCTTGCTAAGTATGATGTTAAATCATAGAATTGCATCTCCATATCATCCACAGTCTAGTGGTCAAGTAGAACTTAGCAATAGAGAGCTCAAATTAATTTTGCAAAAGACTATTAATAGATCTAGAAAGAATTGGTCCAAGAAACTTGATGATGCATTATGGGCTTATAGAACTGCATATAAAACCCTATGGGTATGTCTCTATATAAAATGGTTTATGGTAAAGTATGTCACTTACCTCTTGAATTAGAACATAAGGCATATTGGGCTATTAAAGAGCTCAACTATCACTTCAAACTTGCCGGTGAGAAGAGGCTTTTTGACATTAGCTCACTTGATGAATGGAGAACCCAGGCTTATGAAAATGCCAAGCTATCTAAAGAAAAAGTTAAAAGATGGCATGACAAAAGGATACAAAAATGTGAGTTCAATGTAGGTGATTATGTATTGTTATACAACTCTCGTTTAAGATTTTTTGCAGGCACACTTCTCTCTAAATGGGAAGGTCCTTACATTATTGAGGAGGTCTATCGTTCCGGTGCCATAAAAATCAACAACTTCGAAGGCACAAATCCGAGGGTGGTGAATGGTCAAAGAATCAAACATTATATCTCAGGTAATCCTATAAATGTTGAAACTGATGTTATTGAAACCGTAACCCCAGAGGAATACATAAGGGACACTTTCCGGAACGTTTTAGACTCCAAAAAGGAATAGGTACATGGTACGGTAAGTAAACCGACTCCAAAACAGTTCTAATGGCAATTTTTCTCCGTTTTGGAATATTTAAGAAAATAGGAAAATAAGGAGCAGACTAGAAAGGACACGACGCTTCCACATGGGTGGAGGGTGCGCCCTACCCCCCTGGGCGCACCCCCTGCCTCGTGGGCACCTCATGTGCTCTCCGGACTCCGTTTTCTTGCACGATACTTCTTTTGGTCGGTAAAAATTCATTATATAATCTCCCGAAGGTTTTGACCACCGTATCACGCAAAAATCTCCTATTCTTATTTCGAGCTGTTTTCTGCCGGGGTTGTCAAGGACAAGCATCATGTTGTCTCCCTCCTCCAACAATGAGGGCAACAATGCTTGGCTAATGAAGATAGAGCTGAAGAGAGAAGAGCCCAGAAAGATCAACAAGGATGATGGGATCAAGAAGGCCATGGGGGACCAAGTTCCGGCAGTAGTAGAGGAAGACATCCTTCAACCTCACCACAATCTCTTTACCCCAATGGAGATTGAGGCTTTCAAGATGATTGAGTTAGCTCGTATTCAAAACAAGTATCTCACAAGTGAAAATATTTTGTTGAAGGAGCATATCATCGCACTCAAGGGCATTGTCCGCAAATTGGAGGATCTCCTACGCTCGATGTGTGACTACCCATCATCACCAACACCTTCTTCACTAACAAAGAAGAACTGATCATCGGGTATGGGTACTCCCTTGGCAACAGCCAAGCTTGGGGGAGTGCCCCGGTATCGTATCACCATCACTTTTATCTTTACCGTTTTTCTTAGTTCGATCATTTTGATAATATCTTGATCTAGTAGAATAAAGTTTTAGTATGATCTAGTTGTGTGTTTTGCTTTATGATCTTCCTATGTAATCGAGTTCGTGAGCTATATATAATAAAGATTAGTGTTGAGCTCACATGGATCATATGGAAAGAAATAAAAAGAAATAAAGAGATCATATGGATCTTAGGGAGAGTAATGAGCTCACATATAAAGAGTATGATGAATAAAAGTTGTTGAGAGTTGACAAACATAGTTTTGGTCATCGTTGCAATTAATAGGAAGTAATAAAGAAAGAGAGGTTCACATATAAATATACTATCTTGGACATCTTTTATAATTGTGAGCACTCATTAAAGTATGATATGCTAAAGAGTTGATGTTGGACAAGGAAGACAATGTAATGGGTTATGTTTTCTTACATCTAAGACAAATTATATTGTCATGGATCATCTAACATGTTGAGCTTGCCTTGCCCTCTCTTGCTAGACAATTTCTTTGCACCAAGTAGAGATACTACTTGTGCTTCCAAATATCCCTAAACCCAGTTTTGCCATGAGAGTCCACCATATCTACCTATGGATTGAGTTAGATCCATCAAGTAAGTTGTCATCGGTGCAAGCAATAAAAATTGCTCTCTAAATATGTATGACTTATTAATGTGGAGAAAATAAGCTTTATACGATCTTGTGATATGGAAGAAATAAAAGCGACAGCCTGCATAATAAAGGTCCATATCACAAGTGGCAATATAAAGTGACGTTCTTTTGCATTAAGATTTCGTGCATCCAACCATAAAAGTGCATGAAAACCTCTGCTTCCCTCTATGAAGGGCCTATCTTTTATTCTTGTCTTATACTTCATGCAAAGAGTCATGGTGATATTCACCTTTCTTTTTTATATTTTATCCTTCAGCAAGCACAATGTGTTGCAAAGATCCTGATATATATAGTTAATTGTATGTGAGTTTTCATGAACTATATTGTTGATATTACCCTTGAGGTAAAACGCTGGGAGGCAAAACTATAAGCCCCTATCTTTCTCTGTGCCCGATTAAAACTACATAACCATAAATATCGCGTGAGTGTTAGCAATTATGAAAGACTAAATGAAAGTGGAGTGTGTGGACTTGCTGAAAAGCTCTTATATTGACTCTTTCCTAAGTTATGATAAATTGCAATTGCCTCAATGACTGAGATTAGAGTTTGTTGGTTCTCAATGAAGTTTATGATTCATACTTGAAACTGTGATTGAATTGTTACTCTAGCATAAGAGATCATATGACAATATATATATATATATATGTGTGTTGTTGTTCTAAGAATGATCATGATGCCCTCATGTCCGTATTTTATTTTATCGACACCTCTATCTCCAAACATGTGGACATATTTTTCGATTTCGTCTTTCGCTTGAGGACAAGCGAGGTCTAAGCTTGGGGGAGTTGATGAAGGAAATATGCCCTAGAGGCAATAATAAAGTTATTATTTATTTCCTTATAATCATGATAAATGTTTATTATTCATGCTAGAATTGTATTTACCGGAAACATAATACATGTGTGAATACATAGACAAACAGAGTGTCACTAGTATGCCTCTACTTGACTAGCTCGTTAATCAAAGATGGTTATGTTTCCTAACCATGAACAATGAGTTGTTATTTGATTAACGAGGTCACATCATTAGTAGAATGATCTGATTGACATGACCCATTCCATTAGCTTAGCACCCGATCGTTTAGTATGTTGCTATTGCTTTCTTCATGACTTATACATGTTCCTATGACTATGAGATTATGCAATTCCCGTTTACCAGAGGAACACTTTGAGTACTACCAAACGTCACAACGTAACTGGGTGATTATAAAGGAGTACTACAGGTGTCTCCAATGGTCGATGTTGGGTTGGCGTATTTCGAGATTAGGATTTGTCACTCCGATTGTCGGAGAGGTATCTCTGGGCCCTCTCGGTAATACACATCACATAAGCCTTGCAAGCATTACAACTAATATGTTAGTTGTGAGATGATGTATTACGGAACGAGTAAAGAGACTTGCCGGTAACGAGATTGAACTAGGTATTGGATACCGACGATCGAATCTCGGGCAAGTAACATACCGATGACAAAGGGAACAACGTATGTTGTTATGCGGTCTGACCGATAAAGATCTTCGTAGAATATGTAGGAGCCAATATGGGCATCCAGGTCCCGCTATTGGTTATTGACCAGAGACGTGTCTCGGTCATGTCTACATTGTTCTCGAACCCGTAGGGTCTGCACGCTTAAGGTTACGATGACAGTTATATTATGAGTTTATGCATTTTGATGTACCGAAGGTTGTTCGGAGTCCCGGATGTGATCACGGACATGACGAGGAGTCTCGAAATGGTCGAGACGTAAAGATTGATATATTGGAAGCCTATATTTGGATATCGGAAGTGTTCCGGGTGAAATCGGGATTTTACCGGAATACCGGGAGGGTTACCGGAACCCCCCGGGAGCTATTTGGGCCATAGTGGGCCTTAGTGGAAAAGAGAAGGGGCTGCCCTAGATGGGCTGCGCCCCCCCCTTCCCCTAGTCCTATTAGGACTAGGAGAGGTGGCCGGCCCCCTCCTCCTCTTTTCCCCTCCGAGGAATCCTAGTTGGACTAGGATTGGAGGGGGAATCCTACTCCCAGTGGGAGTAGGACTCTCCTGCGCCTCCCCCCCTTGGCCGGCCAGCCTCCCCTCCTCTCCTCCTTTATATACGGAGGCAGGGGCACCTCTAAACAGACAAGTTGACACAAGTTGATCCACGTGATCGATTCCTTAGCCGTGTGCGGTGCCCCCTGCCACCATATTCCTCGATAATACTGTAGCGGAGTTTAGGCGAAGCCCTGCTGCTGTAGTTCATCAAGATCGTCACCACGCCGTCGTGCTGACGAAACTCTTCCCCGACACTTTGCTGGATCGGAGTCCGGGGATCGTCATCGAGCTGAACGTGTGCTCGAACTCGGAGGTGCCGTAGTTTCGGTGCTTGATCGGTTGGATCGTGAAGACGTACGACTACTTCCTCTACGTCGTGTCATCGCTTCCGCAGTCGGTCTGCGTTGGGTACGTAGACAACACTCTCCTCTCGTTGCTATGCATCACATGATCCTGTGTGCGCGTAGGAAATTTTTTGAAATTACTACGAAACCCAACAGTGGCATCCGAGCCTAGGTTATTGATGTTGATGTTATATGCACGAGTAGAACACAAGTGAGTTGTGGACGATACAAGTCATACTGCCTACCAGCATGTCATATTTTGGTTCGGCGGTATTGTTGGACGAGACGACCCAGACCAACCTTACGCGTACGCTTACGCGAGACCGGTTCCCTCGACGTGCTTTGCACAGAGATGGCTTGCGGGCGACTGTCTCTCCAACTTTAGTTGAACCAAGTATGGCTACGCCCGGTCCTTGCGAAGGTTAAAACGGAGTCTATTTGACAAACTATCGTTGTGGTTTTGATGCGTAGGTGAGATTGGTTCTTACTTAAGCCCGTAGCAGCCACGTAAAACATGCAACAACAAAGTAGAGGACGTCTAACTTGTTTTTGCAGGGCATGTTGTGATGTGATATGGTCAAGGCATGATGCTGAATTTTATTGTATGAGATGATCATGTTTTGTAACCAAGTTATCGGCAACTGGCAGGAGCCATATGGTTGTCGCTTTATTGTATGCAATGCAATCGCGATGTAATGCTTAACTTTATTACTAAACGGTAGTGATAGTCGTGAAAGCATAAGATTGGCGAGACGACAACGATGCTACGATGGAGATCAAGGTGTCGCGCCGGTGACGATGGTGATCATGACGGTGCTTCGGAGATGGAGATCACAAGCACGAGATGATGATGGCCATATCATATCACTTATATTGATTGCATGTGATGTTTATCTTTTATGCATCTTATCTTGCTTTGATTGACGGTAGCATTATAAGATGATCTCTCATTAAATTATCAAGAAGTGTTCTCCCTGAGTATGCACCGTTGCCAAAGTTCGTCGTGCCCAGACACCACGTGATGATCGGGTGTGATAAGCTCTACGTCCATCTACAACGGGTGCAAGCCAGTTTTTGCACACGCAGAATACTCAGGTTAAACTTGACGAGCCTAGCATATGCAGATATGGCCTCGGAACACGGAGACCGAAAGGTCGAGCGTGAATCATATAGTAGATATGATCAACATAACGATGTTCACCATTGAAAACTACTCCATCTCACGTGATGATCGGTTATGGTTTAGTTGATTTGGATCACGTAATCACTTAGAGGATTAGAGGGATGTCTATCTAAGTGGGAGTTCTTAAATAATATGATTAATTGAACTTAAATTTATCATGAACTTAGTACCTGATAGTATCTTGCTTGTTTATGTTGATTGTAGATAGATGGCTCGTGCTGTTGTTCCGTTGAATTTTAATGCGTTCCTTGAGAAAGCAAAGTTGAAAGATGATGGTAGCAATTACACGGACTGGGTCCGTAACTTGAGGATTATCCTCATTGCTGCACAGAAGAATTACGTCCTGGAAGCACCGCTGGGTGCCAGGCCTGCTGCTGGAGCAACGCCAGATGTTATGAACGTCTGGCAGAGCAAAGCTGATGACTACTCGATAGTTCAGTGTGCCATGCTTTACGGCTTAGAATCGGGACTTCAACGACGTTTTGAACGTCATGGAGCATATGAGATGTTCCAGGAGTTGAAGTTAATATTTCAAGCAAATGCCCGGATTGAGAGATATGAAGTCTCCAATAAGTTCTATAGCTGCAAGATGGAGGAGAACAGTTCTGTCAGTGAGCATATACTCAAAATGTCTGGGTATAATAATCACTTGATTCAATTGGGAGTTAATCTTCCGGATGATTGCGTCATCGACAGAATTCTCCAATCACTGCCACCAAGCTACAAGAGCTTCGTAATGAACTATAATATGCAAGGGATGAACAAGACTATTCCCGAGCTCTTCGCAATGCTGAAAGCTGCGGAGGTAGAAATCAAGAAGGAGCATCAAGTGTTGATGGTTAACAAGACCACTAGTTTCAAGAAAAAGGGCAAAGGGAAGAAAAAGGGGAACTTCAAAAAGAACGGCAAGCAAGTTGCTGCTCAAGAGAAGAAACCCAAGTCTGGACCTAAGCCTGAAACTGAGTGCTTCTACTGCAAGCAGACTGGTCACTGGAAGCGGAACTGCCCCAAGTATTTGGCGGATAAGAAGGATGGCAAGGTGAACAAAGGTATATGTGATATACATGTTATTGATGTGTACCTTACTAGAGCTCGCAGTAGCACCTGGGTATTTGATACTGGTTCTGTTGCTAATATTTGCAACTCGAAACAGGGACTACAGAATAAGCGGGCACTGGCAAAGGACGAGGTGACGATGCGCGTGGGAAACGGTTCCAAAGTCGATGTGATCGCAGTCGGCACGCTACCTCTACATCTACCTTCGGGATTAATATTAGACCTAAGTAATTGTTATTTGGTGCCAGCGTTGAGCATGAACATTATATCTGGATCTTGTTTAATGCGAGACGGTTATTCATTTAAATCAGAGAATAATGGTTGTTCTATTTATATGAGTAATATCTTTTATGGTCATGCACCCTTGAAGAGTGGTCTATTTTTATTGAATCTCGATAGTAGTAATACACATATTCATAATGTTGAAGCCAAAAGATGCAGAGTTGATAATGAAAGTGCAACTTATTTGTGGCACTGTCGTTTAGGTCATATCGGTATAAAGCGCATGAAGAAACTCCATACCGATGGACTTTTGGAACCACTTGATTATGAATCACTTGGTACTTGCGAACCGTGCCTCATGGGCAAGATGACTAAAACACCGTTCTCCGGTACTATGGAGAGAGCAACAGATTTGTTGGAAATCATACATACCGATGTATGTGGCCCGATGAATATTGAGGCTCGTGGCGGATATCGTTATTTTCTCACCTTCACAGATGATTTAAGCAGATATGGGTATATTTACTTAATGAAACATAAGTCTGAAACATTTGAAAAGTTCAAAGAATTTCAGAGTGAAGTTGAAAATCATCGTAACAAGAAAATAAAGTTTCTACGATCTGATCGTGGAGGAGAATATTTGAGTTACGAGTTTGGTGTACATTTGAAAAACTGTGGAATAGTTTCGCAACTCACGCCACCCGGAACACCACAGCGTAATGGTGTGTCCGAACGTCGTAATCGTACTTTACTAGATATGGTGCGATCTATGATGTCTCTTACTGATTTACCGCTATCATTTTGGGGATATGCTTTAGAGACGGCCGCATTCACGTTAAATAGGGCACCATCAAAATCCGTTGAGACGACGCCTTATGAACTGTGGTTTGGCAAGAAACCAAAGTTGTCGTTTCTTAAAGTTTGGGGCTGCGATGCTTATGTGAAAAAGCTTCAACCTGATAAGCTCGAACCCAAATCGGAGAAATGTGTCTTCATAGGATACCCAAAGGAAACTGTTGGGTACACCTTCTATCACAGATCCGAAGGCAAAACATTCGTTGCTAAGAATGGATCATTTCTAGAGAAGGAGTTTCTCTCGAAAGAAGTGAGTGGGAGGAAAGTAGAACTTGACGAGGTAACTGTACCTGCTCCCTTACTGGAAAGTAGTTCATCACAGAAAACTGTTTCAGTGACACCTACACCAGTTAGTGAGGAAGCCAATGATAATGATCATGAAACTTCAGATCAAGATACTACTGAACCGCGTAGATCAACCAGAGTAAGATCCGCACCAGAGTGGTACGGTAATCCTGTTCTGGAGGTCATGCTACTAGATCATGATAAACCTACGAACTATGAAGAAGCGATGGTGAGCCTAGATTCCGTAAAGTGGCTTGAAGCCATGAAATCTGAGATGGGATCCATGTATGAGAACAAAGTATGGACTTTGGTTGACTTGCCCGATGATCGGCAAGCAATTGAGAATAAATGGAATTTTAAGAAGAAGACTGACGCTGATGGTAATGTTACTGTCTACAAAGCTCGACTTGTCGCAAAAGGTTTTCGGCAAGTTCAAGGAATTGACTACGATGAGACCTTCTCACCCGTAGCGATGCTTAAGTCCGTCCGAATCATGTTAGCAATTGCCGCATTTTATGATTATGAAATTTGGCAAATGGATGTCAAAACTGCATTCCTGAATGGATTTCTGGAAGAAGAGTTGTATATGATGCAACCAGAAGGTTTTGTCGATCCAAAGGGAGCTAACAAAGTGTGCAAGCTCCAGCGATCCATTTATGGACTGGTGCAAGCCTCTCGGAGTTGGAATAAACGTTTTGATAGTGTGATCAAAGCATTTGGTTTTATACAGACTTTCGGAGAAGCCTGTATTTACAAGAAAGTGAGTGGGAGCTCTGTAGCATTTCTGATATTATATGTGGATGACATATTACTGATTGGAAATGATATAGAATTTCTGGATAGCATAAAGGGATACTTGAATAAAAGTTTTTCAATGAAAGACCTCGGTGAAGCTGCTTACATATTAGGCATTAAGATCTATAGAGATAGATCAAGACGCTTAATTGGACTTTCACAAAGCACATACCTTGACAAAATTTTGAAGAAGTTCAAAATGGATCAAGCGAAGAAAGGGTTCTTGCCTGTGTTACAAGGTGTGAAATTGAGTAAGACTCAATGCCCGACCACTGCAGAAGATAGAGAGAATATGAAAGATGTTCCCTATGCATCAGCCATAGGCTCTATCATGTATGCAATGCTGTGTACCGGACCTGATGTGTGCCTTGCTATAAGTTTAGCAGGGAGGTACCAAAGTAATCCAGGAATGGATCACTGGACAGCGGTCAAGAACATCCTGAAATACCTGAAAAGGACTAAGGATATGTTTCTCGTATATGGAAGTGACAAAGAGCTCATCGTAAAAGGTTACGTTGATGCAAGCTTTGACACTGATCCGGACGATTCTAAATCGCAAACCGGATACGTGTTTACATTAAACGGTGGAGCTGTCAGTTGGTGCAGTTCTAAACAAAGCGTCGTAGCGGGATCTACATGTGAAGCGGAATACATAGCTGCTTCGGAAGCAGCAAATGAAGGAGTCTGGATGAAGGAGTTCATATCCGATCTAGGTGTCATACCTAGTGCATCGGGTCCAATGAAAATCTTTTGTGACAATACTGGTGCAATTGCCTTGGCAAAGGAATCCAGATTTCACAAAAGGACCAAACACATCAAGAGACGCTTCAACTCCATCCGGGATCTAGTCCAGGTGGGAGACATAGAGATTTGCAAGATACATACGGATCTGAATGTTGCAGACCCGTTGACTAAGCCTCTTCCACGAGCAAAACATGATCAGCACCAAAGCTCCATGGGTGTTAGATTCATTACAGTGTAATCTAGATTATTGACTCTAGTGCAAGTGGGAGACTGAAGGAAATATGCCCTAGAGGCAATAATAAAGTTATTATTTATTTCCTTATAATCATGATAAATGTTTATTATTCATGCTAGAATTGTATTTACCGGAAACATAATACATGTGTGAATACATAGACAAACAAAGTGTCACTAGTATGCCTCTACTTGACTAGCTCGTTAATCAAAGATGGTTATGTTTCCTAACCATGAACAATGAGTTGTTATTTGATTAACGAGGTCACATCATTAGTAGAATGATCTGATTGACATGACCCATTCCATTAGCTTAGCACCCGATCGTTTAGTATGTTGCTATTGCTTTCTTCATGACTTATACATGTTCCTATGACTATGAGATTATGCAACTCCCGTTTACCGGAGGAACACTTTGGGTACTACCAAACGTCACAACGTAACTGGGTGATTATAAAGGAGTACTACAGGTGTCTCCAATGGTCGATGTTGGGTTGGCGTATTTCGAGATTAGGATTTGTCACTCCGATTGTCGGAGAGGTATCTCTGGGCCCTCTCGGTAATACACATCACATAAGCCTTGCAAGCATTACAACTAATATGTTAGTTGTGAGATGATGTATTACGGAACGAGTAAAGAGACTTGCCGGTAACGAGATTGAACTAGGTATTGGATACCGACGATCGAATCTCGGGCAAGTAACATACCGATGACAAAGGGAACAACGTATGTTGTTATGCGGTCTGACCGATAAAGATCTTCGTAGAATATGTAGGAGCCAATATGGGCATCCAGGTCCCGCTATTGGTTATTGACCAGAGACGTGTCTCGGTCATGTCTACATTGTTCTCGAACCCGTAGGGTCCGCACGCTTAAGGTTACGATGACAGTTATATTATGAGTTTATGCATTTTGATGTACCGAAGGTTGTTCGGAGTCCCGGATGTGATCACGGACATGACGAGGAGTCTCGAAATGGTCGAGACGTAAAGATTAATATATTGGAAGCCTATATTTGGATATCGGAAGTGTTCCGGGTGAAATCGGGATTTTACCGGAATACCGGGAGGGTTACCGGAACCCCCCGGGAGCTATTTGGGCCATAGTGGGCCTTAGTGGAAAAGAGAAGGGGCTGCCCTAGATGGGCTGCGCGCCCCCCCTTCCCCTAGTCCTATTAGTACTAGGAGAGGTGGCCGGCCCCCTCCTCCTCTTTTCCCCTCCGAGGAATCCTAGTTGGACTAGGATTGGAGGGGGAATCCTACTCCCAGTGGGAGTAGGACTCTCCTGCGCCTCCCCCCTTGGCCGGCCAGCCTCCCCTCCTCTCCTCCTTTATATACGGAGGCAGGGGCACCTCTAAACACACAAGTTGACACAAGTTGATCCACGTGATCGATTCCTTAGCCGTGTGCGGTGCCCCCTGCCACCATATTCCTCGATAATACTGTAGCGGAGTTTAGGCGAAGCCCTGCTGCTGTAGTTCATCAAGATCGTCACCATGCCGTCGTGCTGACGAAACTCTTCCTCGACACTTTGCTGGATCGGAGTCCGGGGATCGTCATCGAGCTGAACGTGTGCTCGAACTCGGAGGTGCCGTAGTTTCGGTGCTTGATCGGTTGGATCGTGAAGACGTACGACTACTTCCTCTACGTCGTGTCATCGCTTCCGCAGTCGGTCTGCGTTGGGTACGTAGACAACACTCTCCTCTCGTTGCTATGCATCACATGATCCTGTGTGCGCGTAGAAATTTTTTTGAAATTACTACGAAACCCAACAGTTGATACGTCCATTTTGCATCATGCTTTTATATCGATATTTATTGCATTATGGGATGTTATCACACATTATGTCACAGTACTTATGCCTATTCTCTCTTATTTTACAAGGTTTACATGAAGAGGGGGAATGCCGGCAGCTGGGATTCTGGGCTGGAAAAGGAGAAAATATTAGAGACCTATTCTGCACAGCTCCAAAAGTCCCGAAACTTCACAGAAGTCATTTTTGGAATTAATAAAAAATACTGAGTGGAGAAAGTTCCAGAGGGGGCCCACACCCTGGCCACGAGGGTGGGGGCGCGCCCTACCCCCCTGGGCTCGCCCCCTGCCTCGTGGGCCCCCTGGTGGCCTTCCGATGACCATCTTCTGCTATATGAAGTCTTTTACCCTGGAAAAAATCGTAAGAAAGCTCACGGGACGAAACTCCACAGCCACGAGGCGGAACCTTGGCGGAACCAACCTTGGTGGAACCAACCTTGGTGGAAGCTTGATGATAATTCCCATGTGTCCTCGGGAGCGCGCATAATTATCGTCAAGCTAGTTTTCATCACGTTCGTATGATTCGCGTTCGGTACTTTGATAATTTGATATGTGGGTGGACCGGTGCTTGGGTACTTTCCTTACTTGGACAAGCATCCCACTTATGATTAACCCCCATTGCAAGCATCTGCAACTACAAGAAGTATTAAGGTAAACCTAACTATAGCATGAAACATATGGATCCAACTAAGCGCCTTACGAAGCAATGCATAAACTAGGGTTTAAGTTTCTGTCACTCTAGCAACCCATCATCTACTTATTACATCCCAATGCCTCCCTCTAGGCCCAAACAATGATGAATTGTCATGTAGTCGATGTTCACATGACACCACTAGAGGGATGACAACATACATCTCATCAAAATATCGAACGAACACCAAATTCACATGACTACTTATAGCAAGACTTCTCCCATGTCCTCAGGAACAAACGTAACTACTCACAAAGCATATTCACGTTCATAATCAAAGGGGTATTAATATGCATAATGGATCTGAACATATGATCTTCCACCAAGTAAACCAACTAGCATCAACTACAAGGAGTAATCAACACTACTAGCAACCCACAGGTACCAATATGAGGTTTGGATACAAAGATTGGATACAAGAGATGAACTAGGGTTTGAGATGAGATGGTGCTGGTGAAGATGTTGATGGAGATTGACCCCCTCCCGATGAGAGGATCGTTGGTGATGACGATGGTGATGATTTCCGCCTCCCGGAGGGAAGTTTCCCCGGCAGAACAGTCCTGCCAGAGCCGGAGCCCTAGATTGGTTCTGCCAAGGTTCCGCCTCGTGGCGGCGGAGTTTCGTCCCGTGAGCTTGCTTATGATTTTTTCCAGTGTAAAAGACTTCATATAGCAGAAGATGGTCATCGGAAGGCCACCAGGGGGCCCACGAGGTAGGGGGCGCGCCCAGGGGGGTAGGGCGCACCCCCACCCTCGTGGCCAGGGTGTGGGCCCCCTCTGGAACTTTCTCCACTCAGTATTTTTTATTAATTCCAAAAATGACTTCCGTGAAGTTTCTGGACTTTTGGAGCTGTGCAGAATAGGTCTATAATATTTGCTCCTTTTCCAGCCCAGAATCCCAGCTGTCGGCATTCTCCCTCTTCATGTAAACCTTGTAAAATAAGAGAGAATAGGCATAAGTATTGTGACATAATGTGTAATAACAGCCCATAATGCAATAGATATCGATATAAAAACATGATGCAAAATGGACGTATCAACTCCCCCAAGCGTAGACCTCGCTTGTCCTCAAGCGAAAGCCAAAATCGAAAAATATGTCCACATGTTTAGAGATAGAGGTGTCGATAAAAATAAAATACGGACATGAAGGCATCATGATCATTTTTAGAACAGCAACATACATACATATATATATTTATGTGTGTGGGACAGCACTATTCTAATCCCAGGATTAGAATAGTTATTTGGATCACAGCAACCCCTATATAGAGCCCGAAGACAGGTTCCCGAACTTCCCTGGACTGTCGGCCCAGCCCGATAGAATCCCACCTGGACCCCGATCCCGACAGAATCCCACCTGGACCCCGATCTCGATCGAACCGCCCCTCCCCAACCCCCCTCCTCGCCGCTCCTCCCCTCGATCTCCGCCGTGATTCGCCGCCAAAAATCCGCCGGATCTAGCGCCTCCCTTCCTTCTCCAGATCCTGGTCGACTCGATCAAGCTCGGCCCCCTCCGACTCCACCTCCTGCCCGACCGTCGGCGCGGGCGAGCGAGCGACGACGGACGCCGGCGCGAGGGAGCCCGCATCACCTGGAGCCGGCGGAGCCACCGGATTTCTACGACGAACGGCCGCCATGGACTTTCGGAAGCCTCATCCTCGGTCCATCGTCACCGCCAGATGGCTTGGCAGTGCTCGTGACAGCCAAGGTGCAACCTACAGCGAACAGCGCACCCAAGGAAGCATCTCGGCGGTGGAGGCCGCATCGGCGGCGCCTTCAAATCTAAGAACGGTATATGAATTTCCTCCCCGATCTTTCCTTCTTCCTCAATCTTTCCTTCTCTGACCTTCTTGCTTCATGCATATGAACTTCACGCCCCCTGCAAGACATGGATTGCCATGCGGTTCCTCTTCTACCTCCACGACGATTTTTTCTCAAGGTGGCCTATCAACTGCTGGAAAAAGGTTGGCCGAACTTCTAGCCAGGGTATGGTTGAACTTCTTCCTTCCTTTGGTTTGTTATTTGCTTACAACTATGTGAAGTTCAGGTGGTGTGTGAGCATCAATCTAGGCTACAAAAGCTTTTTTAAAACGGCCTGCTTACAGGCATGTGAAGTTCAGGTAGTATGTGAGCCTCAGTCTAGGCTACAAACACTATAAAATCTGCCTGCATTCACATTCACATGTGGAAAAGCCATGTGAAGTTCAACTAGCAAGTGTGCTAGAGTTTAGGTTGGTATGTGTCTGGTTCTGTGCAAAAAAAATAAAAGGAAAATAGAACATGCATGTGATATGACATGAAGGTCAGGTTGGTATGCACTAGCAGTCCAACCATTCAAAAACTCATGAAGGTTCAGGTTTTTTAACTGTAGACAGTATTTCCCCTTTGCAAAACAAGAAGTTCAGGGTGTGGAGAGTGCTCAGTTCAGGTACATATAAGTAATCAAATATTGTAGAATTAAAAAACATGATGTGAAGTTCATTCTGTGAAGGGTGCTCAGTTCAGGTACAAAGGCATTGGCAGATGCTCAGCTCAGTGCATAGTGTGATGGCTCTCACCACTTGTATATGAGTAGTTCAGGCTATGAATAACGCTAAGTTCAGTTACAAAGGTATATGCAGATATAACTTGTGTGCTAATAGACATTTTTTCTTTTATGTCAGCAAGACGAGAGACGCATGAAGAAGCTTAGAAGTTCCCAGCAGCAAGTACACAATCCAAAGCATGTACGCGTTGCACCACCCCCTCAATGGGTCACACCTCAAACGCACCAACAGCATTACCAACCTGCTCCAGACCAAAAATGGATGACACCCGAAACACACGGATACTTCCAAGATGCTGGGTCACAGCCCTATCCACACAGGTTTGCGCCTCCACCTAATTGGGTGACGCCGGAAATCCCCCGCGAATTCTTTGTATCCACTAGTAGACTCCCAAGCACGCCGATGGAGGAGGGGGTTAGCTCAAGTCTTGCGTGTAACTCTGGAGGTTATCCTGGTGTGCCTCATCAATGCCAAAGCGAAGCAACTAAACCGGATCCCAGGACAAATCCAACAGCAACACACACACACACACGGAGGAGAGTGATCTGCACACTACCACCGTTTGATCCTGCTGCTGCTACAAGTCAGAATTCTACGGGGCATAAGGTAGATGGATCGCAATACCTCCATAACCACCTCAAGCAAAAAGGACGCAAACAAGAGAGAGGCCATCTTCAGCCCTCCTTCCTCCTCGTGATCCACTGCTGCGTCCTGCTATGATTACTCCGCCATGCCCCATCCCAGAGGGACAACAGTCGACACCGGCGGAGTTGCGATCATACACGCGCATAAGTGACACAAAAAATATTTATATACGCATCTTGTATTATCTGCACATTTTCTGCTCCCTCTAGGATAACAAGTTCATAAACTGCATTTTAAGGTGCTGTTTGGATTATTATTTTTTCTTTTTCTGCAGACGCCAGATCTACCGGATTATCTAATACCAAGACTAAACATGCGATTCAAATATGTAGATAAAGCAAGGGAATTTTATAACAGATACGCCAGACACACTGGTTTTGGAATTAGGAAGACGGGTGGAAATGACAACCACAAGTATTTTGTTTGCGCCTTCCAAGGGATACACACATCTTCTGTTTCAGAGGCCAACAGGAAGCGAAACAAAACATCGCAGAGGACAGGCTACAATGCAAGAATGAGGGTGAAGGTGCAGGAGGATGGCACATGCGTGGCAGTGGACATTGAGTACAATCATAATCACGAGCTCATGCAAACTGATGACATGCTGGTATTTTTGCACTCACACAAGAATTATGACCCCACCATTTTGGAGTACGTAAAGCTCCTGTAGTACCATGATGTCAAGCACACAACAATCATGTCCATGCTATCTGAAAATGAAGATGGAAGCTACTTCCTAAGCATGACCGGACGAGACCTGCTAAACCAGTAAGTATTCAAACACCCACATACTGCAATGTGAAATAGCATCCTAGCTCACAACCCTTTGCTAGCAAAAAATAAACAAATGCATGTGATTTACAGGAAAGCCATGAATGCAAGGAAAGATGATTTGGATGATGTATTGAAACTTGTTTCATTCTTCAAAGACATGAAGGCAATAAATGATGAGTTTTTCTATGACATCCAAGTGGACAAGGACAAGTCAATTAAAAACATTTTCTGGTCCAATGCAAGCTGCCGAGGAGCCTATCAAGACTTCGGTGATTGCGTAACATTCGACATGACTTACAAGACCAACAGATTTCATATGCCCATGGGAGTGTTTGTTGGAACAAACCATCACTTGCAGTCAACGATATTTGCTGTTGCCCTGATAAGAGACGAAGATGCAAAGTCATTCAAGTGGCTGTTCGATCCATTTCTACGGTGCATGAACAACAAGCACCCAACTTGCATTCTAACAGGTGAGTTCAAAAAAAAACTCCTCAAGTTTCATCATCTTTTCAGTCTATCAGTCTGTGTTGGTTGGGTACATTGGTTTTGTCTGAAAATAATGTAAAGAATGCAGTTCAACCACTGTAAGCACAGAAGTCGAACTAGCAGTACAAGAAAGCAAAATTATCTGTCACATGTTTAGAAAAAAATTAGTTATGAATGTGAAGTTCAAATACATGAATCATAAAAGTTCAAGGACAAATCTGTAAGATAAATATATGTAGCATGTTCAGAAAAATATAGTTATTTATGTGAAGTTCAAGCACTGCCACCACAGAAGTTCAACAACAATGCTTTAAGAAAAATTTAGATTGCGACACTACTAGTTTGTCCTACTACTAACTGTGAAGTTCAAGCACTGATACCAAAGAAGTTCAGCAACGCTGCTGTAAAGAAAAAATACATGTGACATTCTTAGATACCATACTGCCAAGATGTGTACTTCCAGTACTTGTACAACATAAGTTCACCATCAGTACAAAAAAAAGAATCAAGTTTCATTTTTTTAATTCATGCAGACCAATGCCCATCGATGGCGAAAGCTATACCACAATCATTTCCAAACACCGTCCACAAGCTATGCCGTTGGCACATCATGAAGAAGTACATGGAATACCTCGCGTTGCTGTACAAAAAGTATAAAACATTCAAAGAAGAGTTCACAGCTATATTAAACTGGTCGCTGATGCCAATGGAGTTTGAAGATGCCTGGGCTAAACTCGTGCACAACTACAACCTGGAGAACGACCAGATGATGATGTAGCTCTGGAGTGATAGGAATATGTGGATTTCAGCATATTACAAGAACATTTTCTGTGCTAGAATGACTTCCACACAATGAAGCAAGAGCATGAACCACGTGCTAAAGAAAGGGTTTGTCAAGGGGACCCAGAACCTACACAAGTTTGCTAGGCGGGTCAATGCTTGCATACAAACTCGGATGCAGAAGGAGAACGAGCAAACAATGACCAGCATGGTATGATGACAAGTACAAAACACCCCCATCATGTTCTGTTTTACCTTCAACATGTGCACTTTGAATTTAAAGAAATGAAACCCATGACTCTGCTTCGACTAATATCTCACTTTTTGACATGTGCATACCAATCCTGTGACAAAAACAACTTACGGCTACGAGGAAGACATGTATATCAAGTACACGAGAGATGTGTACACTGAGATGAGGAATAGGATGAGAAAGGCTACGCTATTTCGCGCAAAGCGTATAGCAGAGCCCACTAAGTACCTTGTGTACTACCACAACAAGCCTGGACAAGATGATGAAGAAAGATTTTCCTGGTCAAAGCATGAATTCTAGGTTGTAGCTGACCCAGAGAAGGAAATATATGAGTGTGAATGCAAGCTCTGGACACACACAGGTGAGCGAAAAAACAAGATCATTAAATAGCTAGACTAGTAGTATCATATCAAAATTTATGAAACTCATTGCTGGCTCACAAACTATGTATTCTGCATTCATCACAAAAATGCAGGCCTGTTCTGCCTTCACATCATGAACATACTGGACTACATCAAGCCTGACAAATTTCCAAACAAGTATATCCTCAAACGGTACACAAAGACTGCAAGATCACAACCAACCTTTGATACAAGGGACTACAACACAACCGCATCGGATGGTAGCTCAAGGCTATCGAAGCAAGACATCTTGCTACAGCTGAATTTGATGGTTAACAAGAAAGCGATGAGATGTGACCAACAATATGACAGAGCCTACTATGTTCTCAAGAGGCTTGTGGAAGATCTTGATGCAATACATTCAGCAAATCAAGCGGATGCTGATGAAAGGATGGCTGAAGAGGACGCTAAAATTGAAGATGACCTTCATTATTATGCAGCTGAAATGCTCAACGCCGCCGCTGAAGCCAACCAATGCAAGCAGGGTGATGGCCAATCAATGGAGTAGCGACAGCAAGAGACGATGAAATTGCCGTTGTATTCTGAAACAAAGGGTAGGAAGAAAATTACTGCAGCAAAGAAGAGCTCAAATGAAGGCACCACCTGCAGGAAGAGTCATCGTGCACGATGAGAACGGAGTGCCACTTGGACACAGGAAATGCAGTGTGTGCAACTAGGTTGCAGGACACAACAAGCTGACCTGTCCAACACTATTGGAAAGAAACAATGCTGAGGAGATCAAGCAAACCAAATCTCAAAAACAGCAGCCCAAAGTTATGGAACAAAAGAAGGGACCACACCCAAAGAAAGCAAGCAGCAGACTTTCTAGCATATGCAAGGAGTATGAACCACATAATGCAAGAACATGCCCGAAGCGCGTAAATGCTGAAAAGACAAGCAAAAAGCCAGAGAAGAAATAGAAAGCAAGACCTAGAGCCAACAACAAGAAAGTGGCGGAAGATGAAGAGGAAGACGAAGATGAAGACACCGTCGAAGAAGAGGAAGACGAAGAGGAAGAGGAAGTGGAATGCGACGATGAAGAGGAAGACGACGATGAAGAGGAAGAGGATGATGAAGAGGAAGAGGTACATGTCAAACAAAAACCTCTACCACCAAAGCCTAGGAGGAGCGCAAGGCTCATGAACAGTTAGAATAGGTCAATTAACACAATGCAAACCTGTGTCATGTCAATGTGCAGAACATTATGTCATCCCCTGGTAACATACACTGTGAAGTTCAAGTAATATTACTGCAGAAGTCCTCGTATGTTATGGCAGGAAGTGATGTGCTAGTGTTGTATTGCATGAAAGAGCAAGCAGTAATAAATTGAAAAACATACACTGTGAAGTTCAAGTAATATTACTGCAGAAGTCCTGGTATGTTATGGCAGGAAGTGATGTGCTGGTGTTGTATTGCATGAAAGAGCAACCAGCAAAATAATCATACAGTTTTGAAGTTCATGTCAGCTTACAGAAGAAGTTCTTGAATGTAAAATCGATGTAGGAAAAGAATATGATTAAAAAATAAAGTTTCGCCGCATAAACTAAGGTTAGCAAGCCTAAGACAACGCGTTCAAATGTGAAGTTCTGCTTGGATACGTGCAGAAGTTCATGTACAATGCAACAAAGATAAAGAAACGTCAACAATATTTCTGCACAGATTTACATATGAAATATGTTCGCACTTGAAAAAACACAAAAAAAAACAAATATAGATTCTACGCAAAAACATACATATTGGTTGGGTTGAACATTACCAATACATTACACAACACAAAATATCCTCTCCATCTGAAACCAGCAGCCCAGCCACATTTCAAAGCAGAAGTTCAAGTCTACGATCATATGTTGGGAGCCCAAAAATAAACAACACAAAAAATCAAGCAGTTCAACCAAAACCGAGGCAAAAGTTCAGGTACATCTGTTGGGGCAAAAACATTCAACACATGGATACTGAAAAATGACGCAGTACATTGAAATTCACAAAGCCAAATCATTTTTCACACCAAATGCATTTGTCCACAATATCATAAGTAATAGTGCTGCACCTATAGATACACAAATCACTAAAAACATTTTTACAACCAAATCTTTACGGAATTGTTCCAATCATTATCAAACCTAAAAATATGTACGAAATCAAATCTACAATGAAACTAATGCTTCGAATTCACGGGCCAAAGGACTGGATCTCTTTAGGGAGCTCTGAACGCACGACTTCATTCTTCTCGCTAAAAATCAGAGTGTGCATGAACTCAGCCTTCCAGTCATCTGCAGCAGCCTGCAAACAAAGAAAGGTGAAAACGATGGTTTAGTAACGGATATCTAAAACCACAGCAGGAGCATCTCAGCAAAAACACACAAGAATAATCAAAGGATGATGAG
The DNA here is from genome assembly GCF_018294505.1 of Triticum aestivum. NCBI lineage: Eukaryota > Viridiplantae > Streptophyta > Magnoliopsida > Poales > Poaceae > Triticum > Triticum aestivum. The sequence continues at coordinate 231,800,156 of NC_057806.1, read as the reverse complement.
ACAAGGACAAAGACAGAACATACTTCCACATCACCAAAATCTTCAACAATCTCATCGCCATCATACGAAGAGCAGAACTTCATGGCAAAGAAACCACAATCATTACTCTTCTGCTTCGGAACATCGATGAAAGTCGACCTCTTTGCAATAGTCACCTAGTTAGGCTGCTTGCTCGCCTTGTATGCAGCCTTGCCGTACACCTCCTCGAGCAACCCAACAAATATCTTCATCTGCGGGAAATAACAAAATTAGATGAAGTCAAAATCATGTTAACCTAAATAGTTAAGTTTAGGTACATAAAAAAGCGACACTTGCATATGATCCACCTAAACAAAATAGCAGAAGTTCAACTTCTAAATGACAGTCAGTTCAAGCAGTATTACCAAAATAGAGACAGCAACATATTTTGTCAACACAAGGCATAATAAACTTCATGTCAAACAAGAGAATGTGAAAGGAGGTTCAGGCTAAGAAACACTCACGATATTTTGGCAGTCCCCGTGGAAACTCGATCGCGACGTTTCCATATTATCGTAAGAAAGTGAATCAAGGATGTCAATTCTCCCACGATATCTATTCACCACGTACACACTGTAGTGCGCCATTGTGCCAATTGGCTTCAATAGAATCAAGAAAACCTGCAAAGAATGAAAGGACCGGTGAACACAAACTATAAAGCATATGTACTCAAGAACCGGCATGAACAAAAACTTCTTGACAAACTCCGCAAAAGGATGCACATGAAATTAAAAAAAGCAAGAGTTATGAAAAACTAACCAGCTTTGCGTTAAGAAGGTCTTCTTCCTTGCGAACAATCATTGGGAGGAGACCAGCAGATTTTTCTGCATCAAACTTTGGAACTGTTGCGGCGTAGAAATCATACTCCAGGCAGTACTGAGCATTCACCAAAGCACAATTAAAACACCTCCCAAATGCCAGTACAACAAAACTAAGGCAAAAAAAGGAGATAGGGGTGCAAAGAACTAGAACCTGTATGAAGTAGGGATTAAGTACAACCTTGTCAGCATTAGTGAATATCTCAGAGGTCTCCGGCTTATCCTTCCACAAATTTATGAGATAATCCATTATGTCTCCTTCCATCTGTTGCCCTTCACCGAAAAGCGTATAAAGGACACGTCCTGTGAGGTCAATCACATTCCCAGGGATGGTAAACATGCAGAGCTTGTCCCGCAGAATACAAAAGGAAGGTAAAAAAATATTAGAAATTCAGATACAACAACAAACAGAAGTCCAGACACAGTAACTCAAAAGGCAAGAGGAGACATAAAACAGAAGTTCTGATACTACAACAACGACAGTTTAGACAATACAACAACAGAAGTTCAGACACTGCAACTCCAAGGCAAGGGAGCGACAGATGAGGGTAACTCACTCAGAATACTTCTCTAGACCGTCTTTACTCAGCACATACTGTTTCAACTTCCGGGCCTCGGATAGATGAGGGTAACTGTATTTTTTCAAGGGAGCGACAGGAGAACGCCACTTCAAAGGCAATCTTGATGCTCTCTTGGAGGAAGTTATTTCCCAGACTCAACTGCCGGTTTCCTCCTGGTAATCACATCATTCTTCCCACCTCTACCAGCAAAAGTACCAGCAGCACATTTAACATTCTTCGGGTAAGCAATCTTCTCAAAATCATCATCGGACGAAATCACTTCTGCTTCGGCTGCTTCGACTACATCAGCCTTCATGTAGCAAGGGGTTTTTGGAGTACCACGAATACCACCAGCTTGCTTCCCCAACTTGGAAGGAATGAGGGTCCGAGGTCTATCATCTTCTATCGGAGCTGTACTTATCGGTTCCTCCCTAGGCTGGTATTCCTGTGACCCGAGGAATGAGTAGTGGTAATCGGTCAACTCCAACGGATCCACTGTCAAAGAAAAAAGGAAGAGAAAACATCACCATTAAAATACAACTGAAGTTCAGGAACATCACAATGTGCAGTCCAACTAATAAAGATGACATGGTTACTACTCAAGCTGACCTAAAAAAATTAGTTGCGGTAAAATACTAAATGAAGTTCAGGCACAACCAGAGGCACAGTTCAAGATAAACCGATGAACTGGAAATCATCATCTCTGAAGTTCAATTACAAAAGAAAATGCTCATGTCCATTTAAGCAATGGAAGGACAGAAATTACTAAAACAAAACACACAAGAAAAATTAAAAAAGATAGAAATGAAGTTCATGTACAAAGAAAATGCTCCTCTCCTTTCGAAACCAGCAGCCCAACCAGACCTCAAGCAGAAGTCCAAGTTCAGAGAAAAATATGAAGTTCAGGTAGAATAAAAGATGCAGTGCAGGTAAGCAGTACAAGTTCCAAAAATACTTACATGTGTAGTAGCCAAACAGAGCTTGGAAGTCTGTCTCAAACAGGTTAGAAGAAGCGATTGAGTACAACCACGTCTTCCTGATATCCCCGATATTCTCATGGGAATAATTTGCAAGAACCCCGTCATGATACGAATTAACATTCGTAAGCATGAAGAATCCGCAGTCGATACTACCATCAAACAAAGTAAAAGAAATAGTGTTAGGACAGAAAAAGAAAGCCAACAAATTAAACACGTCGCAGCTTAAGTACAACTACAGTTAAACAGATGTGATAAAGAGAAAAAGTCGAACTCATACTTGTTTTGCTGCTGGGGGACATCAATCCAATCCAGAGGGAATTTGTAGATGCTAAGAGGACTGAAGGGTGTCTCCCTGTCGTTGCTGGCATCCTTCCAAAGCCTCTTGATGTTGTGGGTCATCCGTCGAAACAGGCGTACCGCACATTCATCTTTTGGTCCATAGTAGGAATCGAGAAGCTGGAACCTCGAATTCTTCAGGTCAAGGAATACCGACACCCAATGACCGACACCACCCATTGAAGCAGGAAGCTCAGGCGGGTCAAAAGTAGGGAAAACAACCTGAAGCATCATAAACACACGAATCATTAAAAAAATGAGAATTAATATCAGAACGGTACAAAAGAAAAATAAAACAAATATTAACATAGTCGATCGCACTGCAAAACTAATACAGAGGCAAAGAACAAGATATTGCATACCGAATCATGTGCATCCATGCTATCTGGACCACTCGCCATGAAGTACTTCCTCACACGGGAATCAAATTGACCTCTGAAAATCTTGTCCTAAAATAATGCAGACAACACCAACATATGAAAAAATACAAAAATGAGACGAACAAGTTTTAACTAAAATGGTAAGGAACAAAACAGAAAAGAAATCACTGTATGGTTGACTTACACAAACCCAATACGGCAGGATGAGTTTATCCGATCCCTGGTACTTCGCACGTAGATAGTAGAGTGCACACTCAGCCACATTAGATGTAAGCATTCCGCGAGGACCAAAAGATATTGCGACTTCTTGAACAGAAGCTTCACACTCCTTGTTTCGGAACATAATCATTTCTCTAAAACAAGCGAATAGAAAGTAAAACAAGTTCAGCAGCAGGAACTCAGGAAGTTCATAACACATGTTAGCACAGAAGTTCAGCTATATCACAACAGGCAGTACAGTGCGAAAGAGGCCAGAAGTTCAGCACCAGAGAAGCAAAAAAACAAGAAGTTCAGGTACATAGAGTTGGGAAGTTCAGGTAAGAAACCATAGGCAGTTCACAGGGGGTACATGGATGATGTAAATATTGAGCAGCTGCACTCACCTCTTGGAACGATCATTCCTAAGCCTAGTTACACTGTAATAAAATTCATCAACCTTCTTTCGGACGACAGCAAGGTCGCTATCTACTCACCTAAAAGAAAATAGCAATTAACAGCAACACTCAAAGCACATAGATTCATGACAGTTTCAATTAAGACCAACATTCAAGCACAAACATTCAAAACATAAGCACATCTCAGCTGCTACATCAAAAAAGATAAAACCACAGCATCATAGACATCACAACCCATGCATTACAAACCTCCACCCACATAGAAAACAGGTTCACTTAACATTCTTTACAACCCACACGACAAACAACAAAACCAGAAGTTCAACTTAGACCACACATGCAGTTCACAAGGGATATCATGGACTAAACCAAACAACAAAGAGGGAAGGAGATGGGGAAAGAAGAGAGAAGCATGCTCCTCTCTTCATGGATCCTTGCCTAGACCAGTGGCAGCACTGGAATGATCAACCTCCTCTCAATAACTATTGCTTTTGGTATCTTCATCATCGTCTCCAGTAGACGTTGCAGCGTCGTCGGGAAGGACACCAGCAGCAGCTGGAGCAACTGGAGAATCTGAAACAAGAAAAACATTTGGTTGTGCATGTACAGCATCAACATCAACTGATGGCTCTGCTGCAGGAGACTTCTCCGGGCTTGCGGCAGCACTACCACCAGTTTGTACAGCAGACTCAACATGATCTTTCTCCAAAATGATGTCTCCATTTGTCTTGCCCTGGTCAGCATCAGAAACCTCAGCACCAATGGACGAAAAAGGTTCAGTCAGGACCACCCCGTCGGAGCAGCCGGTGCCTGAGACGGACATGTCTGCAACCTTCTCTAGAGCAACACTAACATCATCATTCTGCTGCTGCAAAAAAGAAACAAAAAGTCATTACAAAGGGCTGACTGAACCTCATGCACAGGGGCAGCAGGTCCGTCTCAGGGGCAAACAAGACAAATGGACAAGAAAAATGGTACCTTATTTTCACTACCATGAACCTCATCAACTATTACGCCACTAGCGGGAGCAGGTTCATGCACAGGGGCAACCTCATGCACAGGAGCAGCTTCATGCGCAGGTAAAACATCCTCCTCAACCCTAGCATCATCATCAACAACCTACAAAAAGAAATCATGTAGAAAACAAAATACCTAATCAGCAGAAGTTCAGATTGCATAATCAGTGAAGGCCAGCTATCACAACTGACATATAATGGAAGTCCAAATACAGTAAACATAGCAGGTCAGATATCAAACTACTCTAAGATACAAAAGGGAACAAAAAAGGGCCAGTCATGGAAGTTCAGGTGCTGTAGCAGTTGAAGTTCAGGTTCTATAAACAGAGAAGGTCACATAGGAACACTTGTGCTAAAAAACGGTTTACGACACATGAAATCAATAACGGGCGCCTATGACTACAAACAGTATTAACTGAAAGCTAACATTGAACATTATTGCAAAGAAATATCAAAAGCCAACATAAACAAACCTCTTTGGTACGCTCCACGTGGCCTCCTTCACGACCCGAACGAATAGAATCCTGCCTCTGAATCTGTCTCACAACAACACTTGCCTCATCTTCAAAAGGCTTACAACGAGCATCCTCCATTTCCTTGAACAACCCAATGCTAGTCCGGAGGTGGGAAGTGCTCTGACGAAGCTCTTCAAGAAATTTAGCTTCAATAGATAAGACCCCCTTCGAAGACTCGGCATCAAATCCGTGTTCGGGAGGAAGAATCCCATCAATGCGACTAAGACGCTCAACAGTTGAAGGAACACGAGCCAACTCCCCACAAACAGTTTCAAGAAGACTGTCAATCCTAACCAGAGAAACATTGGCAGCTTCAAACAAATTCTCGGAAGAAACGCCACCTGCAGCACTCACACGAGCAGAAGAACCTCCTGGATCTACAGGGGGGCACCGGTATTAACATCCCGGGAGAATTCAAATCTTGGGGAAGTTCCACTCCCTAGGCCGGCAGAACGAGGCATAGTTAGAACAGGATGTTCAATAACCCTAAAGAACACAACCTCATCCTGTGTCTTCCACTGCATACAAAAACAAAAGTCAACGCGTCAGAAAAAAATGAAGGAACATGGGAACAAAAAATATACAAGACAATACCAGAAGTTCAAGTTAAACTACACAGGAAAGAATAATGCATAGAAACACTCACAAGCAATCTCCCAAACACCCAGTTGGCTGGGTCATCATCACCCTTCGTGACCAAGTCAGCCGCAGCAAGCTCAAGAAGCTTGGCCTGATCCATGAAATTGATGCGAGGGGTCCTGAAGTCAATATTAGGCGTCTTGCCAATGATAAGGCAGTCCAGATACATAAGCAGCGGCGCGATGGCACAGCCTATGACAGCTTTTCCTCTGCTAGTACCTTGCTGATACCTAACAACAGCACTCCGAATATCGTCAACAACCAACTGGCAGTAGTCCATGCCTGCCATGTCCTCAAACACAAGGTTCTCGGCCATTGCTGCCTCCCTGGACACTCATGTAGATGTTCCAAGGATAACCACCTTCATGAAAACAATAAGGTAAAACACCTGCAGAGCAAGATCGTCATTCGTCTCATCCTTCACAAGTTCAGCAAGGATATTCTGCAAATCCTTTGTCTTGATGTCGTCACTCCTAGCATACCCAAGCTTGCCCTTCAACCTCATAACAGCATCATCGAAACCATCATTCGAGGGCCTAGGGGGGTATGATTACCTTGAGGGAACCCAAAGAGAGGGTGAATAGCATCACTTGTAATACGTATAACCTTGTTCGCCTCACCCATGTCCAAAATCATGGTTGAAGGGTCAATCCTCGTGTAGATGTTGCCCATCAAAGGACGAGAAATGTTGGAATCAACCTTCAAGTCAAACACACAACCAAAACCAACATTGATAACCCTCGTCTTGTGCCTAAGTTGTAGCATTTCCGCACACGTCTTGACCTCTTTCAGTGAGCAGCGAACCGTCTTGTTAAAACATTTCACCTCACCTCCTCCTTGGCCACCTTCTTCGGGTGCTTTGCCTCCTCTCTTCCTCCTCTCAGGCCACTGCACAAGCTGATACTGAAAAAATACATTGACAAGGAAATAAGGCAGAACAATGAGACACACAAGCTTCACCAAAATTCCACTAATGCCTACATACGCACCACATCTCAGAAGTCCAACTATGTCTACATAGGCAGTACAACCATGTATGACCAGAAGTTAACATGCTTTCAAAAATGTTGGAAATTTACAAAAGCAGAAGTTCAACCATGTATACCAAGGCAGTAATCAAACATGTATCTCAGAAGTCCAAGTATGTCTACATAGGCAGTACAACCATGTATGAACACTAGTTAACATGCTTTCAAAAATGTTGGAAATTTAAAAAGCAGAAGTTCAACCATATACACTAAGGCAGTAATCAAACATGTATACAAACAAGTTGAGCTAATTTCTTCATGTATATACCCAGAAGTCCAACTATGTACACAAAGGCAGTAATACCATAAAAGCAAAGCATGTCGGCTAATTTATTCGTCTATATTGAGATGGAGCAGAAGGTCAGCTATGTACGCCAAGGCAGTGCTAAAAACAATAAAACTACAGCAACAGGAACAAATGCTCTAAAAATAATAAACATGAGACATTCATACCTGATTAGCGGCAGCATCATCATCGACGTCGTCCTCATCATCAGCATTGAAATCAGCATCATCCTTGTCCTCTGGATTAACACGAGAACGCTTCTTCACACCCTTGTTGACCTTTGCAGGTGGAACCTTGCGCTTCACGCCGCATTTCTTACCCTTACCAGATGCACCAGCACCAAGCGGAGAAGGTGTAGGCGCGGCAGTGGCAAGCACACGAGGACTAGGGCGTGGCGTACCACCAAGGCCTAACCCTTCATCTTCAACAACTTCTACAGGCCTTGAAACACGCGGGCTCCTTTGAGGAGTAACTTCACCAACTACTAGCTTCCTCAGAGCAGTCTTCTTGATTTTCTTCTTAACAGGGACAACCTTGCCATCACTACCACACGACACGTCTTCCTCAACAGTGAGCTCAGCCGCATGAACAGATCCAGGAACATTAGAACCTTTCTCAAGGCGGGCCGCCCTCTTCTTGTCAAAATCTTCTTGCTTCTTCCTCTTACGTTGGTCCTCCAGGAGAAGCTGAAGAGGCACATCCTCGGGTTGCATGACAGGTTCAGTGCCATCAACAGACTGCGACTGCGTCTCTGACATCTGAAGAGAGCACAAAGGATCCAAAACGGAATCACAACCTTTGACTAACGGAGCCACCTCCTCAGCAGCAGTAGGGGTTTCTGATAAACCCAACTCATATAAAACATCGTTGATGGTGTTCACAGCTTCCTCCTTTGTGGACACATCTGCAAAGAACACAAAAAATCGAAGCAAAAAATAAAAAAAAAGTCAGGAACAAAAACAAAAACAAACGACAATAACAAGCTAAAAAACATGGCTCAAAACTTTAAAATGAAAAGAAAAGGGGTTTCACATACTAGGTGAAGCAAGAGCTGTAGAAGCAAGATCCTCAAGGCTTGAAAAATTCTCAAGGCTCAAAGCAACCTCGACAATCACAGTCAAAGGGATAATGGGTGATTTAGCCGCATCAGATATTGGAGCATCAGTATTAACCTCTGAAGCTCCATCTTGATCGCAGGCATTTTTTTCAGAACTATTCAACTCATCACCAACTACAAAATATGCAAGTAAAAAGGCAGCTGAGTTCTAATCCACAATCCTACACCAAAGGGACTTCTTCTTTTACAACAATGTCCAATACCCAGAAGTTCAACAATACCTAACAAAGCAGTAAACACAAAAAACAAACTAAAAATCTACAAACTAAATATAAAAACAATCTACACTAGAGGGGCTACTACATATATCATGAATGTCCAGAAGTTCAAAGATACATAACAAAGCAGTAAAACAAAATGTGCATAATAGAAGTTCAACCAAATTTCATTACAATCAAACAATAATTAAAACCAGAAGTTCAACTATGTGACCTAAGCAAGTAGCACATAAAAAAGATGTAGCATGACCACAAACAGTATTTCACAGGCAAACTAAATATCAATGCCATCAACATGATAACAAAAAAACAAAGATATAAACTACAAAAATGAAACATCTGGGAAGTCCAACAACACTTGGTGACAAAGTTTCACCTGCAAAATCATCAACTACAAAGTAAGAAAACACTCTACTAACTCAAACTAATGGTAAAAAGCATACACATAACCATTACTAGAAGTTCACACTATTAAGAATGGCAGTCCAACATGAACACTAAGTGAAGATATGGGCAGACATATATGAGAATAATGCTATTTAAAATACAAGATACAACTACATTAAGATACCCGAAGAAGGTTTTGAAGCCATGACAACACAACCGCCTTGATGAATGCAACTCCAAACACTAGAACAACCTGCTAAAAACAGGGGATTGATTGCATATAGTTAGCAAGTACAAAATCATACAACAAAATACAAAAAGAAACTCAATCAAACCCTAGGATGAAACAACTACAACATACCAACAAAGGATGAACAGTAGCACATCTAGGAAAGCACAACAAAAAAATGTATCCATAAACTAAATACAATGTCACAGACAAAATCTAGACTTGAAAATGCACAACACTAATGCAATTAAATACATCAGATCCAACATCAACCATCCATCACACCACACCCTCTCTTACATTCATCTGACTACTAAAATCAACAAAGGGGAAATGAAATCCACACAAGTATGAAGGGACAAATAGCACACACAAGCATCTCACAAACAAATCTGACCACGGGGAATTGAAATCCAACCACCACACGCACAAGAACCCTACCTAATCTACCACCAAACCATCAGAAGAAGGAGGGGAGGTGGACGCGAGAGCACACAGAAGAAACATGCAGGCCTTCACAGATCTGGCGAAACTAGAAGCAAGCATTAGGAGGGGGCAGCACTTGTACCTCTCCAAACGACTCCCGCACGCACGAATCCGCGTTGGTTCTTCCACTCCCCATGACGCCACGCGCACCTTGCAACCGCGCAGGCAATTGCCGCCCTCACTTCAGAGCAGAAGAGAGCGGGTTGGGCGAGAGAGAGCAGGGTGTGGGGGAGAAATAAGAGCGGGGGCGTGCGCCAGTTACTCCAGCACGAGGGCAGGGGACAGGGGCGGAGAAATCGGGGGGAGTTGGAGGAGAGGAAGGCAGCGGAGCGACGGAGAGGGGGGAGAGAGCGAGCGACAATGGGAGAGGAGTTTTCTGACAGGTGGTCACGAGGGAGATGGTCACTTAATGCCTCCCTGTCATGGGACTTGCAGCGCCACTGAATCTACAGTTTTACCCCCCAACAGCTAAAATAGTAAATACATGTGTGGATAAATAAATGCACCATTTGAATGCATCTATTATAATGAGATAAGATCACAAAACAGCACAACTTATATCCTCAAAACCAAAAATAGATGGCAAATACAGTACTAAAGGAAGAAACATACATACATAAATATGCCCCTAAAAAACAAGAGAAAAGAAGTTCAAAAAATAAAGAACAGAAGTTCAAGTACCCTAATAAAAGAAGCAAAGGAATAAGAATAAATAAACCATAAATAAACAAAAAGAAGAAGTTCAACTACAAAAATAGATGAAGTTCACCCTAAACCCTAAAAACCCTAAGATAGATAGTGGGGTCACGGATGTGACGGACTCGCCTCCGCATGCGACGACGCGGCA